>NC_063380.1:1271653-1358319 GCF_021869965.1 Rhincodon typus | reverse complement strand
CTCCACAGAAGCTGCCAGACCTGCTGAGCTTTTCCAGCAACTTTATTTTTGCTCGCTAGTAATGAGGTCACTATCGGGGAATTGTATCCAGAAAGTCTGGAAAAAACATCAAGCAGATGTTGAATCATAACTCCTCGGTCTATCAGGGAGTGACCAGAGTTTTAATTGGGTTTTGTTTGTGCTTTTGGTCCTTTCTGAAAAAAGGAATTTGGCTGTTGGTGCTACAGCATGAAGATTTGAAAGCACCCCACCTAACATCCCACAAAGAGCTTTCGGAAGCTCAGACAATTAATAAGAAGCTAAGTTATAAGTATTATTGCCTTTATCTAAGTGAACTGTAAAGGTGACCCAGAGCAAAATCTTCAGAGCATCAACCACGAAATCATCATCTTTGCCTGTGGAACAACACATCATGAAGAACACTTTTTAATATTTGGCCAGTTTTGTTCATCAAATCCCTACAGTGTGGAAACAGGCCATTCACCCCAACAAGTCCACACCGACTCTCTGAAGACCATCCCACCCAGACTCGCCCCTCTACCCTATCCTTCTAACCCTACGTTTCTCATAGCTAATCCACCTAACCTACACATCCGTGGACACTATGGGCAATTTAGCATGGCCAATCCACCTAAGCTGCACATGTTTAGACTTGTTTTTGATTTTACTTATACCTTTACTGTGTTTGTCTTTTTTTTTATCAAGTGGGATTGAAATCAAAGGTTTTTGAGTTTATAGTGTAGACCAATTAGATTTCTTTGTTTAAATTTGCTCCATTAAAGTTATTATATTGTTAATAAATCGCTAAGCCTTTTGTTTAGGCTTAAGAATTGATCTGCAGAGTTTGAGATTGATTGATTATTCAAGAAGTCTGTTTAGGAACCATTGGAGTCAATTTTGAGGGTCTTTTGAAAGTTTCAGTTTTACTGTGTTGCGAATCAAAGTAGAAAGGCTGATTTTAGTTAGGCTCTCTGTCTCCATGTTGTAATGCCACCCACAGTGGGGCTGAGGTGAGAAACAGATGGGACCCAAAAATAGGAGAGTGACAGTTTAGGAGATTCTAACAACAGTGAAATAGACAAACCCATCTCCAACAGTAAGCAGATCCTGAATGGTAAATGACCTCCCTGACTCGAGAGGAAAGAGCTTCCTGGAACAATGGGACCATCTTGAGGAAAGAAACGACAACTGGAAATATCCATAATTGGGACCAATGTGAAGAACATGAAAATATAATCTGGAGAAGGCCATTTGGCCCTTCAAGCCTGCTCCATCATTCAATCAGATCATGCTGATCGTGTACCTCAACTATACGTAGTCATAGAGCTGTACAGCATGGAAACAGATCTTTGGATCCAATTTGTCCATTCTGATCACGTACCCTAACTGAATCTAGTCCCACTTGCAGTATTTGGTTCACATTCCTTTAAACTCTTCCTATTTATATACCTAACCAGATGCCTTCTAAATGTTGTAATTTTACTAGCCTCCACCACTTCCTCGGGCAGCTCATTCCATACACGCACCACCCTCTATGTGAAAAAGTTGCACCTTATTTCCCTTTTAAATCTTTCCCCTCTCATTTTTAACCTATACCCTCTAGTTCTGGATTCCCCAACCCCAGGGAAAAGACCTTGGCTTTTTACCCTATCTATACCCCTCAAGATTTTATAAATCTCTATAAGGTCACCCCTTGGCCTCCAACACTGCAGGGAAGAATAGCCTCACCCTAAGCTCGAACCCTGGCAATATCTGACCCCTTTCAAGTTTCATGACCTCCTTTCTACAGCAGGGAGACCAGAATTGCGTACAATATTCCATGAGTCACTTAGCAATTATCCTGTACAGCCATGACATTAGCTCCCAACTCCTAAACTAAATGCACTAATCAATAAAAGCAAGAATACCAAACGCAGTCTTCACTATCCTGTCTACCTGCTGTCCCACTTTCAAGGAACTACGAACCTGCACTCCAAGGTCTCTGTGTTCAGAAATGCTCCCCAGGACATTACCATTAAGTGTACAAGTCCGGCCCTGATTTGCCTTCCCAAAATGCAGCACCTCATATTTATCTAAATTAAACTTTATCTGCCACTTCTCGGCCCATTGGCCCATCTGACCAAGGTCCTGTTGAACTCTGAGGTAACCTTCGTTGTCCACTACACCACCCATTTTGATGTCATCTGCAATCTTCAAAACCATACCTCCTATGTCCAAATCATTTACTGAAATAATGAAAAGCAGTGGACCCAGCCCCAATCCTTGTGGCACATTGCTGTTCACAGGCCTCCAGTCTGAAAAGCAACCCTCCACCACCACCCTCTTGTTCTCCTACCTTCGAACCAGTTCATATAATCCCTACATTTGGCCCAGCATGTCCACACTGACTCTCCGAAGAGCATCGTAGACTGACTCGCACCTCTACCCTTATCCATGTAACCCTGTATTTCTCACAGCTAATCCACCTAACCCACACACCCCTGGACACTACAGGCAATGTAGCATGGCCAGTCATCTAACCTGTACATCTTTGGACTGTGGGAGGAGACCGGAGCACCAGGAAGATACCCACGCAGACATGAGAACTTGCAAACTTGGGGAAAACATGGGGTGGCACGGTGGCTCAATGGTTAGCACCGCTGTCTCATAGCACCAGGGACCTGGATTTGATTCCATCCTTTGGCGACTGTGTGGAGTTTGCATATTCTGCCCGTGGCCACGTGGGATTCCTCCCAGTGCTCCGGTTTCCCACCACAATCCAAAGATGTGCAGGCTAGGTGGATTGGCCATGCTAACTTGCCCGTTGTGTTCAGGGATGTGTGGAGTAGGTGGATAATAGGGGGATTGGTCTGAGTGGGATGCTGTGAAGGTTGGTGTGGACTCATTGGGCCGAAGGGCCTGTTTCCATGCTGTAGGGATTCTATGATCCTCACAGACAGTCGCCTGAGGCTGGAATTGAACCTGGGTCCCTGGTGCTGTGAGGCAGCAGTGCTAAGCACTGACCTACCGTGCTGCCCAAATACAAACAAAATGCAGCAAAAACAGAAGCTGCTGGAAAAGCTCAGCAGATCTGGCAGCATCTGTGAAGAGAAGTCAGAGTTAACGTTTTGGGTTCAGTGGCCCTTGTTTGGAACTGGATCCAAATGGCTAGTTCTCCCTGTATTCCATGTGATCTAACCTTGCTAACCAGAATACCATGTGAAACCTTGTTGAAAGCCTTACTTAAGTCCATATAGATCACGTCCATTGCTCTGCCTTCATCAATCCTCTTCGTTACTTCAAGACAATCAAGTGAGGGAGACACGATTTCCCACACGCAAAGCCACATTGACTATCCCTAATCAGTCTTTGCCTTTCCAAATACATGTAATTCCTGTCCCTCAGGATCTCCTCCAACAACTTGCCCACCACTGATGTCAGGCTGACCAGTCTATAGTTTTCTGGCTTTTCTTTGCTGCCTTTCTTAAATAGTGGCACCAAGTTAGCCAACCTCCAGTCTTCCAGCACCTCACCTGTGACTATCGATGATACGCATGTCTCAGCAAAGGACCCAGCAATCATTTCCCTAGCTTCCCACAGAGGTCTAGGATACATCTGATCAGGTCCTGGGTATTTATCCACCTTAATGCATTTTAAGATTTCCGGCGCAACCTTCTCTATAATATGGACATTTTTCAGGAAGCAGCTGTTTATTTCTCCAAGTTCTCTATCTTCCATATCCTTTTCCACAATAAGCACTGATGCAAAATACTTGTTTATTATCTACCCCATCTCCTGCGGTTCCACACGTAGGTGGCCTTGCTGATCTTTAAGGGGCCCCATTCGCTCCCTCGTACCCTTTTATCCTTAATGTATTTGTCGAATCCCTTTGGATTCTCCTTAATCCTATTTGCCAAAGCTATCTCACATCCCCTTTTAACCCCCGTCCTGATTTCCCTCTTAAGTGTACTCTTATTGCCTTTATCATCTTCTGGGGATTCACGTAATCCTTGCTGTCTATACGTGACATATGCTTCCTTCTTTTCCTTGAACAAAACCTCAATTTTTCTAGTCATCCACCCTACACCGATCAGTATTACCATTCACCCTGACAGGAAAATATTGTCTCTGAATTCTTGTTATTTTGTTTTTGAAGGCTTCCAACTTTTCAGCCACCCTTTATCTGCAAATATCTGCCCCAATCAACTTTTGAAAGTTTTCACCTAATATCATCAAAATTGACCTTCTACCAATTTAGAACTTTAACTTTTAGATCAGGTCCAGCCTTTCCATCACTATTTTAAAACTAATAAAAATATGATCACTGACTCCAAAGTGCCTGCCTTATTTCCCAGTGTGGGTGAAGTTTAGCTCCTCCTCTGAATTCTGAATCAGAAGATTTTCTTGTACACACTTAACAAATTCCTGTCCATCCAACCCCTAAAACACTATGCAATCTCAATCTATGTTTGGAAAGTTAAAGTCCCCTACTATTACCACCCTGTTATTCTTATAGGTAACTGAGATCTCCTTACAAATTTGCTGCTCAATTTCCTGCTGACTACTGGAGCGGGGTTTATAGTATAATCCCAAAAAGGTGATCATCCCTTTCTTATTTCTCAGTTCCACCGAAATAACTTCACTGGACGTACTCCCAGGAATATCCACCCCAAGTACAGCCATAATATTATCCTGAATCAATCAGCACTCCCCCTCGTCTCTTGTCCCCCTTTCTATCCTTCCTATAAGCATCTGTACCCTGGAATATTAAGTTGCCAGTCCTGTCAATCCTGAGCCACGTCTCTGTAATCGCTATGATATCCCAGTCCCATGTTCCCAACCATGCCCTCAGTTCGTCTACCACACCTGTTAGGCCTCTTGCATTAAAATAAATGCATTTAAATTTATCAGTCCTACCTTGGTCTCTGCTTTGTTCCTGTCTACCTTCACTGTTTGACTTGCTCCATTCCTCTTCTGTGCCAGTCTCAGACTGATCTGTTCCTGGGTCTCCACCCCCTTACTGGTTTAAGTCCTCCCCAGCAGCTCTAGCAAATCTCCCTGCAAATATATCAGTCCCCTTCCAATTTAAGTACAATCTGTCCTCTTTACATAGGCCACTTCTACCCCAGAAGAGATTGCAATGATCCAAAGATGTGAATCTTTCTCCCCTGCACCAGCTCCTTAGCCATGCATTCGTCTACTCTAACCTCCTATTTCTACTCTCACAAGCTCGTGGCCCGGGAGTATTCCACATATTAATACCCTCGAGGACCTACTTCATAAATTCCTGCCTAATTTCCTATATTCTCTCTTCAGAACCTAGTCCTTTTCTCTTCCTATGTCATTAGGTCAATGTTTACGATGACCTCCTGCTGGTCCCTGTCCCCTTTTAGAATATTCTGCACTGTCTCAGAGATATCCTTGATCCTGACGCCAGGGAGGCAACACACCATTCTGGCGTTCTGAGGAAGAGTCACTGACCTGAAATGTTAACTCTGATTTCTGTTCATAGATGCTGCCTGACATGCTGAGCTTTTCCAGCAATTTCTATTTTTGTTTCTGATTTACAGTGTCCACAGTTCTTTTTATTTAGCAAAGGCAGTCAGCTGTAAAGGTTCACTGCCTGGTCAGATAGCTGTGCAGGTTTACTGCACCGGGACCCACATGGTCCCTGCTTGGTGTCTCCTCTTCCTTTTTTAAAACTGCCATTGTTTTGATCGCTTCTTTTTTTCCCAAATTTCCAAAACAGTGCAACAGTAATTATTGCTCCAAGAATTCAAGGAAATCAACTCCAATGCTGAAAATACCTCAAAAGGAGCAGCTCTTACAGCCACAATTTTTTCCCGAATCCTTCCAGGGCACTCCAAATTTCTTAATGTCTTTCTGCCAAAAATCCTTGGTCTTGAATAGGCTGGGTGACAGTGTGTCCACAGCTCTCGGCATTAAAGAAATTCTTCCTTACCTGGAGACGTTGTTGAATAGAGAGACCTGGGTTCAGGTACATAGTTCCGTGAAAATTGCATCACAGTAGACAGGGTGGTTAAGAAAATGTGTGGCACGCTTGCCTTCATTGCTGAGACCAATGGTCTCAATGTGGATACAACCCAATGGTCTCAATGTGGACTTTACTAGCTTCAAAATCTCCCTACCCCCGGCCTCATCCCAAGATCAACCCTCCCTCTCATCCCCGCCTCCTTGACCTGTCCGTCTTCTCTCCCACCTATCCACCCCACCACTACCTACCTGCACTCACCTATCGCCATCCCACCTACCTTCCCCAGCCCCTCTTATCCCCACCTCCCTGACGTGTCTGTCTTCTCTCCCATCTATCCACTCCTCCCACCTCATTCACCAATCCCCACAAGTACTTACCTGCATTCACCTATCCCCAACCCACCTACCTTACCCAGCCCTACCACCCCCTTATTTATTTCAGAGCCCACTTCCCCTCCCCCATTTATGAAGAAGGGTCCCGACCCGAAACGTCAGCTTTCCTGCTCCTCTGATGCTACCTGGCCTGCTGTGTTCCTCCAGCTCCACGCTGTGTTACGTTATTTCCATGCATTTGCATCTCATGATTAGCTAATCTTTCCATGCAGCTCTCAGTTCTCCCCTCCTTATTCTGAGAAACTAGACAGTACTAGTTTCAGACATGAAGGTCAGAGTGGTTACTTCGTGTTTCTTGCTTGTCGAAAGGGCAATGTCCCTGCATATTCCATGGACACTGTTTTCCTTGATGGTCCTCAGCATCTGCAAATGTCCATCTTTATCACAGCATGAGGCCCGCTCTCGGTCCAAACCTTGCATTACTTCATCCTTTTAGGATTTCGCTTTGAGCTCATGGGCATCTATGATTTGCATACTTCTGCCAGGTTGCTTTAAGTACAGAGACACAAGTGTGCAGCTCCACAGCATAAATCTTACAGCTCTTAGCTTCATTCTTTGTGCTTCCTTGCTTTGCACTTCCTTAGATCCAATTAGCCTTTTTTTAGCTTGCTTTGCTGTTGAATGCTGAAGATGCAAGTGACTTGTCACAGTAGGGAGTGTCCAACAGGCAACGGGGTGGATATGTTTCTGTACAGTAGTGTGCTACATTTAATGTTACACCGACAGCATGTACTAGCCGCTTGTGTGACACACTGTGTGTACTTCAACCAAATGGGACAGTTCTTGGTGTGGTGTAGGGCGACTATTGTCATTCGGGGGGTACTACCATTGTCTGTGGAGAAGGGAAGGGGCTGCCACAATCTGATTCCACCAACAAAAAACCATTTTGACGTGATGGGGTAGGGTATTTGCTGATATAATTGAAGGTTCATAACTATTCAGGTTGGTGAATAAGAGAAAGGAATTCTTAGAACTGTTGCTGTTTAAGCTCTTTGAATTTTCTATGAATTTGACCCTGCAACCGCAAAGGAATGCAATTATATATTGAAGTTAAGGAGAAGCTGTTGTCAGTGGCGTTCTCGGGAACCTTCTGACCTAGTCCTTTTGGGTGATGCAATATTCAGTGTAAGATAAAATTCAGGTTTTCACTGAACTTGGAGTAAACTGACCCTGATTACAATCTGTTGAACTCCAGAAAATATTTGTGGATTCCAGTATTAGTAAAGAGTTCTATAACAATTAAAGAATCTATGAGTCAACTTAAGGAAGAGAAAAGAAAACAATGCACTTTTTTTTATCAGTTTTGAAAGTTGTGGAGGTGTGTTTGAAGAGGACTGATTTGTGAACACACTCTTAGTATCTGTATTTTCAACTTGTCACTGAATGTTTAATGAAACAGGATTATCAAGGGTGTCTGGATCAGATAAGTTAAAAGAAAATCACAATCGACAAATCTGTCTACTTTTTAAGACGCAGCATACCAGTGATTAGGTTAATGGAGTATATAGGCTCTCAGAAGGCACTTAATGTGGTTTATGGCTATTCAGAATTGTAACCATTTCGATTGCAGTTCAATGATGTATTTCATGTTGATTTGTACTCTCAGATCGGAACTCCACAATCACTGAGTTCTTGGAAAAGTGTGAGGATTACCAGCTATTCCAGTTCACAAAATTCTTCTGGGACAGTCTAGAGCAAGCGATGGAAGATGGTGTGGATGGACTCAGTTCATTGTTAACATACAAGAGGATTTTCAACGGACAGGAGCATCAGGTAAGTGGGATAGATAGGGAAAGTGTTGAAACATTAGGAAACTGACAAAATAATAACAAATAAATTGCTGGATGAAGAAAAGAGCTGATTGTTTATCTGGATTGTTGCCTAACAACCTGGCTGCCCTATGCTGTGATAGTATTGGATGTTATCAACTAGTCAGTTGATCCACAGCCACATATGAAGTCAGGAAAATCCAGTGGCCTAGAGCTTTCAGAATGACTAATATAGAGTCTTCTATATTGCAATCACAGTGGAGACTAATAACCCTTTAAAAAGAAACAAAATCCAAAATCCCAGATATTTACTAAAATAATGAAGCCACAAGGTTTAAACAGAAGAATTTTTCTATGCAAAAGTAAAACAACACAAACATCAATAAAATCTTGAGTAATATTTTAGAAATTAATTGGATGTGGGCATCACTGGTTGGGCCAGCATTTACTCCCTGTCCCAATTCGTCCCTCTAAGG
The DNA here is from genome assembly GCF_021869965.1 of Rhincodon typus. Taxonomy (NCBI): domain Eukaryota; kingdom Metazoa; phylum Chordata; class Chondrichthyes; order Orectolobiformes; family Rhincodontidae; genus Rhincodon; species Rhincodon typus. The sequence continues at coordinate 1,349,708 of NC_063380.1, read as the reverse complement.
TGGTTGTCAGCTGTCATCTTCAATCACCGTCCATGTGCAGGAGGTAAACCCACAATGTAGTTGGGAGGGGTTTTCAGTTTTAAAGAAAGGCGATATATTTCTAAGTTAGGGTGATGTGTGATCATGGATTAACCCCATACTTGGAAAATGCAGAACCAGCACAAATTAAACATGAGTTAACTATTATAACCAGTTATAAACATTATACACTAAATGGCAAGTACAGCTAAGGCAGACCTTTAAGAATTGCCTCGGCAGTCCACATCATGTGGTATCAATTGCCATCAAATTACTTCAAAACTCCATTTTCCTCTCAAAACATTTCAGCCCCTTTCCCTGAGGAATAAGCCTGATTACTAGCTGACAGTAGCACACAACTAACCCAAGTTCCACTGGCATGGTTCTCATTAAAAATGGCACAGTACCTTAAAGAACCTCTCAACTCTGTCCAAATGGTGTGCGTTCATCAATGTCACAATCAAGTAACAGGAACGACTGCATAATCACTGAATTTTAGACCTTTACAGTGCAGAAGAAGGTCATTTGACATATTGGGTAGCTCTTTCAGGAGATACAGTCCTAAATCTGTAGCCTTCTAAATTCATCATTTTCAAATACATTTCCAGCTCTTTTGAAACCTCCTATGGAATCCGCTTCCACCACTCTCCCAGGCAGCACATTCTAAATCCTAACAACTTTCTTCGGGTCTCTTTTCTTATTCTCAGCTTTTAGATCTTGTCTGTGGCTCCAGTTTTCTTAAATACCTCAAACGGGCTTGTTAACATCTGAGATTGGAGTGCTTTCGGCCCTTTTACCATTTTCAGTCTCCCTAGAGATTTTGTTTCCAATTGCAGCTGCAGTTTTGATTTTGTTAAAAACTCGGAGGGTTCAGTTTCTTTTCTTAGTTTCTCTTTTCAATTTCTCTTTTCAGTTAGGGTCAGTCTCAAAAACAAGCTTCAAAACCACATGCTCCACCACATTTCTCCTGTTGAAACAAAAATAACCATTTACCATAGTCAAAGTTTATTTAAACTGGTTATAAATGTGGTAGGTTTTTAATACTATAAACATTTTAAATTTGCTTATTGATAATGATGGTTGCCCTTCAAGCTCAAATAAGAAGATAATGTCCACACTGATAATGAACATAGAGGTGATACTGTACTAAAGGGGAGGCGATGGCATAGTGGTATTATCACTGCACTGTTAATCCAGGGACCCAGATAATGTGCTGCGGACCCAGGTTCGAATCCCGCCATGGCAGATGGTAGAATTTGAATTCAAAGAATATCTGGAAGTAAGAGTCTGATGATGACCATGAATCCATTGCCGATTGTTGGAAAGACCCATCTAGTTCACTAATGTCCTTTAGGGAAGGAAGCTGCCATCCTTACCTGGTCTGGCCTACATGTGACTCCCAGACACGCACCAATGTGGTTGACTCTTAACTGCCCTCTGGGATGGGCAATAAATGCAGGTCTGGCTAGCAGTGCCCTCATCCCATGAATGAATAAAGAAAAAAATACACCAGTTTGGAGACAGTCAGAAATATTTAGGGCATTGGAACAAGCATGTTGGATATGGAAAGATGGTGTTCACAGTCAGCGTTATCATTTTTCAAAAATGAAGAAGGCTGTACAATGAGAGATCTACAGCGACTTCATGTTACCCTTGAGTATGACTCTGTACTGCTTACACACCCAATCTTCATTTGACAAGATATTCACTTTCCATGTAGCAACTGTCTCAGAATGTAATGGTCCTCCATTCTAGTTGTGGGAATCCCCAATTTATGAATGCTTGTACTTAGTAACGCATTCTCATTTAGGGGTGTAATTTTAAAGACTCAACATAGGGACATTTCCTGTACTTATGAACCACTCCTTCTCTGTTGTCTTGCACTCAGACTTGTGTCCAAATGGACTCCAGAACTGAACTCATTCCCAAGAGACAATTAGCCTGGAGTCCCAAGGATTTGACAGGAATAGGCCTTGGTTCTAGAGGATTCAAACGCATCAAGATGGGATCCCAGAGGATTAGGCCTGAGTCCCAGAGGATTTGGTGCAAGAGGATTAGCCTGGGGTCGTGGAGGTCTCCGAAGGATTTGCTGGGGTCCCAGAGGATTCGAGAGGGTAAGCTTAGGTGTCCAAGAGAATTAGCCTGGCTTCCCAGGTGATTTGGGAGGTTTTGCCAGGCCTCCCAGAGGATTTGAGAGGATCAATCTGGTGTTCCAGTGGATTGAACAGGACTTGAAAATGGTCCCAGAGGATTTGATGATTTGCTGTGAACCCAGACGATGAGCTTGGGTCCCAGGGGATGCAAGAGGGTTAACCTTGGATCCCGGGGTCTTCGAAGGATTCGCTGGGATCCAGCAAGATTCAAGAGGATATGGTCCCAGAGGATTCAAGAGAATGCGGGAGGCTGAGCCTGGGGCCCCACATTGCACAGTCAATGACGTTATCCTCCCTTTTTATTACTCTCAAACTACATATCATTTCACGAAACTCTCATGATCTGAAATTTGATCACTGATTGTACTAAAATGTTTAGGCTAATCCATTGATTGTGATAAATTTGTTTAGAAACTTGAATAGAAAAATAAAAGTGAAAGCTCACATGTATTGACAGCTTGAGTGTGGCAGAGATATTGAGGAGGGAGTGTATGTGAACTTGGGCTGCATAAATGGAGACACTGAGTCCAAAATTAGGGAGGTTTGGGTGCTTATTTGTAAGGTCCTAATTAGGACTGTTCAGACAATGTCTATCAATCCGTTGCATTGATTGTTCTCAGTTGCCAGCAGGCCACTAGTGGTTAGCAAGCCCTGTGTTTGCAATCCTCAAGAGTATCTGGGCCATTAGATGTGATTCAGTCCTGAAAATCGTATATTAAACAATCTGGACTGTGCTGAAACTGGAAACCAATTTAAAATCATTCGTGAGACCCACAGTGTGCTGCATTTGTGTATGCTGGAAGCTACATACATAACTACTGAGTACTGACGGCAAAAGGAATTTGTAAATACATTTGGACCTTTTTGAAAAAAGATCCAACAGGCAAAACCTAGTGATGTCCTATCCAATCAGATTCTGCCTGCCTGGTCTGAGAATTAAGTTTAATGGTATCTCCATGCAAATGGCTCAACCAATCATCTTTTCATGCTGTTTTAGATTGATGTCTTTTTCTTGACTCCTAATTCTGATGAATACGTAAGCAAGACTTCAACTTTTGGACCCCTTTTAGTAATGTATAGTTAGACAGAGACCCAGGGTGACCTTACAGAGGTTCATAAAATTTTTGGGGGCATGAATAAAATGAATAGCCAAGTTGTTTTTCCCAGGGTGGGGGAGTCCAAAACCACAGGTTTGAGGTGGGAGGGGAAAGATTTTAAAAAGGATCTGAGAAGTAACTTCTTCACACAGAGTGGTATGTGTCTGGAAAGAGCTGCCAGACGAACTGGTGGAGGTGAGTACAATTAAAACATTTAAAAGGAATCTGGATTGGCATATCAGTAGGAAGGGTTTAGAGGGATATGGGCCAAATGCTGGCAAATGGGACTAGGCCAGATTGGAATGTGTGGTAGGCATGAACGATTTGGGCTGAAGGGTCAGTTCTGTGCTGTATGACTCTGATTCCAGTTTGAGGTGATCAATAACTAGCACTAATTTGATGCCAATTGGTCAGCACAGGCCTGGTGCATTTGAAAGCAGACTGCTTCAGTATCTGAGGAATCTCCAGTAGTATTGAACATTGTCTAATCATCAACAACCGTTCCCACTTATCGCTTTATCATGGAGGGAAGGTCAGTAATGAAGCGGCTTTAGACAGTTGGCCAAGGACTCGCCTCTGAGGAGTTCGAAAGGCTGCCCGTACCTCAATTAGTGACTGCCACTTCCTCTCTGGAGTTCAGCTCTTCAATCCATGTTTGAACCAAGACTGTAATGAGATTTAACCTGTTTTATACGCACACTGGGACAATTTTCCATTATTATCAGGTAGATGTCAATATTGCCATTGTACTAGAACATCCCATTTGTATTTGGTTATACTCTGTTATTCTTTTAAAATTATCTATTTTGTTGGATTTCTAGAGTAATACACTCGTACAGCATTGAAACAGACCCTTCGGTCCAACTGTTTTGCACCAACCAGACATCCCAATCTGACCTAGTCCCATTTTGCCTGCATTTGGTTCATATCCCTGTGAACCCTTCCAACTCAAATGCCAATCTAGATCCCTTTTTAAATGTTGCAATTGCACCGGCCTCCACCGCTTCCTCTGGCAGATCATTCCCTACATGCACCACCCTTGGCATAAAAAAGTTACCCCTCAGGTTGTTTTCAAATCTTTCCCCTCTCACCTTAAACCTCCTGTGCTCTAGTTTTGGACTCCCCAAGGAAAAAGACCTCGGCTATTCACCCTATCCATGCCCCTCATGATTTTACAAACTTCTATATAATCAAACACTGCAGTAATCTCTCCAAGTTTGACAGCAGCTAACCCAATGAAGACCACAAATTGAAGCAGAGAGCTTCACAGAATGCATGACCCAGGATAAGAACCAATAATGGATTTATCCACTAAGTTAATGTGCACAGCATCTAAGTCAGTTTCAATTAGCACCTGCCAGCAAGTGTCACTTGGCAGTAACCATATATTTTATACACATATGGTAGCGATGAACGCTGGGCTATTAAAGTAAACCTGCACCCTCCGGACTCAATATCGAGTTCGGACCTAAACTCTCCCATGGTCCTAACCCCCGACTCCACACACCAGGCCTTGTTATCACATGGCCTGCCACTACACACTAACTATTGTCAGTCACTAACAGCCCCCATTAACAACTATTCACCCACCTAACCAGATCATTATCAACTCCTTTATCTATCCAACTGCTGTTCTCTCTCTCTTCGGGCTCTATCCTATCATTTACATCCCCCTGCCTGTTTTCTGCATATAAACCAACATTTTCCCAGCTACCATCTGTTCTGAGGAATGATCACCAGACCTGAAACGTTAACTCTGATTTTTTTTTTTCTCCACAGATACTGCAGACCTGCTAAGCTTTTCGAGCAACTTCCGTTTTTGTTCCTGACTTGCAGCATCCGCAGTTCTTTCAGTTTTTTATTTAGTAATTAATTCACTGCCACGTCCCTTCTGGGCATGCCCACCTTGAAGTTCTGCTCTTCTCTCTGATGGGATTTCTGTTCCAATCTTTCTTCTTGTCCGCCGGCATTAATTTCACAGTCATTCCTGGTGTTTGACGAGGTGTTTGCTAAAACTAGTTTCCACAGCCATATATCACATTCCTCGGTGACTGCCTCTGGCTCAGACTCACCCCACGTGGATTCTAACTGAAGTTTCATCCCTGATGTCTTGAATTCTCCCAGGATCACAGATATATCCGTGGTGTTCAACATTCCATGGACAGCTGTTCTCGCCGCATCCTGAGATCCACACTCAGTGCCATGCAGCATCACATGCACACTCTCGACCTTTCTCTCCAACAGCATCGCATCACACTGTTAGGGTTGCACCACTGCGCAGTTCCGTTTCATCCTCCGGCTCATTCGTCATGCTAACAAGAAACTTTTTCTTTTCCTTTTTGGCATCAAGGCCCACAAGATGCAACAACTCAAAGATACCTGTGGCCCTCTGGAACCTTCCTGTCCTCTCCTTCCCTCTGATTCCATCCCCTCTCTCAACCCCACTTCCTGTTGGATATTCACCATCCCTCCTCAGCAAAGACCTCAGCTTTATTCCTCTGTGTCCCCACCGTAACGAATTTCGGACATGACATGACGTCGAACTCTTCTTCTGCCGTCTCCGCCTCCGTGCCCATTTCTTTGGGCAAGAGTCCTGTTCTCGTCCAACAGACCCCTTTGCCCGGTTCCAATACTCTCCCTCCACCTCGACGACTTCCTCTGGCCTTTTACCTGCACTCTATCAGTTCATTTGAGAACTGTCAACATAATATTGATCGCCTCAATTTCTCTGCCCCACCCCCTCAATAAATCCAACCTATCTCCCTCCAAACTGACTGCACTCTGTGTACTTGGATCTAATTAAGCGAGCCAATAAGGGTGGTGCTGTTGTAGTCTGGCATACTGACCTCTACATTGCAGAGGCTGAGCGCCAACACTCCGATACCTCCTCCTATCTTCTCCTGGACCATGACCGCACCATGATGCATCAGGCCATTGTATCTACTATGGTATCTGATCTCATTTCATCTGGTGAACCCCCCACCCTCCCCAGCTGCCTCCAAGCTGATAGTCCCCTAACCCTACACAGCTCGCTTCTACCTCCTTCCAAAAATCCATAAACAGGACTGCCTGGGTAGACCTATTGTTTCAACCTGCTCCTGCCCCACAGAACTCATCTGTTCCTACCTTGACTCGGTCTTCTCTCCCCGGTCCAATCTCTACCCACATACATCCGTGATTCCTCTGACGTTTTACGCTGGTTTCAAAATTTCCAGTTTGCAGGTTCCAGCCACTGCCTCTTTATCATGGATGCGCAATCCCTTTACACGTCCATTCCCCACCAGGAGGGTCTTAGGGCTCTTTGCTTCTTCCTAGAGCAAAGACCTGAACTGTCCCCACCCACCACAATTCTCCTCCACTTAGCCAAGCTCATCGTCACCCTCAACAATGTCTCTTTTAACACCTCTCATTTTCTTCAGGTCAGAGGGGTGGCCATAGGTACCCGCCTGGGCCCCAAGTTATGCCTGTCTCTTCGTGGGGTACATGGAACATTCCTTGTTCCAGTCCTATTCTGGCCCTACCCACAACTCTTTCTCCGATTGTATCGATGATATCATCGGTGCTGCTTCCCTCTCTCATCCAGAATTGGAAAAATTTATCGATTTCGTTTCCAATTTCCACCCTGCCCGCACTTTCACTTGGTCTGTCTCTGACTCCTCCCTTCCCTTCCTCAACATCTCTGTTTCTATTTCTGGGGATAGACTGGCCACTAATATCCACTGTAAACCCACTGACTCCCACAGCTATCTGGACTATGCATCCTCGTAGCCTGCTTCCTGTAAAGACTCCATCCCATTGTCTCAGTCCTCCGTCTCCGTTGCATATGTTCAGACGAGCCTAACTTCGACAAAGGAGCCTCCGCAATGTCCAACTTCTTCCTAAACCGAGGATTCACCAGCATTGTTGTCGATAGGGCCCTCGACAGGGTCCGACCCATCATCTGCACTTCCACCCTCACCCCTTCTCTTCCCTCCATGAACAGCGATAGGATTCCCCTTGCCCTTACCTACCATTCCACCAGCATCCACATCCAGAAGATTATCGGACAATATTTTTGCCACCTCCAGCAAAATGCCACCACTGGACGCATATTCCCCTCCCCTCCCTTATCAGCCTTCTGCAGGGACCGTTCCCTCTAGGACACACTGGTCCACTCTTCCTTCACCCCCCACAGCCCCACGGCGAAGGTGCAACATCTGCCCATTTACCTCCTCTTTCCCCAGTATCCAAGGGCCCAAACATACCTTCCAGATGAAGCAACATTTCACCTGCACTTTTCAGAATCTAATCTACTGCATTCGTTGCCCACAATGTGGTCTCCTGTACATTGGGGAAACGGAGTGTAGACTGGGTGACTGCCTCACAGAACATCTACGTTCTGTTCGCAAAAAAGATGCTGAGCTACCTGTTGCCTGCCACTTTAACACACTACCCTACTCCACAGATCCTGCCAGACCTGCTCAGTTTTTCCAGCAACTTCTTCTGTTACTGTTCTGGATTTACAGCTTCCACGGTTCTTTCGGTTTTTATTAAAGTAACTGGTTGTTTTACAAAAAGAGGGGGGAGATTTTTAAATAAATTATAACTTCTCATCTGGTGTAATCAGTAGTTTAGGCATTGATTTTGAACAAAATAGTTCTGGAACCTTGATGTTTTACTATCACTTTAATTGTTGAGAGATATTTTCTCAATGAACCTGCTGTTAAGTTAGTTTATATTTGCCTTCCGTTAGACATTGAGATGGTGCAGGTTTTCTCCCTTCAGCACTGTCTAGTGTTGAAAATACTGTCCCTCGTCTGAAAATGTGACTATCTTGAGCCCGGATACACTCTGACACCAATGATTTGTCTCTTTCTGTCCATTGCACATTACCCATATTTAGTTACAACAGTTCATATTCTGCTGAACCATTGTACATAACTTTGAGAGTTCCTGGCCAGTCTGCCATCTTTCTTTATTTTGAGGACTCCTCAAATTATGCCATCTATTTTACTCCCCTCTCAAAGTTCTTTACAGATATTACACTTTTGAATTTTTTTGTCCATTATGATACCTGAGCCTTGAAAAACTCTGGTTTAAAACTTTTATCTTCTTGTCTGTGTCCTTCATGGCTTTGATGCTCTCTATTCTAAGATTCCCTCCAGCACAGCAACATTCCCATACCTCTGAAGTTCTCTGCTGTCATGCTGGCAGCTTGTGCACTTCTTCGTTCACACCACCATTGTCTTATTTCCTGCCATCTGAAAATCACTCCACATCTCAGCCTTTCTCTGCTCCTCAATTCATCCAGTTTAGCATTGGTTTCATTGTCCAATTTCAGCATTGAGAAAAGCCATGCAAAGTTTTACTACTGTGAAAGCTCTAAGTGTAGTCGTGACAGTCCTAGACACCACAGTGTTCACTGCTGGACATGTTCCCATTATTGAGAACAGATTTCCAAAACCAAAGTTGTCTTGCTGCTTTATTTTTTAGAGGAAATAGTGATTGAAGTAGTTGGGTTTCCAATGCTGTTCTGCCTGTTCGATTCTCCTCACCAATAATAGCGTTGGTCATTTCAGTTAGTTGCTGGGAATTTCTAAAACAGTTTACCTCCTTCATTTCAGAATCATATCTTGCTTGCCACTTGAGTCATCATTCACTGCAGTTTTATTTCTTTGGTAAAGTAGTGGCAATATCATTAGAACAGCGAGTCAGACATCCAGGACAACTGGAAGTCCCCATCACTTTCTGCTCATTTTCGGTGTTTGACTTTTACTCACGCCTCAATGTATTCATCAATATTCTTCACAGAAAATCATTGAGCTTGTGGAGAAGCAGATCTGGGCAGACAGTTCCAAACTGCTTCTAAAACTGGTGATGGAGAAAGGTTCTCGGGCCCGAAGGGTGATGTGGGAATCCTTTGTGAGAATGCGCCATGCGTTACCAAAGTTGGACAAAATACTGAAACAAGTACAGGAGCTTGGTATGATAAAATCACGCATTGAATTCAATTTCTGATTTAGCAATGCAGCAACTCTGTGGCTTTCACTATTCCACAGATCAATTTCATAAAAGCCTATTGATTTTTAAACAGGTTCTAATCCGTTTGATGCAATGGAACATGCACAAGGTTTATCCAAAATACCCAGTCATCTGAAAGGTAAGAGATGAAATGCAGATCTTAAACTGCAAGTGGACTTCTGAAAACCAGAATGTTTGTTTGCCAGAACTGGGAATATGGGGACTGAATCTTACCACGAATTCTCAAAGTGGCATTTTTTTTTTGTGTGAGATTCAAGGGAGCTTGCTTCTTGTGAGCCCTAGTGGATTTTGTTGCAATCTTACCAAACTCACTGTATTAACCATCTACCATTCCCCTTTGGTACCATCTGATGCTAGCCCAATTCTCCTAATTGCCATTGATGGAGGTAAACGCCACTTCCAAGATATCCTGGGATCCCTGGATTTGGCTGTAATCTTTGAACTGCAGCCATGCACCCTATCAAGCTTTGGCAGTTTGGAGTTTTTCTTCACTGTGTACGTAATGAAATTAATCACAAATGAATGCTTCTCGGGACACACAGCTGGCGTAGCAGACGCTTCCTTTCACGTGCATCTGCATTTTTATTCATTCGCAGGATGTGGGCATGTCTGGCTAGGCCAGCATTTATCAACCATCCCTAATTGCCCAGAGGGCATTTAAGAGTCAACCACATTGCTGTGTTTCTGGAGTCACATGTAGGCCAGACCAGTTAAGGATGGCAGATTTCCTTCCTTAATGGACATTAGTTAACCAGATGGGTTTTTCCTGACAATGGGCATTATACCCTTAATTCTAGATTCTTTATTGAATTCAAATTCCACCATCTGCCATGGTGGGATTTGAACCGAGGTTCCCAGAACATTAGTAGAGTTTCTAGATTAATTGTCTGCTGATAATACAACTAGCCTATTGTCTCCCCTCGTACATTCTTACATATATCGCAGTTTAAGCATTAAGCCATACAGCTTTGCTGTTCTTAATCACATCTCATCTTAGAACCTTCACTAAGGCGGGCAATAAACAAAGAAATAACTAATGCCTGTAAAAATGGTACGGCAATTATCATGGGGGATTTTAATCTACATGTAGATTGGTCAAACCAGCTCGGTCAGGGTAGCCTTGAGGAGGAGTTCGTTGAGTGTATCCGTGATAGTTTTCTTGAACAGTATGTAATGGAACCAACGAGGGAACAAGCTATCCTAGATCTGGTCCTGTGTAATGAGACAGGAGTAATTAATGACCTCATAGTTAGGGATCCTCTTGGAAGGAGTGATCATAGTATGGTTGAATTTAGAATACAGATGGAGAGTGTGAAGATAAAATCCAATACCAGGGTCCTGTGCTTGAACAAGGGGAACTACAATAGAATGAGGGAAGACTTGGCTAAAGTAGACTGGAAACAAAGATTTTATGGTGGGACAGTTGACGAGCAGTGGAGGACTTTCAAAGCAATTTTTCAAAGTGCTCAGCAAAAGTATATTCCAGTGAAAAGGAGGGACTGTAAGAAAAGGGGTAATCTGCCATGGGTGTCTAAAGAAATAAGGGAGGCTATCAAATTGAAAGAGAAGGCATACAAAGTGGCCAAAAACAGCATGAAACTAGAAGATTGGGAAAATTTTAAAGGTCAACAGAAAGCCACAAAAAGAGCTATAAAGAAAAGTAAGATAGAACATGAGAAAAAACTAGCACAGAATATAAAGAGAGATAGCAAAAGTTTCTATAAATATATAAAACGAAAAAGAGTGGCTAAAGTAAATGTTGGCCCTTTAGAGCATGAGAAGGGGAATTTAGTTATGGGATATGATGAAATGGCTGAGGCATTGAACGGGTATTTCGTATCGGTCTTCACAGTGGAGGACACTAATAACATGCCAGTAATTGACAAAGAGACGAAGGTAGGTGAGGACCTGGAAACAATCATTATTACGGAAGAGGTAGTGTTGGGCAAGCTAATGGAGCCAAGGATTGATAAGTCTCCTGGCCCTGATGGAATGCATCCCAGGGTAATAAAAGAGATGGCGGGAGAAATAGCAGGTGCACTGGCGGTAATTTTCCAAAATTCGCTGGACTCTGGGGCAGTCCCAGCAGACTGGAAAACAGCAAATGTGATGCCACTGTTTAAAAAGGGAAGTAGACAAAAGATGCGTAATTATAGACCGGTTAGCTTAACCTCTGTAGTGGGGAAGATGCTTGAGTCTATTATCAAGGAAGAAATAGCAAGGCATCTTGATAGAAATTGTCCTGTTGGGCAGACGCAGCATGGGTTCATGAAGGGCAGGTCATGCTTGACAAATCTTTTGGAATTCTATGAAGACATTATGAGCAAGGTGGACAATGGGGACCCAGTGGATGTGGTGTACCTAGATTTCCAAAAGGCCTTCAACAAGGTGCCGCGCAAGAAGCTACTGCATAAGATCAGGATGCATGGCTTTAAGGGTAAAGTATTAGCATAGATAGAGGATTGGTTGACTAACAGGAAGCAAAGAGTGGGGATAAATGAGTGCTATTCTAGCTGGCAGCCAGTGACTAGTGGTGTGCCTCAGGGATCGGTGTTGGGACTGCAATTATTTACAATTTATATAGATGATTTGGAGTTGGGGACCACATGTAGGGTGTCAAAGTTTACAGATGACACTAAGATGAGTGGCAGAGCAAAGTGTGCAGAGGACTGTGAAACTTTGCAGAGGAACATAGATACATTGAGTGAGTGGGCAAAAGTCTGGCAGATGGAATACAATGTAAATAAATGTGAAGTCATACATTTTGGTAGGAGTAATAGTAAAAAGGATTATTACTTGAATGGTAAAAAGTTGCAGCATGCTACTGTGCAGAGGGACCTGGGTGTCCTTGTGCATGAATCACAGAAGGTAGGTCTGCAGGTACAACAAGTAATTAGGAAGGCAAATGGAATTTTGTCCTTCATTGCTAAAGGGATTGAGATTAAAAGCAGAGAGGTTATGTTGCAGCTGTACAAGGCGCTGGTGAGGCCACACCTGGAGTACTGTGTGCAGTTTTGGTCGCCTTACTTGAGAAAGGATGTACTGGTACTGGAGGGGGTGCAAAGGAGGTTCATTAGGTTGATTCCGGAGTTGAGGGGGTTGGCTTATGAGGAGAGACTGAGTAGATTGTGGGATTATATTCATTGGAATTCAGAAGATTGAGGGGGGATCTTATAGAAACATATAAAATTATGAAGGGAATAGATAAGATAGAAGTAGAGAGGATGTTTCCACTGGCAGGTGAAGCTAGGACAAGAGGGCATAGCCTCAAGATTAGAGGGAGCAGATTTAGGACTGAATTGAGAAGGGACTGAATTGAGAAGGAACTTCTTCACCCAGAGGGTTGTTAATCTATGGAATTCCTTGCCCAGTGAAGTAGTTGACGCTACTTCAGTAAACGCTTGTAAAGATAAGGTAGATTTTTTTTGAACAATAAAGGAATTAAGGGATATGGTGAGAACACGGGTAAGTGGATCCGAGTCCACAAAAAGATCAGCCATGATCTTATTGAATGGCGGAGCAGGCTCGAAGGGCCGGACGGCCTACTCCTGCTCCTAGTTCTTATGTTCTTATGTTCTAAGTCATTTCCGTTCTTTCCCTAAATTCTCAATAGCCCAGCATGTAGTTATGTGTTGGTCCTACATTGAACAATAAGGAAAGCCTTCAGTCGCTTCAGCAATCATTTTTATTCACCAGTAGCAAAAGTGAATTAAAAACAAACAGAAGTTATATTTGTCTCTGAGTAGAATGGCATTGCTTGCCTTTTGAGCACCAAAAGTTTAGCAGTAAATGAATGGTCATTTCCCCCATACTTGCTGAACCTGGGGGTTAGTGGAGACCCATCTGGCTTTTGGTGCCCAGCACTGCTGCAATCTTAAGTACAACAAAAGAAGGTGATGTTCCTCCTACTCAATGTCCTCCTCTTCCCCCATGGTAGACCACTGCCACTCTCCTGGCTCATCAGACTCTGCCACATCCCCTCCTTTTCTGCTTCAGTTGAGCAGAGCACAGCATGCTAAGATTATATACTGTGTACTGTACTATAAGGAACCCACAGACCAATCAAACAGCAAAACCTCACCTTCAGGCCTAATGTCTGCTTCACCAAGACCCTAGTAGAAGAATGGGATGCTTTGAATCCATGCTGTTTACCTAACTAAATCATTAGCCACGTCAGAGTGGATACCCTTGTCTCCCATAACCATCCTTGTAAGGCCCCTCAAACACAAGAGAAACATGAGTTTCGAAGGATATATACATCAAACCAGTTCAGAGTACCTAGCACAAACTTGTACTAATGAGCACAGATAACCTTTCTGACTGCATTATGGTACGGTCCTCTCAACCCAACATGTGTTCTGTATATCACACCCACCACTTGGGGAAAGGCAGCTATATATGGCCGAAGCCTACAGCGCGGGCTGCAGCACAAACCTCATCGCAAGGAAAGGATATTACGCTGTGTAAGCTGGCACAAATGGTATTGCTAACAGCCTTGATACATTTATGGGTACCCAGCTGAGAGATCCCTCACTGGTCCCCTGTTGATTCTTGGGATTGCTGTTTCCCGTTTGCTTAGTAAAAGTGGACTTGTTGACCTCGATATTGAAAAGTTCCTCAATGTCCTTAGATTTTCCCAACTTTTCTTGGCATGACCCATATTGCTCAGGGGCTAGGATGATTCCACCTCAGAAGTTCAAAGGCCTTTCAAAAATGAGTTGAATATTTCTTGGCTTTATCATCAATCCTAAATGTTGCTTCATGGAATAAAATTACTAATCACAAATGTCCTTCAGGGAAGGAAATGTGCCATTCTCGCCTGGTCTGGCCTACATCGAACTCCAGAGCCATAGCAACGGGTTAACTCTCAACTGCCCTCTGAAATGGCCAAGCAAGCCTCTCGGTTATATCAGTCGCTACAAAGCCTCAACAAAGTTAATCTGGATGGACCACCTGACATCGACCAAGGCTGCGGAAAAGACAACGGCAGAAACAGCCATGTCAACTGTGCAAAGTCATCCTTAATAACATCTGGGGGCTAGTGCCAAAATTGGGAAAGCTGTCTCGCAGACTAGTCAAAACAATGGCCGGACTTAGTCGTACTGCTGAAATCATACCTTACAAACAATGCCTCTGACACCACCATCACCATTCCTGGATATGTTCTGTCCCTTTGGCAGGCCAAATTCAGCAGAGGTGGCAGCACACAGTGGTGTACATTCAGGAGGGAGTTACCCTCAGAGTCCTCAACATTGCATCTGGACCCCATGAAGTCTCCCGGCTTCAGGTTAAACATGGGCAAAGAAGCATCCTGCTGATCACCATGTACCATCCTCCCTTGGCTGATGAATCCATACTCCTCCATGTTGAACACCATTTGGAGAAAGCACTGAAGGTGACAAGGGTGCAAAAGGTACTCTGAGTGGGGAATTTCAATGTCTACCACCAAGAGTGGCTCAGCAGCAGCACATCAAGCTCAAGCTCATCAGATCCTAAAGGATGTGGTAGCTAGACTAGGTCTGTGATAGGTGCTGAGGGAACCAACAAAAGGGTAAAAAATATACTTGAATGAATGAAGGAATGGCTGAATTAGCTTTATTGCCACATGTACTTGTGAGTACAGTTTAAAATTCACAAGATGCTAATAGTGGCGCTATCTTAGGTACAAAGGTGCCTAGGTACCGATTCTTGAGTACAAATTCTTAGAGGGAAAAGAAGGAAAAATAAAGAAATAAAAAGTCCAGGATTACAGACCTTCAAAAATACAAAATCACAGTAATAAATTAGCAAAATAAAGAAAACTGCTGTTAGAATTCCATTCATTTGATTGGAATTCTAAGGCTCTTCTCAGTGATTGTGACCAAGAAATTACCATCGATTTGTTGTAAAAACCCGTCCAGTTCACTAATTCGCTGATGGGAGGCAATCTGCCATCTTTACCTGGTTTGAGCCTACATGTGACTCCACATTCACAGCAATGCAGCTGACTTTTAACTGCCCTCTAACATAGCCCTAATCAAGCCACTCGGTTCAAGGGCGATGAAAGACCGAAAACAAATGCTGGCTTTCCAGTGATGGGTGCGTGTATGGAATGAGCTTCCACAGGAAGTGGTGGAGGCTGGTACAATTACACTATTTAAAAGGCATCTGGATGGGTATGTGAATAGGAAGGGTGTAGAGGGATATGGGCAAACTGCTGGCAAATAGGACTAGATTAATTTAGGATATCTGGTCATGGACGAGTTGGACCATAGGGTGTGTTTTTGTGCTGTACATCTGACTGTCTAAATAAAATGTTAAGAATAACAGTCTTTCCACGCTAGTATAATAAAAAAAAATTAAAAATAGAAAATTTAGTCAGTTTCACGGCTCTGGGCTCAAAGACCATATTCCACGATACTGAAGAAAATCTGTGTGGCGTCACGGACCAATGGCAAAGCAACCACAAGGAGACCCAGATTACCGCCGAAAACCACTGCTGAAAGAAGTTTCAGGCCAGTCATTGGAATCCCGGGCCCGGGCCCACTCATCTTCAAAGCAGCAGCCAAAGCAGCTTTGTTGAAGGACCCACCTGAGGAATGGCCAGATCCACACTGCATTCTGTATTGCAGCAGCCTCACAGAGCCTCCTTCCTTTATGCCATTTCAACTGGCGGTTGCTTCTGAGGATGTTGCTGTCACAGGACCTGAGTTAACAGTCACCATCTTCACAGGAGTCCATAGCATGTATTTGACCTCATCCTTAACAATTTGCCAGCTGTCCGTGACAGTATTGGTAAGAGTGACTACCACACAGTCCTTTATAGAGATGAAGCACTGTTTTGACATTGAGAATAATTTCCATTGTTTTGTGTGGCACTAGCACCGTGCTAATTGGAACAGACTTCAAACAGATTTAGCAACTCGACTGGGCTTCCTTGAGGCACTGTGGGACAACAACAGCAGCAGAATTGTACTCCAGCGCAATCTGCAACCTCATGGCCTGGCATATCCCATTGTTAACATTTAGCTACTGTTAGGGGGCCTGCCACAATTGATGTCTTTGTCATTTTTTTTTTCTTCATTCATTCATGAGATGAGGTTGTCACTGGCTAGGCAGTATTTATTGTCCATTCCTAATTGCCCAGGGAGCAGTTAAGAGTCAACCACATTGCTGTGGGTCTGGAGTCAAGTGTAGGCCAGACCAGGTAAGGATGGCAGTCTCCTTCCCCAAAGGAAGTGAACCATTCCTCATTCCTCATCTCTACCAAGACTGCTTCTGTATCCTAGTTTCCTGAATTTAGGTTATCCTTCTCTACTATGCTAATATCATCTTTAATTAAAGGAGCCATTACTCCATCCTTCCTAGCTTCCTGTTCATCCTAAATGTTACATGTCCTTCAGTATTCAGATTCCAATCTAGGTCTTCCTGCAGCCCTGCTAAAGTTAAGGCCAATAGATTGTAATCATTTATCTCCAATTTGTACTACTAGTTAATCTGTTTTGTTTCAGATGCCAAGTAGATCCAAATACAGTGCCAAACGTTTTGACCATTTTATTATTTTTGGTAAACTTTAGTTGTATCTGCTGATTTACTGTGAGATCTGCATTCTCTGTTCCTCCCTATTATTGTCTGTTTATCATTTCCCACATTAATTCCTTCCATTACATTTTCCTCATTCTTTGATTTGCCACAATTCCCCAAATTTAGGCTCTTGCACTCACAATTTAATTTAAAACCCACTTTACTTCCCTGGTTATCTGGGGCTAGTTTCAGGGATGAGACACTTCAGTTATGCGGATAGATTAGAGAAATTGGGCAATTTTCTTTGGAGAGGAGAAGGCTGAGGGAAATTGTGATAGAAGTTCTCAATCATGAGTCTGGACAGATTTGGATAGGGAGAAGCTGTTCCTGCTCGTAAAAGCATCAAGAACCAGAGTGTCAAGTTTTGAAGGGCTTCTGGGGAAAAAGTTAAATGTAAGATGAAAGGGAAAACAAACTTTCCATGTAGCAAGTTGCTAGGTCTGAAATGCACTGCCTGCGATCGTGTTTGAAGCAGACTCAGTTGAGTGAGATGATTGTTTCTATTTAAACAACATTCAGCTTACAGGGAAAAGGCAAAAGATTGGCTCCAAGTCAAAATGCTTAGCGAACTAGTGCGGAAATAAGGGGCTGAATAGTCTTCTGAAACAATTCTGTGATACTATTTTGAACTACTTTTTTGCACCATGGAAAGTGCACCCCTCTCATGGAGCCTTTTCTCTGCACTTGAATGTACCTTTTCACCTAATTTCTCAGTTAACCTTAGCCAGCTCTGCATTCAAAATCTAATCCCTTTATTTGAAATTGAAATAGTTACCTTAGATCCACTAATCTCTCCCTCGAACTAAATGTGAAATTCAGTCATATTCTGATCAGTGCTGCCTAAGGCACCTTCACCATCAGGTCATTCCAGTCTCATTTGGCATTAGCTGATTTAGAATAGCATACTATCTGGCTGCAAAACACGCCACTATGAGGAACACTCCCAAAAACATTCATTGTGAACCCATCCTGTTGGCCACCTGACAAATTTAATTCATTCAATTTACGTTTAGATTCTAATTGCTCATGATCGTCCCTGTACCTTTCACATCGACCTCCATTACTTCTTCCTGAATTCCTGAATATAGTGTGATTACTGATGGAGGGCAGAGACCACTCCCACAAGCAAATTCTTATGTTTGTTATATCCCATCTCTAAATTCTTTCTACATCCTGATCTTCAGAACTAAGGTCATATATGTCTCCATTGTATCAATGTCATCCTTGATTAACAGAGCTCCCTGTGGTTTTTCTGACCATTCAGTCTTTCCTGAACTCGTGCATAAGAACATACAAATTCAGAGCAGATGTAGGCCACTTGGCCTCAAGAATGCTCCGTCATTCAATAAGTGGCTAATTTGGTTTTTCCATCTTTCCTCCTGCCCCCTCCTCACCCCGTTTGTTTATCTACCTCCACCTTAAAAATATACAAGCCTCTGATTCCATTGCTTTTTAAAGAATTGAGATCCAAAGACTCATGACTGCAAGAAAATAAAAATTCTCCTTATTGATGTCTTAAATGGGAAACCGTTTACCTTTTAAAGAGTACCCAGATTCTCGATCCACCTACAAGAGGAAACAAGCTTCCTACGTGTAACCTAACAAGAAGGCTAATGTGTCCTTCTCTGTTTCAATCCTGTCACCTTACATTTTCTCTCCAGATAAAAGCCGAGTCAAAACAAGCTTTTTTCATAAGAAAACCTGCCCAGTCTAGATATTAGACTAGTAAACCTGGTCTGAACAGCCTCCAATGCATTTTCATCCTTTGTTCAATAAGGAGACCACTACTGTACAAAGTATACCAATTCCCTGTATAACTGATGCATAACCTCCCAGAATGTACACTCCCCTTGCAATTAAGCAGAAATGCATTTAGCTTTTCTGATTTCCCTTTGCATCTCAGAGCTCAGTAAGTTGCTACCATTTCATACTTTCCCACATGTTCTGTTTGCCAGAACTTTGTCCACTCACTTAACCCATCGATTTCTGCTTGTAATGCCCCGCGTCCTCTCCACAACTTAGTTTCCAACTTACTTTGTGTCATCAGCAAATTCAGCAATCATACATTCAGTTCCTTCATTTTAGCAATTTGTACAATTTGCAAAACACTAATCCCTGTGGCACACCACTTGTTACATATTGCAACAGAACATGAACCATTTTTATTGACTGTTGCCTGTTAATTGGCCAGTTTTCTATCTATCCGAATGTACTACCCCTCAGAACATATCATGTAACGTTGAATGTTTGATTCAAGTATTGATCAATTTGCAGCCATATCTCAATAATGGCTTTCAGAATCTGCATATTTAATGTATTTATGCTGTCAATTCAGATATACTATGAAAACTACATGCATTCAGAAACCAAACAGTTAGTTCTGTCATGTTGTTTGTTATTGTAACCGCTGGCCTGATTTACCTGTTAGGTTTAGAAACTCTTCACCTTGCTGCAATGCTCGTATTAATAGCCATTATTGGTACCTTCCGTTCTTGCTTCATTCTATGCAATTTATCAGCTCCTCGAAAGTTGTTTCTTAGATGGTACAGCTTTGGTTGAAGCTATGCAATCCTGTACACACCTGCCAGGATCCTGATGGTGTGAAACCCTGTTCACGCCTGGGATGGGATCCCAATACACTGTGTAACCCTGTACATGCCCGGCAGGATCCTGAGATGCTGCGAAACCTTTTACACCTGGCAGAATCCTTATACACTGTGAAAGCTTCTATACACCTAACAGGATCCAGATACACTGTGAAATCCTGTACACGCCCAGCAGGATCCTGACACCGTGTGAAACACTGTACATGCCTGGGCCTAGGATCCTGAAACCCTGTGAAAGTCTGTACACCCTGGGCAGGTTCCTTGTACGCTGTGCAAGCCTGTACACATCTGGCAGGTTCCCGATACACTGAAACACTGTACACTTTTGGTAGGCTGCCCAATACACTCTGAAATCCTATCATTAAGGATCCCGATAGACTTGAAAACCTGTACACACCCAGCAAGTTCCTGATACACCATGAAACTCAGTCCACCCCTGACTGGATCCTGATTCACTGAAATCATGCAGACACCCAACAAGAACTTGAGATATTGTGATACCTTGTACACACCTGGCATGATCCTGATACACTGAAATTCTGGCAGGATCTATGTAAACTGCACTCTGGATAATTATGTTCATTTTGATCCATTTACTGAACTATTGGTATAAATGCCATTAACTATCTGTCAATATGAATACGCACACAGTACATCAAACTCCCTCATTCTTCCCTTCTGATTCCTGTATGAACCTTGGGGCTTGGGGACCGCTTTGCGGAACACCTGTGCTTGGTTCGCACTAAACAACTGCACCTCCCAGTCGCTAACCATTTCAACTTGCTCTCCCATTCCTAAGACGACATGTCCATCCTGGGCCTCCTGCAGTGCCACAACGATGCCGCCCGAAGGTTGCAGGAACAGCACCTCATATTTCGCTTGGGAACGCTGCAACCCAATGGTATCAATGTATCAAAATCTCCCCTCCCCCTACTGCATCCCAAAACCAGCCCAGCTTGTCCCCACCTCCTTAACCTGTCCTTACTCCCACCTATCCCCTCCTCCCACCTCAAGCCCCACCCCCATCTCCTACCTACTAGCCTCATCCCGCCCCCTTGACCTGTCCGTCCTCTCTGGACTGACCTATCCCCTCCCTAACTCCTTACCTACACTCACCTCTACTGGCTCCACCCCCACCTCTTTGACCTGTCTGTCTCCTCTCCACCTATCTTCTCCTTTATCCATCTTCTATCTGCCTCCCCCTCTCTCCCTATTTATTTCAGAATCTCCTTCCCCTCTCCCATTTCCGAAGAAGGGTCTAGGCCCGAAACGTCAGCTTTCCTGCTCCTCTGATGCTGCTTGGCCTGCTGTGTTCATCCTTCTCTACACCTTGTTATCTCAGATTCTCCAGCATCTGCAGTTCCTACTGTCTCTGAAGCTTCAAGTTATTCTTTTGCTTTCCCTTTGACAGCTGAGTGCTGAAGTTCAGCTAATAGCTGTGATAATTGTCCAGTAACTTGAAACAACAGCAATTTAACAACTGTCTCTACACAATATTCTCAAACCCAGTATATTCTGCACTCTGGATGAATTGGTCTCATGCTGAGTTATCATTAATTTAACATTTGACTGCTTGCACTCTGTTCAATCAAAGTATAAACTATCCCTCAGGTGAACCATCTGACACCACTATGTATAAACCAAGGTGTGGGCATGCTTTTCGTCACTCAAATACTAGGAAGATGACCTCATTGTGATTGCTTGCAGTGGAAATGTGGGTTCCATAAATATTCTAGAATTGGAGGTGTATGGAGATCTTTTCGGGAATGCAGCACTGTAGTAAGTTACAGAGATAGGGAGGTGTGCCATGGCTGTAGACTGATTTTTGAAAAATATATCTCTAATTTTTGAACTGAGATATGGTCAAAATGGGAGCCAGTACTGGACAGTAAGCGCATGTGTAATGATTGAAGAAATCTTTGTGTGAATTAAGATATGGGGTTCATGGATGCAGATTCCTTCACATTTATAGAGGGTACAGGTTGGGATGATGACCGGGGAGAATAATTATTCAAGGCTAAAGGTAACAAAGGGTCTGATGGATTCATCAACAGATAAGCTGAGACAGGGACGAAGAGGAAGTGTTATTACAAACATGAAGATTAACTGCAATGTAAATGATGTGGGTCTGAAATTTCTGGGAATGGTGGAAATTGTACGTGGAATGCAACCCACATGTGCTATCAGTTTATTATTTTTCTACTACACAGATATCTATATGAGCTTTCGAAGCCTGATTGAAATTGCAGTGAAAATTCTATCCACGCACAGGCTTCTTCTTTTCCAAACATATTACCTGTATAACCTGCCCAAAGTCTGTCTCAAGTTGGTCCATTGGAGGAAGAGATAGCGGAGTTAATAGGAGGAAACACAGAAATGGCAATTACTAAATTAGTATTTTACATCAATTTTCACAGTGGAGAACACTCAAAACACCCCAATTGTAACAGTTAATACAGAGCCTTTAGACAGGGAAGAACTTGATCATTTGGGAAAATGTATGGATCAAGCTATTGAGATTGAAAGCAAACAAGTCCCCAGGACCTAGTGGCCTACCTACTAGGGTCTTAAAGAAAATGGCAGCAGAGAGCTTATCCATTGGTTAGAATATTCCCAAATTTCCTGGATGGAGTGAAGGTTCTAGTGGATTGGAAAAACTTAGACTAAATTTTAAAGTCGCCAACCCTTATTGCACCACACCAGACTTTAGCAAACGCTACGCATTTGCTATTGATAATCTGAAATGCCCTTATTCAAAAAGGGAAGTCTTCAGAAAGTAGGAAACTATAGACCAGTTAGTTCAACATGTGTCCGTCAGAGTCAACATTGCTTTCTGAAGGGTAAGTCATGATTAATTTGCTAGAGTTTGTCTAAGAAATTTGTGACTCAGGTAGACAGGGTGGTTAAGAGTGTTTACCATGCTTGCCTTCATTGCTCAGTCTTTTGAGTATAGGAGTTGAGAAGTTATGGTGAGGTTGTACATGACATTGGTGCGGTCTCCTCTGAAGTACTGTATCCAGTGTGGTCGCCCACTTATAGGGAGGATATTATTAAGCCAGAGAGGGTTCAGAAGAGATGAGCCAGGATGTTGCCAGGAATGGAAGGTTTGAGTTACAAAGAAAGGCTGAAATGGCTGGAACGTGTTTGACTGGCACATAGGTGGTTGAGAAGTGACCTTTATAGAAGTTTGTAAACTCATGAGGGATCTAGATAGAATTAATGATAGTTGTCTTTTTTTCCTAGGATGGGGGATTGCAAGACGAGGGGGCATCTTTTTAAGGTGAGAGGAGATGGATTTAAAATAGACATGAGGAGCAGCTTTTTTACATGGATGTTTCATGTGTGGAATGATCTTCCCGAGGAAATGGTGGATGTGGGCACAGTTACGACATTTAAAAGACACTTAGAAAAGTACATGAATGGAAAAGGTTTCGAGGGACATTGGCAAGGAGCATGTGGGCGACACAAGTTTAGTTTGGAATTATGTTCGGTATGGACTGGTTGGACCGAAGGGTTTGCTTCTGTGCTGTATGACTGTGTGACTATGTAACAAGCAAGGTGAATAATGGGGATCCTGTAGACCTCGTATATTTGAACTTCCAGAAGGCTTTTGATAAGGTGCCACACAAAAGGTTTTGTACACAAGGTAAGATCACACGGCGCTGGGGATAATTATTGGCTTGGATAGAGGATCGGCTAACCAACAGAAAGCGGAGAGTCTAGATAAGTGGGTCTTTTTCTGGTTAGCAAGACGTAATTAGTGGGATATCACAGGGTTTGGTCATCAGGCCTTAACTATTTACGGACTAAAATTAATGATTTGGATGCAGGGATTAAAAAGTAACAAGGCTGTATTTGCTGGTGACACTAAAATAAATGGGAAAGTAAGTTGCAATGAAGAAAGAAGACACTTACAAATGGATACAGATAGGTTAAGTGAATGGACCAAAATTTGGCAGATGAAGCTTAACATGGATAAGTGTGAGTTATCCATTTTGGGTCAGAGGGATAGAAAGGCAGCTTATTAGCTAAATGGTGAGAAACTTTAGAAAAACGTTCTCTGGAGCAGCGAAGTCTAAGGGGAGACTTGATAGAAATCTACAAAATTATGCGATGCTTAGATAAGGTTGATGGTCAGAATCTTTTCCGCAGAGTTGAAACGTCTAATACTAGGGGACGTGCATTTAAGGTGAGAGATGAAAAATTCAAAGGAGAAGTGAGAGGCAAGATTTTTACACGGAGACTGTAGGTGTATGGAATATATTGCCAGGGGTGGTATTGGAGGCAGATACAAAAGGGGGATTTTAAAGGACTTTTAGATAAGCGCATGAATATTCAAGGAATGGAGGGAAATGGACCAAGGGTAGGTAGAAGGGATTAGTTTAATTTGCCATCATGTTCGGCACAACATCGTGAACCAAAGGGCCCGTTCTGTGCTGTTCTGTCCTATGTTGTATGTTCCAGTACTTTGGTGCAGAGGAATCTGGGTGTCTTCTTGCAGAAAACTCAGATACAGGTACAGCAGGTAATAAGGAAGGCAAACGGAATTTTGGCATTTATTGCTAATGGAATAGAATATAAAAGTAAGGAAGTGTTGTTGCAACTGTACAAGGCATTAGTGAGACTACACCTGGAGTAGTGCATACAATTTCGTCCCCTTGCTTGAAGAAGGATATAGTTGCATTGAAGCAATCCAAAAGAGGTTCATTCGATTGATTCCAGAGAGGAGAGGTTTGTCAAATGAAGCCAGATTGAGCAGTTCAGGCACATACTGTCTGGAATTTAGAAGAATGAGAGAAAATCTAATTGAGGTATATAAGATGTTACAAGGGATTGACAAAGCACAAGTAGAGAGGATGCTTCCTTGTGTGGGGAAATCTAGAATGAGAAGTCATTGTTTTAGGATAAGCGGTAGCAGAATTAAAACAGAGATGAGCAGCCAATTTAATCAAAGACCCCTCCCACCTCAGTTATACTCTCTTCTACCCTCTTCCATGGGGCAGAAGATACAAAGTTTGAAATCACACACCAATAGGTTCAAGAACAGTTTCTTCCCCACTGTTTTCAGAGTTATGAATGGACCTCTCATATGTTACAGTTGATTTTTGTTTTCTGCACCTTCTCTGAGCTGTAACACTATATTCTGCATCCCTGATGTGTTTATGTAAGGTGTGATTTGTCTGGTTAGTATGCAAAAGCAATACCTTTCACTATATCTCAATACAGTGACAATAATGAATCAAATCAAATGATCGTGAATCTGTATAATTCACAACCCTGAAGTGCAGTGGATGCTGGGACAGTGAGTAAATTAGGAGATTAAGAAAGAAAATCGTCTTTGTTAAAATTTCCATGATCAGTAGAAATTTGAATCGAGAAAGAATTTAAAGTTTTTCTGCCATCACTGAGTTTCACTTGAGGTTTCAAAAACATTCAAATATCTACACCCATTTCCATTAAATCTGTGATTTTAAATTGTTTAACATTTTATTGCATCATGAAATAGCATTGAAAAACTACTTTTATAACAATGCAACTAACATTGAGAACCACTTTCTCCCTGTTCTAATTCCAGGTGCTCAGCAGAAACATAAAGAGATGCTACGGGTACAAACTGAAACACTGAGAGTGAACACTGTCCAAATAAAGGAGAAGGTGAAGATTTTCCAGCTAGTTGATCGATATGCTGATCTCACGGTCATTTCTACTGTTCGGGATCGGATTCTAGTAGAACATGAACTGCTGGCAAGAGGCCGAGACCATGAAGAGTGGAGACAGAAATGTCTCTGGAGAGGACTGGAAAAAATCCAAACGAATCAGTTGTTCCAGAGCAGGTTTTCCCAGACAAATTTCAGTTCAGGGAGTACGGTGGCAGTGAGTGGGGTCCCAGGGATTGGTAAAACAACAATGATACAAAAGATTGTTTATGACTGGGCCATTGGAAAGATCTACCAACAGTTTCAATTTGTCTTCTATTTCAAGTTCCGAGATTTGAATACTATTAACTGTAGAATAAACCTGAAGAATCTGATACTGGATCAGTATCCTTATTTTGGGAACATTCTGGGAAATCTTTGGAAGAAACCGGAGAGTTTACTGTTTATATTCGATAGTTTGGATGAATTCAAGGGGAGGATTGATTTTTCTGACGATCGGAGAAATACAGGACCGCAGTTCACGTGCACAGATCCCGAATGCTGGTGTGAAGTGTCTGACATTGTGTACAGTTTAATACAGCACAAGCTGCTTCCAGGGTGTTCAGTGTTAGTGACCACACGTCCCACTGAGTTATGTTTATTGGAAAAGGCTGAGATCACTGTCTGGGCTGAAATCCTAGGGTTTGCTGATGATGATCGGAGGGAATATTTCAACAAGTTTTTCGAAGATCGGACAGTGGCAGCAGCTGTTTACAAACACGTGAAGGAGAATGAGATCTTGTACACAATGACCTATAACCCTTCATACTGCTGGATCCTCTGTCAGTCACTGGGTCCCTTCCTCTCACAATCTGACAGGAAGGAGCAACGAGTTCCCAAGACCATCACCCAACTATATTCCTACTATATTTACAACATTCTGAAACACCATGGCCGAAAGATTGAAAACCCCCGTGATGTGATACTGAAGCTTGGTGAGATGGCCTTCAAAGGAGTCTCTGAGAAAAACATTGTCTTTAGAAATGGAGAATTGATCCAGTACAGTCTGCAACCTTCCCAGTTCCTGTCTGGGTTCCTCATGGAACTTCTGGAGAGGGATGATTCAGTCCAGACTGTGGTTTACACATTCCCACATCTCACCATCCAAGAATTTGTAGCTGCACTTGCACAATTCCTGACTCCAAATCCCAGGGACATCCAGAAACTCCTCAGTGGTGCTCACAGTAAGGCAGATGGCCGTTATGAGATCTTTCTCCGTTTTGTTGCTGGTCTCTCCTCCCCACAGGCAGCTTGGCCCCTGGAGGAGTTTCTGGGTCCATTTCTTCATCAAACAACCTGCCAAGTGATTGACTGGTTGAAGGGGATAGGCGAAGGACAGATTCGAAACACAGGGAGCAAAACTGATAAAAGGGACCTTCTGAACAGATTGCAGTACCTTTTTGAATCTCAGAATAAAGCATTAGTTCGGTCCATAGTGGGATCCATGAAAACACTTGCATTTAGTGGACTTCATTTGACACCAGTTGACTGCTTTGTTGTGTCACATGTCATTGGACTGTGTGACACAGTAAAACTCCTTGATCTCGAGAACTGTTATATTCAGCCTGAAGGATTGCAGCGACTGGGCCCCGTACTGTACAAATGCCGGGAGTTGAGGTAACTCTTCTTTACCTGTGATTTTTTCAGATAAGTTGTAGAACAATCATGCGATGTTTGCTTTCAGTTGCCATGGATACGTTTTACTGAAAGCAGAGATAAGCAGATTCAACACAAATAAAACCCATGTAAAACAATCCGTTTACAACTGTATCCAGACTGGAATATCTGAAGTTGATTCTTCAGAAGAGCTAGAAAGTTTGACCTAAAGGCTATGATCCATTGAAATTAAATTGAATTAAGTATGGTTGAGAAATGGAAAGCAAACAGAAAATGTAACGTGGCTGAACAAAAGTTAATTTAGAATATATTCCACATCTACTATTTTAAATAGAAACAGAATGGGAACTTATCAAACTATTATACAGTTATTTATTCCAGTGTTTAGTGTTTGCCTTGTTGGAAGGCTGAGGGGGATGAGGACGAGCAAGGGGAAGGTGATGGCCCAGTGATGATATTATTGGACTGTTAACCCAGAGGCACAGATAATGTTCTGAAAACCTGGGTTCAAATGCCGCCATGGCAGATAGTGGAATTTGAATTCAATAAATATCTGGAATTAAAGAGTCTAATGATGACCATGACTCCATCGTTGAGTGTCAGAAAAACCCAGCTGGTTCACTAATGTCCTTTTAAGTAAGGAAACTTCCATCCTTACCCAGTCTAACCTACATGTGACCCCAGACCCAGAATAATGTGGTTAAGGATGGGCAGTAAATGCTGGTCCTGCCAATGAAGCCCACATCGTGTGAATGAATGAAGACAAAATTATAGGGAAAATAGAACATCTTTCAGTTCCGAATGTTAGTCATTATTGGATTATTTACAGTCCTAAATTGAAACATAATTGGGAAATTTAAATGTACAGATATAATGGCTCCAAACTAATGACTTGTAATGCTTTGTCCCTACAGTTCAGACATACACCAGCCGGCATTGGAGCCACACACCTAGAGAGTGTCTACTTACTAAAACTGGGAGTGAATCTAGCATATACACAATATCCAAACCTACACATGAAATGCCAATCACACAGGCAACTTCCGAAAATTTCCCAATTACTGTCAAAACAGCTGCACCCGAAATAAATGCAAAACTATTCTAATGGGACTAGTACAACATTGCCTTGCTGTAGTTCTGAACTAGCAGAACTGGGCACGTTTAAAACGTGTATTGGCAAAGTGAACAATCCTTGTAAGATAATCATGTCTCACCATTTTGCAATGTAACACGAGCCTCAGTTATTTTAAACATCAAATGGCAGCAAATACTTTTTTTTACAATTCAAGTCAGAGATGCTCACATGATCCCCAAACTCCTACCATTTAAGGAGCACCATTTATTAAATACATTTCGAAAAATGCATGGATCTGTCACCAAGGCACACTTGATGCCTGTCTCCTTGAGGAGATAAATTCTGATCATTAGGAAGTGATACTAGACTGAAGGACTTTGAAAAACCTCACGTAGATAGGACATTATTAATAAATACTGTCATAAATGGCCCCTGAATATTTTGAGAGGTGGACACCATGGAATATTTTGCCATCGACAGGAAAGTCTGATTATTAATTTCATTAAGTTTGTTCAATGTTTATTAGTCGAGAGCAAAATAATTTCAGATGCAGAGTTTCATTCACACTATTTCTCATTATTTCTTTGTGTTTAGGTTGAGAAACAATGATCTCCAAGATCAAGGAATGAAACTATTATCTGAAGCACTGAGGAACCCGGATTGTCAAATAGAAAAACTGCAGTAAGCATCAAATTGTATATAATTGTTTCTCAAAGAAGGATACTTGATAATTTGCATAATTACCATTGATAGTGTTATTAATAACTACTGCCCATCATTATTAGTGTCTGAATCACATTCTGTCCATCAATATTTGTATCGGTAATAGTTAACAATAGCCGCCAAGCATTTGCGGCTTACTCCTGTTATTTCTATCTGTTTTGATCACCAGGCTGAATGATAATAGTCTCTCAGATTCTTGTGCCCAGGACCTTGCCTCGGCTCTCGGTACCAACCAGTCACTGATGAGTCTGAATTTGGGTGAAAATAAATTGAAAGATTTAGGAGTGAAACGACTGTTTGTGGTTCTGAGAAATGTGAACTGTAAACTTCAGGAACTGGTGTAAGTATCAAACTTTGAGAGATTTGTATTTAGAGTAACAGGATGTCCAACACTGAGCGTTATTATCATTATCAATCATAGCGTTCTGAATAAACAATGGGGACTTACCCTGTTTTTTGTTACTTGTATCTCTCTCTCACCCTGTCTCTCCATTCCACCTAATTCCCAGGCTGCTTGGTAATCATCTCACACATTCTTGTATCGAAGAACTCGCTTGCACTCTCAGTACAGTTCAGTCATTGACTGTTCTTAACCTTGGTAACAATAAACTGGGAGATACGGGAGTGAAACTGCTATCTGTGGCATTGAGCAATCCGGCTTGCAAAATTGTGAACCTGAGGTAGGAATTATTATTTGTTTTTGTGTTTGTTCTGTCCACCCTTGTTCCTTTTTGTTGTTCGTAGTCTAAGGTACTGATCCCAAATGGTGAATGATGGCCACATTAGGTCTTTGGCAGAGGAAAGGCTCACTCGGGATAAACAAATAGATTTCTAACTTAGTACTTGTGAGTGAGTCACAAACATTGAAGTTACAAGAGTCGTTGATTATACTTGGATCTACACTTCAAAATACATATTACTGCTACTAAAGCATTATGGTTATAGCATAGAGTCATAGAGTCAAAGAACAATATAGCAAAGGAACAGGCCCTTTGGCCCTCCTAGCCTGCGCTGCCCCATTTTGCCCTTTCATGCTAGAACTGTCTTCACTTACAGGATCTGTATCTCTCTATTCCCTTCCTATTCATGTATTCGTCCAGCTGATTTTTGAATGCTGCTATTGTGTCTGCTTCCACCACCACCTCTGGCGACGTGTTCCAGGTACTGACCACCCTTTGTGTGAAAAACTTGCCTCGTACATCTCTTTTCAACTTCCCTCCTCACACCTTGAACCTGTGTCCCTAGTAATTGACCCCTCCACCCTGGGAAAAAGCTTCGTACTTTCCACTTTATTCATGCCATTCACAATCTTGTAAACTTCTGTTAGGTCGCCCCTCAACCTCCTGCATCCAAGTGAAAATAAACCCAGTCTATCCAACCTTTCTTCATAGCTAAAATCCCTCATTCCAGGCAACCTCCTGGTAAACCTTCTCTATACCCTCTCCAAAGCATCCACAGCCTTCTGGTGGTGTGGCAACCAGAACTGTATGCAATATTCCAAGTGTGGCCTAACTAAAGTTCTATAAAGCTGCAACATAACTTGTCTATCTTTATATTCAATACCCCTTCCAATGAAGGCAAGCACACTATATAAGCCTTTTTTTACTACCTTATCTACCTGCGCTGCCACCTTCGGTGATCTGTGGACCTGCACACCCGCATCCCTCTGCATATCAATACTCCTAAAGGTTCTGCCATTCGCTGTATAATTTCCACTTGTATTTGACCTTCCAAAATGCACCATCTCGCATTTGTCCGGATTAAACTCCATCTGCCATTTTTCTGACCATGCCACCAACTGACCTAAATCCTGCTGTATCCTCTGACAATCTTCCTCACTATCCATAACTCCTCCAATCTTCATATCATCCTCAAACTTGCTAATTAGACCAGCTACATTTTTCTCCAAATCATTTATGTAGATCATGACCAACAGAGGTCCCAGCACCTGTGGAACAACATTAGTCACAACCCTTCATTCCAAAAAGCATCATTCCACCGCTACCCTCTGTCTCCAATGACTAAGCCAGTTCTATGTCCATCTTGCCAGCTCACTCCTGATACCATATGACTTCATTTTTTGTACCAGTCTGCCATGTGCGACTTTGTGAAAGGCGTTACTGATGTCCATGTAGATAACATCAACTGCTTCTCCATCATGAATAATCTTCGTCACCTCCTCAAAAAAAACTTGATCAACCTCCCCCTCTCAAACCCATGCTGCCTATCGCCACTAAGTCTAGTTGCATATAGGTCTTGTCCCTGAGAATCTTTTCCAATAATTTCCCTATCACCGACGTGAGACTCACAGGCATGAAATTTTCACGATTATCCTGCTATCCTTCTTAAACAATGGGACAACATTGGCTATTCTCTAGTCCTCTGGGACCTCACCTGTGGCTAAAGAGGATAGAAAGATGTGTGTCAACGCTCCAGCAATTTGTTTGTCATGGAGATTTACAGCATGGAAACAGACCCCTCAATCCAACTTGTCCACTCCAACCCGATACCCTAAATTAGTCTAGTCCCATTTGCCAGCTTTTGGCCCATATCCCTTTAAACACTTCCTATTCATGTACCCATCCAGATGCCTTTTAAATGTCGTAATTGTACCAGCCTCCTCCACTTCCTCTGGCAGCTCATTCCATACATGCACCCTCTGTGTGGAAATGGTTGCCCCTTAGGTCCCATTTAAATCTTTCCCGCATCACCTTAAAGCCTATGCCCTCTAGTTTTGGACTCTTTCCCCCCTGCACCCTGTGGAAAAGACCTTGCTTATTTATCCTATCCATGCTTCTTGTGATTTTACAAACCTCTATAATGTCACCCCTCAGCCTCCAACACTCCAGGGAAAATAGTGCCAGCCTATTCAGCCTCTCTCTATAGAGACAACTAATAGTTAGCTAAGTCCTTCCAGGAGCAGTCTTTCATATCCTACTGATCTATCTCATTATGTCAATTAACACTTTCAGGTATAAACTGTCTTATACAACAGGGCCCAGACCATGAGAGACTGGTGTTATTAATTTTTCATCATCTGATACTGAAGACAGTTATTTGTGTTGGTATTGTTGTCATTAATAAACATTGGGAGTTTTATCTTACTCTTGCGATTTCTCTTGTTCTCTCTCTGGTCCCTAGTCTATGGGGTACCAGTCTCTCAGATTCTTGTACCAAAGATCTTGCCTCTGCTCTCAGTACAAACCAGTCACTGACCATTCTGAAACTGGGAACAAACCTCTTCACAGACCAATCTGTCCCAGCCATCAGCCGTCTCATTCTGGACTGTAAGAGTTTGGAGCGGATTGAGTGAGTCATTATAACATTCAATGTAGTAAACAACATATAAATAGGATTCAGTCCCTTTGTGGACTGTATTTGCTTGTAATTATTTTTGAAATATTAACCCATACTTCTCTCTTCTTGACTGTTTCGTTCACTATTTTTATTTCCTATAATGTCTTTAATCTATTTTAGACTGTGGGAAAATCAGTTCACTCCAACTGGAAAGAGACACCTGGAGTCGCTGCAGGAATCCAGGCACAGACTGAAGGTGATTGTGTGAACACTTCAATGTATAAACAACTGTGCTGTCAACAATGTCACTGTGCCAGAAGACCAGTGTCCCTATTCCTGGATCAGAAGTTCAGGGTTTAAGTCCCATCTGCAAAGGAGGGGTTAGAGACTCGCGCATTTCCTCCTAGAATGTGCTTTTGCAAAGGAAGTCTGGAGAGACATGCAGTGATTCTTGTTGAGGTTCATCCCAAGCAGCTCCGTGACACAGGACTCTGTGCTGTGTGGTCTGTTCGCCGGGATGCATGGCAAGGCAACAATCAGCTGTGCCTGGAAGACCATCAGCATGGTGAAAGATGCTCTTTGGTCTGTCCAAAGTTGACCACAACCGATTGTTGCAGATTGGCACATTCCAAGGTCCGGGACTACATGCTGAGGGATGCGCTAAATCTTGGGGCAGGTGCTGCCAAGGTGCAGTGGGGAAAGACCACAATCTAAGCTCTTTCTGCCAAAGTACAATGGGGGTTTGTTCTGTTATCAGACCCTCTCATCGTCTCCAAATGTATGCAAATTGTGTCGTGCAGTAGTAGGAAATGCCTTTGGTCTTGCAGCTGCAGGCAATGAGAAATTCTAACGTTTGTTCTTCCTTTCTATGCAAAGACTGTGCAGAACCACTTTCGTACCTGTGTATATGCATTAACGTAATTTTGTATAAATAAAGTATATTTTTGCAATAAAAATAAAATCTTGTGCCCAGTTTTGATCCTTTAACCTCACTCCTCCACCCTGAACTAGCCATCCTGAAGCAAGCCTCATGGGAGAAATGGGAGTGAGAGACCAGCGGGGTAGCTGGGACCAAATGCAGTGGTGAGGATCACCTCTTGAGTCTCTCCATGTCTTTCCTTCACTCCTGTTTATTTCTGACTGACTTTTCCTCTTTTTGCTATCTCTCTATCTGCCTGTCTCAGCCTGTCCCACACTCCCTGCCTTGCATTCTCTTGGTCTCTCTCTTCCCCCCCCCCTCTCTGTCTCTGTCTTTGTCTTTGTGTTTCACTTTGTGTTTCACTTTGTGTGTGTCTCTCTCCCTCCCTTTTTGTCTCTGAATGTGTGTCTGTCTCTCTCTCTCTCCTTGTCTCTCTCTCTCTCTCTCTCTCCTTGTCTCTCTCCTTGTCTCTCTCTCTCTCTCTCCTTGTCTCTCTCTCCGTGTCTCTCTCTCTCTCTCTCTCCTTGTCTCTCTCTCTGTCTCTGTCTCTCTCTCTCTCTCTCTCTCCGTGTCTCTGTGTGTCTCTCTCTCCGTGTCTCTTACTGGCAGCCTCTCCTTTAGGTCTTTCTCTCTCTTCCTTCTGCCTTTCTCTATTTTCTTTGCCGCTTCCTTTTTCCAGTTCTTTCTTTTCTCTCTTTCTCTTTCCTTCTTTTACTCTTTCTTTCAGACCTGAATTTGCCATTCCCACACCCAATTTTGCGATCCACCCATGTGCCCCACCCGACCAACATTTTGCACTCTCAAATTTGCAGCCAGCTAGTTTTGCACGTCTGTGTGTCTTCACCTCCCCCCAAACTTTCCCCTTTTGTAGATCCTCAATTACCCATCCACTGCATGCTAAACCCCACTCTTGTTTCTCCATTCATGCGCAATCCTTTCCGTGGGACGGCTGGATTTTCCCACTCTTGTCATTTACAGGGCAGAAGGATAGAAATGGAAATCCCAAGGGGTGAATTGTGGCATGGCTGTGATTTTCTTTGTTCTTTGTAAGACTCTCCTGCTCCTTTCCTTCTCTCCGATGGAATAAGAGACCCATACCTTCAGAATCTCTAAATGCTTTGGAATTTCTGTAGAAAGTTTCATCGAAGTGTCAAAATTTGTCCCAAAATCACGAGTTGCCTTAGAATGAGAATGAGTCTTTACAGAAACAAGCTCCAAAAGGTCTTTGACCAGCAGCACTCAAGGCAGTAAAATTAATATATGATTTTTTTTTACAGTTCAGACCCCGCTGTAATGCAGAGAGGGCATTCACCATGATGCACAGTGAGATCCCAAAGGCTCAGGCACTTCATTGACTGAGGAATGAATCAAAGATTGATAAGAATTTTTATCCTCTCCATCTTCCACCAATACAAATACCCAATCCCATCTGTTCTGTCCTCTCTCTATTTACCCACCCCACTATCACACTCTCTCTCTCTCCCCCTTCCCTTTGATACAATCCCAGCCTTTTGTTTTCATTCATAGGCATCGCTGGCTGGCTTGCATTTATCGCATGTCCTTAATTACCTTTGAGAAGGTGGTGGTGAGATGCTTTCTTGAACCACTGCAGTCCATGTACTGTAGATTGACCCACAATGCCATTAGGGAGGGAATTCCAAATTTTGACCCAGTGACCGAGAAGGAATGGTGATATAGTTCCAAGTCAGGATGGTGAGAGGCTTGGAGGGGAACTTGCAGCTGGTGGTGTTCCCACGTATCTACTGCCTTTCTAGATGGAAGTGGTTGTAGGTTTGGAAGGGGCTGTCTGAGGATCTTTGGTGAATTTCTGCAATGCATCTTGTAGATAGTACACACTGCTGCTACTGAGTGTCGGTGGTGGAAGGAATAGACACTTGTGGATTTGTTGCCAATCAAGTGGGCTGCTTTGTCCTGGAAGGGTTCAAGCTTCTTAAGTGTTGTTGGAGCTGCACCCACCAGGCGAGTGAAGAGTATTCCATCACACTCCTGACTTGTGCCGCATAGATGGTAGACAGACTTTGTTGAGTCAGGTGATGAGTCACTCACTGCAGTATTCCTAGCCTCTGACCCGCTGTTGTAGCCAATGTATTTTTACTTAGCAACATAGCTCATCCAGTTTTTTTTGATCAATAGTGACATAAGATTTTGATCATGGTGGATCCAATGATGGTAATGCCATCAACTGTCAAGGAATGGTTGTTAGATTGTCTGTTATTGGAGGCGTTCATTGCCTGGCATTTACTTTGCCACTTGTCAGCCCAAGGTCTTGTTGCATGTGAACACTGACTGGTTCAGTGTGGGTGGACATGAGAATGGTGCCAAACATTGTGCAATCGGAGGGAAAGTCATTGAAGCATGACGAACTCCTGCAGAGAATCATAGAATCATCATAGAATCCCTACAGTGTGGAAACAGACCATTTGGCCCATCGGATCCACATCAAACCTCCAAAGAGCCTCCCATCCAGACTCCACCCCAAATCTACTCCAAAACCTTGGTCACGTCCCCTTCCCTATCCCTGTAACCTTGCATTTCCCATGGCTAATCCACCTACCCTGCACATCCCTGGCAACTATGGGCAATTTAGCATAGCCAATCCACCTAAACTGCATGTTAGATCTCATATTTTCCAATGAGAGTCCAAATCCGGTGATAGATTCAGGTACAACTTTATTTTAGTGCAACTTCATTACAGCTTCAGATTTTCTTCGAAAACTTCAGATTGTATACAGTTAAAATGTAGAGCGCACAAGCCACCGACCCCCACCCCCGCACTTTGATACTATTGGTCAGTGACATTGGGTCTGTAATTGGCTCTCTCATACAGCATCTTAAAGAGATGGGCGGTCTGGTGGTCCAGCCCCAGTCATGATGTTTTCACAGACTTTCTTATCTTTCTCCTGGAAGCTTTTCACAATGGATCACATTTGCCAGTTGCACATTCTATCTCATTTAAGACAGACCTGCTATTGTTCAATTTGCTGAGACTACATTCAGAAAATATTTTCCCAAGATGCTCTACCTACTGTCAGCCATGTTCTGCTGCATTCTGTTGGCCATTTTCTGTTCAGTTATGGACTGCCATCAGCCATTTTGTGCTACTTAATTATGAGCAGCCCTAAAAATTCCCCCTTAAACAAATCACAAAGCACACAAGTATATAGTTACATTTACGAGACAGGCTTGCCATGCAAGAATGATTGCCTTACGGGTTGGTTATCTTTCTAATCTGTGTGGCAGAAGCCACCTGTTGCCAATAGGTTCCGAAGGATCTCAACCAGCCTGTTACCCAATTCCAGGGGACAGCATGGTGGCTCAGTGGTTAGCACTGCTACCTCACAGCACCATGGGCCCAGATTCAATTTCAGTCAGGCGACTATCTGTGTGGAACATAGAATATAGAACATAGAACATTACAGCGCAGTACAGGCCCTTCAGCCCTCGATGTTGCGCCGACCTGTGAAACCAATCTGAAGCCCATCTAACCTAAACTATTCCATTATCATCCACATGTTTATCCAATGACCATTTAAATGCACTTAAAGTTGGCGAGTCTACTACTTTTGCAAGCAGGGCATTCCACGCCCTTACTACTCTCTGAGTAAAGAACCTACCTCTGACATCTGTCCTATATCTATCACCCCTCAATTTAAAGCTATGTCCCCTCGTGCTAGCCACCACCATCCGAGGAAAAAGGCTCCCGCTGTCCACCCTATCTAATCCTCTGATCATCTTGTATGTCTCTATTAAGTCACCTCTTAACCTTCTTCTCTCTAACGAAAACAGCCTCAAGTCCCTCAGCCTTTCCTCATAAGACCTTCCCTCCATACCAGGCAACATCCTGGTAAATCTCCTCTGCATCCTTTCCAATGCTGCCACATCCTTCCTATAATGCGGTGACCAGAACTGTACGCAATAATCCAAGTGCGGCCGCACCAGAGTTTTGTACAGCTGCAACATGACCTCATGGCTCCGAAATTCAATCCCTCTACCAATAAAACCTAACACACCGTACGCCTTCTTAACAACCCTATCAACCTGGGTGGCAACTTTCAGGGATCTATGCACATGGACACCGAGATCTCTCTGCTCATCCACACTACCAAGAATCTTCCCATTAGCCTCGTACTCTGTATTCCTGTTACTCCTTCCAAAGTGAATCACCTCACACTTTTCTGCATTAAACTCCATTTGCCACCTCTCAGCCCAGCTCTGCAGCTTATCTATGTCCCTCTGTAACCTGCAACATCCTTCCGCACTATCCACAACTCCACCGACTTTGGTGTCATCTGCAAATTTACTAACCCATCCTTCTACGCCCTCATCCAGGTCATTTATAAAAGTGACAAACAGCAGTGGCCCCAAAACAGATCCTTGAGGAACACCACTAGTAACTGAACTCCAGGATGAACATTTCCCATCAACCACCACCCTCTGTCTTCTTACAGCTAGCCAATTTCTGATCCACACCGCTAAATCACCCTCAATCCCATGCCTGCGTATTTTCTGCAATAGCCTACCATGGGGAACCTTATCAAACGCTTTGCTGAAATCTATATGCACCACATCAACCGCTTTACCCACATCCACCTGTTTGGTCACCTTCTCAAAGAACTCAATAAGTTTGTGAGGCACGACTTACCCTTCACAAATCTGTGTTGACTATCCCTAATCAAATTATTCCTTTCTAGATAATTATAAATCCTATCTCTTATAATCCTTTCCAACACTTTACCCACAACCGAAGTAAGGCTCACTGGTCTATAATTACCAGGGTTGTCTCTACTCCCCTTCTTGAACAAGGGGACAACATTTGCTAGTCTCCAGTCTTCTGGCACTATTCCTGTAGACAATGATGACATAAAGATCAAAGCCAAAGGCTCTGCAATCTCCTCTCTCACTTCCCAGAGAATCCTAGGATAAATCCCATCCGGCCCAGGGGACTCTATTTTCACACCTTCCAGAATTGCTAACACCTCCTCCTTATGAACCTCAATCCCGTCTAGTCTAATAGCCTGTATCTCAGTATTCTCCTCGACAACATTGTCTTTTTCCTGTGTGAATACTGACGAAAAATATGCACCTCTCCTATCTCTTCAGACTCCACACACAACTTCCCACTACTGCCCTTGACTGGCCCTAATCTTACTCTAGTCATTCTTTTATTCCTGACATACCTATAGAAAGCTTTAGGGTTTTCCTTGATCCTACCTGCTAAAGACTTCTCATGTCTCCTCCTGGCTCTTCTTAGCTCTCTCTTTAGGTCCTTCCTGGCTAACTTGTAACTCTCAAGCGCCCTAACTGAGCCTTCACGCCTCATCTCTACATAAGCCTCCTTCTTCCTCTTGACAAGAGATTCAACTTCTTTAGTAAACCACGGTTCCCTTGCTCGACCACTTCCTCCCTGCCTGACAGGTACATACTTCTCAAGGACACGCAGTAGCTGTT
The DNA here is from genome assembly GCF_021869965.1 of Rhincodon typus. NCBI lineage: Eukaryota > Metazoa > Chordata > Chondrichthyes > Orectolobiformes > Rhincodontidae > Rhincodon > Rhincodon typus. Next base: position 1,311,454 of record NC_063380.1, on the reverse strand, counting down.
CCCTGAACAAGCTTCACATTTCAATTGTGCCCAGCACCTGCAGTCTCCTTCTCCATCCTATGCATCCTAAATCTTGCCTAATCGCCTCACAATTGCCTTTCCCCCAGCTATAACTCTTGCCCTGCGGTATATACCTATCCCTTTCCATCGCTAAAGTAAACGTAACCGAATTGTGGTCACTATCACCAAAGTGCTCACCTACCTCCAAATCTAACACTTGGCCTGGTTCATTACCCAGTACCAAATCCAATGTGGCCTCACCTCTTGTTGGCCTATCTACATACTCTGTCAGGAAACCCTCCTGCACACATTGGACAAAAACTGACCCATCTAAAGTCCTCGAACTATAGCGTTTCCAGTCAATATTTGGAAAGTTAAAGTCCCCCATAACAACTACCCTGTTACTTTCGCTCCTATCCAGAATCATCTTTGCAATCTTTTCCTCTACATCTCTGGAACTTTTCAGAGGCCTATAGAAAACTCCCAACAGGGTGACCTCTCCTTTCCTGTTTCTAACCTCAGCCCATACTACCTCAGTAGACAAGTCCTCATCAAACGTCCTTTCCACCATCATAATACTGTCCTTGACTAACAATGCCACACCTCCCCCTCTTTTACCACCTTCCCTGATCTTACTGAAACATCTAAACCCCGGAACCTGCAACAACCATTCCTGTCCCTGCTCTATCCATGTCTCCCAAATGGCCACAACATCGAAGTCCCAGCTACCATACCATGCTGCAAGTTCACCCACCTTATTCCGGATGCTCCTGGCATTGAAGTAGACACACTTCAAACCACCTTCCTGCCTGCCGGTACACTCCTGCGACGTTGAAACCTTATTCATGACCTCACTACTCTCAACCTCCTGTACACTGGAGCTACAATTCAGGTTCCCATCCGCCTGCTGAATTAGTTTAAACCCTCCCGAAGAGCATTAGCAAATTTCCCCCCCAGGATATTGGTACTCCTCTGGTTCAGGTGTAGACCATCCCATTTGTAGAGGTCCCACCTACCCCAGAATGAGTCTCAATTATCCAGGTATCTGAATCCCTCCCTCCTGCACCATCCCTGTAGACACGTGTTCAACTGCTCTCTCTCCCTATTCCTCACCTCGCTAGCACATGGCACGGGTAACAAACCAGAGATAACAACTCTGTTTGTTCTAGCTCGAAGCTTCCACCCTAGCTCCTTGAATTTCTGCCTTACATCCCCATCCCTTTTCCTACCTATGTCGTTGGTGCCTATGTGGACCACGACTTGGGGCTGCTCCCCTCCCCCTTAAGGATCCCGAAAACACGATCCGAGACATCACGGACCCCAGCACCTGGGAGGCAACACACCAACTGCGAGTCTCTCTCATTCCCACAGAATCTCCTATCTGTCCCCCTAACTATGGAGTCCCCAATGACTAATGCTCTCCTCCTCTCCCCCCTTCCCTTCTGAGCAACAGGGACAGACTCTGTGCCAGAGACCTGTACCCTATGGCTTACCCCTGGTAAGTCGTTCCCCCCAACAGTATCCAAAATGGTATACTTGTTTTTGAGGGGAACGGCCACAGGGGATCCCTGCATTCTCTGCCCGTTCCCTTTCCGTCCCCTGACTGTAACCCATTTACTTTTTTTCTGTACCTGAGGTGTGACTACCTCCCTGTAACTCCTCTCAATTACCCCCTCAGCCTCCCTAATGATCCGAAGTTCATCCAGCTCCAGCTTCAGTTCCCTAATGCGGTTTCCGAGGGGCTGGAGTTGGGTGCACTTCCCACAGATGAAGTCAGTGGGGACACTAGTGGTGACCCTTACCTCCCACATTCTACAGGAGGAGCATGCAACTGCCCTAACATCCATTCCCACTGTTCTGAATTCCCAAACAGACTATTAAAAAAAAACTAGTAGCCTTACCAAATCAGCACTCAGAACCTTTTTTTTTGTTTAGAGGAGGAGGATGGGTGGGAGATACTACCTAGGTAGTGTTTCGGGTAAAGCAACTGCCCAAATATATTACCTCACTTACTCACTCCAAAAATGGAGTCATGCGAGGTAAGACTTTTATAATCGAAAAGCTTACCTTCCCAGGCTGCCCTCGCGCTTCCTCCCGGACTCCCACCGCTGAAACAACTGAAAGGCCGCAGTCATGCGAGGTAAGACTTTTATATTCTCCCCGTGTCTGTATGGGTTTTCTCCGGGTGCTCTGGTTTCCTCCCACAGTAACAAAGATGTGCAGGCTAGGTGGATTAGTCATGCTGAACTGCCTGTGGTGTTGAAGGATGTGTAGAGTAGATGGGTTATAGGGGAATGGCTCTGGGTGGGATGCTCTGAGAGTCGGTGTGGACTTGTTGGGCCGAAGGGCCTGTTTCCACACTGTATGGATTCTATGATGATGATCCACATAGTTGGGGAATGGGTGTTGGTTTAGTTTATCCATTTCTTTCAAAGTGGTATTTACACAGAATTCCTTTCTCCTTCATCTCCTTTCTGGTGCAGGGGCTTGGCAAGTTACCAGTAGGCAAACACCCAACGTACATGATGTTAGTAATACAGTCAATTTCCCCATCTTGGACTAAGTGTAATATTTCTTTATACTTTAACTGTTCATGGTTCTTTTGACATGTGGTGTCTGGATCCAAGTTTTTTTTTCCCTTGGACTTTTACTGTTGCTGGAGTGGTCAGCAGCAATTGGTAGGGCCCTTCCCACCTGGCACAGAAAAAAAGAAAGAGGCATGGCTTAGGAACAGGCAGTTGGGATCAAGGGAATCCCTGGAGGTAAAAAGGGGATACAGGAGTTTACTGAAGAAAGAAATCTGGAGGGCGAAAAGGGGGCCGAGATAGCTTTGGCTGAGCAGACCCAAAGAGATTCTTTAAGTATATTAGAGCAAAAAGAATAACGACAGAGAGAGAATAGGGCCCCTCAAGGACCAAAGTGGACATGTATGTGTGGAACCGAAAGAGATGGGCGAGATCCTCAATGAATATTTCTCCTCTGTGTTTACCATGGTGAAAGACACAAAGACTCGGGAACTTGGGGAAGTTAGTGGCGATATGTTGGGTCAGCCCGCATCACATTGCAGGAGGTGTTGGAAGTATTAAAACGTATGAAGGTAGGTAAATCAGTCCTGATCAGATATATCCAAGAACGCTGCAAGAGGCTAGAGAAGAAATTGGGGGGGCCCTGGCTGATATATTTGCATTATCGTTAGCCATGGGTGAGGTCACAGAAGACCAGAGGAAAGCAAATCTTGTGCCCTTATTCAGGAAGGGCTACAGAGAAAAACTTTGGAATTAAAGACCAGTGAGCTTAACATCTATGGTAGGTAAGCTATTTGAGAAGATTCTGAGGGATAAGTTATACATGTGTTTAGAAAGACAGGGTTTGATTAGGAGTAGTCAGCATGGCTTCGTGCATGGGAGATCATGCCTCACAAATTTGCTAGAGTTCTTTGATGTGGTGACCAGGAAGATTGATGCGGGCAGGATGGTAGACGTAGTCCATATGGATTTTGGTAAGGCCCTTCATAAGGTTCCGCACAGCAGGCTGCTCTGAATGTTAGATTGCATGGAATCCGGGGAGAGTTAGCAAATTGGATACACAATTGGCTTGATGGTAGGAAGCAGAGGAAAATAGTGGAAGGATGCTTGTTGGACTGGAACAAAAACAAAGTTGCTGGAAAAGCTCAACAGGTCTGGCAGCATCTGTGGAGGAGAAAAAAGAGTTAACGTTTCAGGTCCGGTGACCCTTCCTCAGAACTGATGGTGGCTGGGAAAATGTCAGTTTATATGCAGAAAATAGGGAGGTGGGTGGGGTAGGGAGTAAACGATAAGATAGAGCCCAAAGAGAGAGAAAGACTGTTGGACAGACAAAGGAGTTGCTAACGATCAGGCTGGGAGGGTGAATAGTTGTTAATGGGGACTGTTAGTGACTAACAACAGGGGGTGTGTAGTGGCAGGCCACGTGGTAACAAGGCCTGGTGTGTTGGGTGGGGGGCTGGGACATGGGAGAGTTTAGGCCCTAAAATTATTGAACTCAATATTGAGTCCGGAGGGCTGTAGGGTCCCCAAGCAGAAAATGAGGTGTTGTTCCTCCAGCTTGCGTTGGGCTTCACTGGAACACTGTAGCAAGCTGGAGACAGAGATGTTGGCCAGAGAGCAGGGTGGTGCATTGAAGTGGCAGGCGACAGGTAGTTGGACTGGAGGCCTGTGACTAGTTGTGTGCTCAGGGGTTGCTGCTGGGCCCATTGCTGTTTGTTATCTATATCAATGATTCTGTTGAGAATGTACATGATTAGTGAGTTTATCAGAAATTGCAACAGGATCTTTATCAGCTGGGTAAGTGGGCCAAGAAATGGCAAATAGAGTTTAATAAAGTTAAGTGAGAGGTGTTGCATTTTGGAAGTCAAATTAAGGCAGGAATTTCATGGTGAATGGTAGGGCCTTGAGGAGTGCAGTGGAACAGAGGGACCTTGGATTCAGATGCATGGCTCTCTGAAAGTGGAGTCCCAGGTAGACAGGGCAGTGAAGAAGGCTTTTGGTACACTGGCCTTCATCAGTCAGTGCATTGAGTATAGAAATTGGGAAGTTACGTTGCAGTTGTACAGGATGTTGGTGAGGCCGTATGTGGAGTATTGTGTTCAGTTTGGTCACCTTGCTATAGGAAGGATGTTATTAAACTGGAAAGTGTGCAGTAGAAATTTACAAGGATTTTGCCAGGACTCCAGGGACTGAGTTATAGGGAAAGGTTGGACAAGCTAGGACTTTTTTCTTTCAAGCATAGGAGATGGAAGGGGGTATTTTATAGAAGTGTATAAGGTCATGAGAGGCATGGATAGGGTGAACACATTCAGTCTTTTTCCCAAGGTTGGGGATTCGAGGACTAGAGGGCATCAGAATACATGGGAACCTGAGGGGCAACTTTTTTACACAGAGGGTAGTACGCATATGGAATGAGCTGCCAGCGGAAATGGTTGAGGTGAGTACAAAGGCATGGATAGGAAAATTTTAGAAGGATATGAGCCAAATGCAGGGAATTGTGGATGGACATTTTGGTCAGCATGGACCAGTTTGGGCCAAAGGGCCTGTGTCTGTTCTGTCGGACTCTATGACTCTATGGCTCCTAGCTTTACATAGACCCACATTCTCGAGATGATGTTGTGTCCTCCTTTGGGCGGGTCACCCCAAGCTTCCCAGTACCTGTTGGGAAGCTGACCTGACAGCATTGTTTAGGTCTTGACAGTAAATCACTCATTGAGTGGCAATCGGCTTTCCAGGTAAATCAGTTGTTCGACTGGGGGTTGCCCAGATGCTGCATTAGTACTATCGACAGGGTTTGTAACCAGGGCATTCCTTCTTGGTGGTGCTTAGCGAGCCTTTGTTTTATCATCCGGTTTGTTTGTGCCACTTACCCTGACAACTGGGGGCGATGAGGGCAGTGGAGGTCCCTTTTAATCATAGAATCCCTACAGTGTGGAAACAGGCCATTCAGCCCAAGAAGTCCACTCTGCCCCTCCGAAGATCATCCCTCCAAGACCCATTTCCCCTACCACTGCATTTCCCACATCTAACCCATCTAACCTAAACATTCCTGGACAATTTAGCACGGCCAAACCACCTACCTTGCACATCTTTGTACTGCGGGAGGAAACCGGAGCACCCGGAGGAAACCCACGCAGACACGGGGAGAATGTGCAAACTCCACATAGACAGTCGTCCAAGGGTGGAATCAAAACCGGGTCCCTGGCGCTGTGTAGGCAGCAGTGCTAACCACTGAGCCACTGTGCCGCCCCAGCGACTGAGCCACCATGCTGCCCTGCCATCTGCAAATGTCCTGGCAGCTAGCAACTATGAAATGTGTCCCTTGGTCAGAGACTAAGCTGGTTGGGACTCCTGACCGAGGAACTCCTCACACAAAACTTTAGGTGTATCATTGGCTATGGGCTTGTCGCGTTGGAAAGGCTTCTACCCATCTAGAGAATTTGTCAACGCTAACTAGGACTTCAGTATAGCCTCGACATGGGCGGGGTGGGGGGGGTTGCTGGGAGAAGGATATGTAATCAACTTGTAGGTTTGTAGTTGTTGGAACAGTCCTGCAGGGGCAGGACATCTCAATTGTGGCATGGCTGTGATAGGTCCAGGGTTGTTCTTGTGGCAGGTCACACGATGGTCTGCTACCACCTGGGCATGAGTGGATCTATTGCGCTAAAAAGGGCATTAATGCCTGCAGGGTGATGAGCTTGTCCATCTCTCTTTGTCTCCAGATAACATCGCAGCACAGTTTAATTCCTGCCTTAATCCAGGTCCATTCTCCTTCTCGGGAATATTGACTCTGCATATCCTTTTAGGCTTGTGTCAAAGTCCTGAGCATTTTTAATTTACACATTAAGGCGGGTCCCATCAGAGGCTCTTCGTGTGAGGCGGCCTCTCTGGCCTCTTGGTCAGCCAGAGCATTTCCTTGGGCTTCTACAGTATTTTCTCTTTACATTTCAGGATGGAGACTTCTTAGGATAATTGTAGTCTTCAAGTAGATTTTGGACTTCATTCTCATTTTGGATGTGGATATCTGCAGCTGTAAGGAATTTCCTCTTTTGCCATAGTGGCCCAAAATTGTGGCCTACTCGAAATGCATAGCTAGAATCCGTGTAGATATCAGCCGTCTGTCCTTCTGCTACCTCGTTTGCTTCTGATACATGACACGCAGCTTGGTCTGTTGGGCTGATGTTCCAGCGGGAAAACTACCTTTTGCCACAACTTCATTCAGACTGGTGACTGCCCTTCCATCTTTTCCAACCCCATTTTCAACGAAAGAGGATCTGTCCATAAAAAAGAAAAAACATCTGGGCTCTGCTGCTAGAGCTGCTCCATCTATTTGTTTTAAAATTTCCACACAGTCATGTTCTTCTTTATACCCATCTCCTCCTTCTTCATGCTCTTTGGACACTGGGAGCACAGTTGCAGGGTTAACTGGGCTGGCCCGGACAATGTGGAGAATGGACACTTCTAAGACTGCTGCCAATATTTGCGAAACTCTATTCATTGGCCGAAAGGCATGTACTGTGTGGAGACACTTGACAGTCAGTTTTTGGATGAGGACCAAATCTTCAGTGGCCATTACATTCTGCCATGTGGCTTCGATGGTGAGCAGTGTCATTTCCAGTTTTGATCTGTATGGGTTTGTATATGGGGTCCAATTCTATATGTTTGTTGATAGCATTACGGGTGGAGAACCATGCCTCTAGGAATTCCTGTACGTGTCTATGTTTGGCTTGGGCTACTATGGTTACCTTGTCCCAGTTAAACTGATGGCCTACATTGTCTGAGTGTACTGATATTAAATCGTGCCAGTTTGCTGCTAGCTGACGTTCATATATTCTGATGGCTAGTTTCCTTCCTGACTGTCCGATGTAATGTTTGTGGTAGTCGTTGCATGGTATTTTGTAAACCACATTGGTTCTGCATATTGTGGAAATGGAGTCTTTAATCCTTGTGAGTGTTTGTCATAGAGTGGCTGTGGGCTTGTGGGCCACCATGATTCCTAGTGGTCTTAAGAGTCTTGTTGATTTGTTGATTTGTTCTTGATGTAGGGCAGTGTGGCCAGTGTGTTATGGCGGACTGTGTCCTCCTGTTATTGTCTGTTTAATAGGCATCTGTGGATGAAGTCGTGGAGATATCCGTTTATAGTGAGGATTTTGTATGGATGCTCTTCATCTTTCCTGCATAGTTCCAGAGTGTTGCAGTGTGTCCTTGCCCATTTAAATAGGGTCCTAATGCAACTTTGTTTGTGGACATTGGGGTGGTTGCTGTGGAAGTTGAGGATTTGATCAGTGTGGGTTGCTTTTCTGTATGCTGAGGTTTGGAACTCCCCGTTGGCCATACACTCTTGAGCCTTCCAAATTGCTGCCGTTCTGTCCTGGCTAAGTTATCTTTTTCCTTCTGAAATCTTTTGCCTCAAATACATAACCTCATTCTGCGACACTTGAGCCTTATGGCTTCATGTCCTTGGGAGTGCATGTGGCCCAGCAGGATTCGCGGATGGAGTTTGTGCTGTTCCTCTGTATTGGAGGCCACTAGAATATCATCCACGTATTGAATAACTGTGAAAGACATAGCGGGTAACTCTTTATAGAAGAATAGAATCCCTACAGTGTGGAAACAGGCCCTTCGGCCCAACAAGTCCACACTGGACCTCAGTGTGTCCTACCCAGATCCAACCCCCTAATAACCCACACATCCCTGAATACTACAGGCAATTTAGCAAGGGCAATCCACCTAGCCTACACATTTTTGGACTGTGGGAGGAAACCAGAGCACCTGAAGGAAACCCACACAGACACGGGGAAAGTGTGCAAACTCCACACAGACAGTCGCCCGAGGATAGAATCGAACCTGGGTCCCTGGCACTGTGAGGCAGCAGTGCTAAACACTGAGCCACCAGGCTGACAAGTTATTTTGCAGGGACATCTGAAATACAATAGGATTGCTGTGGAAGCCCTGTGGTAGCCAGGTCCAAGTGCACTGTTGTTGCTGGAAGACGATGGCAAACCACTTCAGGTGCCAACTGTACTGACCAGAATCCATTGGCCATATCTATCACAGAGAATTATTTACATTCCAGTGTGAAGGCATTAAAAATGGTGGCGGGATCTGCGACCAAAGGAGCTTTCTGATCAATGCATTGGTTGGCTTTTCTATAGTCAATAGAACAAAGAACAAAGAAAATTACAGCACAGGAACAGGACCTTCGGCCCTCCAAGCCTACACCGACATGCTGTCACAACTAAAACCCCCTACCTTTCCGGGGACCATATGCCTCTATCCCATTCTATTCATATATTTGTCAAGACGCCATTTAAAAGTCACTATAGTATCTGCTTCCACTACCTCCCCCAGCAGTGAGTTCCAGGCACCTACCACCCTCTGTGTAAAAAACTTGCCTCGTACATCGCCTTTAAACCTTGCCCCTCGCACCTTAAACCCATGGCCCCTGGTAACTGACTCTTCCGCCCTGGGAAAAAGCTTCTGACTGTCCAGTCTGTCCATGTCCTTCATAATCTTGTAGACCTCTATCAGGTCGCCCCTCAACCACCGTCATTCCAGTGAGAACAACCCAAGTTTCTCAATCCTCTTCTCATAGCTAATGGCCACCGTACCAGGCAACAACCTGGTAAATCTTTTCCGTACCGTCTCCAAAGCCACCATATCCTTCTGGTAGTTTGGCGACCAGAATTGAACACAATATTCCAAATGCGGCCTAACTAAGGTTCTATAAAGCTGCAACATTGCATGCCAATTTTTAAATTCGGTGCCCCTGCCGATGAAGGCAAGCATGCCGTATGCCTTGTTGACTACCTTTTCCACCTGCGTTGCCAATTTCAGTGTCCTGTGTACCTGTACACCCAGATCCCTCTGACTATCAGTACTCTTAAGGGTTCTGCCATTTACTGTATATTTTCCATCTGGATTAGACCTTCCAAAATGCATTACCTCACATTTTTCCAGGTTAAACTCCATCTGCCATCTCTCTGCCCAAGTCACCAACTGATCTATATCCAGCTGTATCCGCAATTTCACCGACCTTTGTGTCATCGGCAAACTTACTAATCAAACCAGTTACATTATCCTCCAAATCATTGATATATATTACAAACAGCAAAGGTCCCAACACTGATCCCTGAGGAACGCCACTAGTCACAGCCCTCCATTCAGAAACACACCCTTCCACTGCTACCCTCTGTCATCTATCACCAAGCTTTTTTTTATCCATCTTGCAAGCTCACCTCTCACCCTGTGCAATCTTACCTCCTGTATCAGCCTGCCATGAGGGACCTTGTCAAAGGCCTTACTGAAGTCCATGTAGACAACATCCACTGCCCTACCCTCATCTTTGTCACTTCCTCAAAAACTCAACCAAGTTAGTGAGGCACGACCTCCCCTTCATAAAACCATGTTGCCTCTCGTTAATATGTCCAGTGATTTCCAGGTGGAAGTAACTGCTGTCTTGAAAAATCCTCTCCAATAATTTCCCTACCACTGATGTAAGGCTCACCGGCCTGTAATTAGCTGGATTATTCCTTTCGCCAAACCTCTGGGATCTCCCTTGTAGCCAGTGAGGATACAAAGATTTCCCTTAAGGCCCCAGCAATTTGATCCCTTGCCTCCCTCAGTATTCTGGGGTATATCCCATCAGGCCCTGGGGACTTGTCTACCTTAATGTTTTTCAAGACCCCTAATACCTCCTCCGTTTTGATCGCAACATGATCCAAACTATCTACACACCCTTCCCCAGACTCATCATTCACCAAGTCCTTCTCTATGGTGAATACTGATGCAAAGTACTGATTTAATACCTCGCCCATTTCCTCTGGCTTCACACATAAATTCCCTTCCCTGTCCTTGAGTGAGCCAACCCTCTGCTTGGCTACCTTCTTGCTCTTTATACATGTATAAAGAGCCTAGGGATTTTCCTTCATCCTGTTGGCCAATGACTTCTCATGACTCCTTTTAGGCCTCCTGACTCCTTACTTGAGTTTCTTTTGACTTCCCTTGTATTCCACCCTTGCTTCATGTGTTCCCAGCCTCCTAGCCTTGATAAATGCCTCCTTTTTCTTTTTGATTAGGTTCACAATATCTCTCGTTATATTCGTGTCTGGGTTTCAAACCGGCCATACCAGGCTGTTGGAGGAGTTGTGTATTTTCACCAGTATGTCTTGTCCTTCCAGTTGTTGGATGATGGGCAAGATTCCTGTGATAGAGGCTGCATGTGGTGCATGGAGGAGTGATTCCGGTGAATGATGCTGGTTCCATCTGGAGCAAGCCACAATTGTTCTTATCCTTTGCCCAGATTGGGTGGTCCCTTAACTCTTCCTTTTCCACGCGTCTTATGGACCAGGTCACTTAACCATCCTCAAAGTGCAAGGAAGACTTTACCTGGTTCAGAAAGTCCATTCCCAAGAGAGATTGTTCCACTGGTCCTACCCAAACCAAGGTCGTTAATTCATGCCCAGTTCAAAGGGCACCAGATGTGTTCTTTTAATAGTGTGACCTTTGCCTCCCACTCCATGTGCTGTTTGTTTTCCTGTCCAAGGTTAGCAATTTTCCATAACACGGAGGTAAACAGGTTAATTCCACTCCACTGTTCAAAAGACAGTCTATTTCTTGGTTGCCCAGCCTCATAGGGATATAAATTCCATCCACTCATTGTTGTACTAGAGCCATCAGGGATACGGTGAGGGAGATGGTGGGCTCCTCTAGTTTTTTGTAATATTCAACATCTCTTTCTGCTGTTTGATCGTCACGTTCTTGATACATCTGTTAGTAGCTGCTTAGGGGAGGGGTTTGCCTCGGTCGAGCCTTGCCATGATGTTTAGTATCTGCACTTTGTCCAGTGGGTGCATACCATAGATTTCCTTCAGCCTTTCCAGTTGTTCCTAGGTCTTTAAGTTTCCCTTTTTGTTGGAGGAAGTAGTTCTTCGGACCATTTATCCACCATCTTTGGTGGTGCGGGATCGTGTCTGCACCAGTCGACCCATTCAGATTTGTATTCAATCCTCTTCCCTTCTTTAGTTTTTTGCTGGGACCGGGCTTTGCGTTGCTTGGTCCATAAGGGGGCTAAACAGGGCCCATAGTCATCGCTGGAGTCAGTGGACGATTCTGCTCTCTCTCCCTTTTGTATTTCGCTTTCCAAATGGCTTAGCGAGAGTTAGAGTGATCTTTTACCGACCCTGGGATAGTAGGGTTAGGAGGACTTGGTTAGGGATCCAGAATCTTTCTTCGGGAGGCTTCTTCCCATTCTTCCTAGCTCTTTTTGGTGCATTTCAGTTCCTCACAGACAGCCATAAGCTGGTTTTTCAGCTCTGTTTTATCTCCTGTCATGACTTGACTTCTGTATTATCTCCTTCAGTTGTCAGATCTGTCCCATTAGCATGAGGGACCATCTTACTCGTTCTTTCTCTTTCAAATGTGTGGTCTTTCCCCAGGCCCTTTTAATATCATCCAGGGACCATTGTCCCATGGAGGTATTGTACTTTTGCTTGATTTCCACAGAGGTTTTAGGTAGATCAAATTGTTGTTCTATGATAGGGTGGCACAGTGGCTTAGAGGTTAGCACTGCTGCCTCATAGTGCTAGCAACCTGGGTTCAATTCCACCCTCAGGCAACTGTCTTTGTAGAGTTTGCACATTCTCCCTGTGTCTGTGTGGGTTTTCTCTGGGTGCTCCAGTTTCCTCCCACAGTCTAAAGATGTGCACACTAGGTGGATTGGACATGCTAAATTGCCCATAGTGTTCAGGGATATGTAGGTTATGCAGGATGGGTCTGAATGGAAATGTTTGAAGGTCAGTGTGGACTTGTAGGACTGAAGGGCCTGGTTCCACATTGTAGGGATTCCATGATTAATCCTTCAAATTCTGTCCAATTTCATCTTCCAATATATCAGGTGGAGTCTGCCCACCCTTAGTTGTTGTCAGGAGTTCATGTTTCTTTTCCCCTGCCATTATTTCTTATGACTATCAGTTTCAATGGTTCTTGAGTCATAGGCTAGTTGTATAGTTGGTAGGGGAGGGGGCTTGGTGCAGAGATATTATTTTCTCTGCCAAGTTAGACAGCTGCTAGGGGACCTCAAGCCGTACACCACTCGGAGAATTTCAAAATCGCGCAGAGGGTACAACAAATTTAGACAAACGGCCAAGAACTTTTAAAAGGGGGAGGTCTTACTTCCTCGTAGGTCTGTTGTCCAAGATTTAGTCCTTTATTTCTCCAGTGGCCCTGCTCACATCACCAAATTGTTAAATCTCATATTTTCCAATGACGGTCTGATGATAGAATCAGATACAACTTTATTTTGGTACAGCTTCGTTACAGCTTCAGATTTTCTTCTCAGTAAGGCACTCAAAAGCTTCAGATTGTGTACAGTTAAAACTTAGAGCTCACACGCTGCACCCCCCCAACCTTTGATACTATTGGTCAGCGGCACTGGGTCGTCCCTCTGTAATTGGCTCTCTCATACACCATCTTAAAGAGCTAGTCGGGCTGGTGATCCAGCCCCGGTCATGATGTTTTCACAGATTTTTTTTATTTTTCTCCTCAAAGTTTTTCACAATGGATAACATTTTCCCATCTGCACTTTCTATCCCATTTAAGACAGACTTGCTATTGTTCGACTTGCTGAGACTACATTAAGAAAGTATTTCCCCAAGGCTCCCTATCTACTGTCAGCCATGTTCTGCTGCATTCCACCAGCCATTTTCTGTTAGTTATGGGCTGCTGGCAGCCATTTTGTACTACTTAGTTATGGGCAACCCTATCACTGCACATCTTTGGGGCTGTTGGAGCAAACCCCATGCCGACACAGGGAGAACGTGCAAACTCCACACAGACAGTTGTCCAAGGGTGGAATTGCATCCAGGTCCCTTGTGCTGTGAGGCAGTAGTGTTAACCACTGAGTGTTTGAGTTGTGGAGTTGAGATGACTGACCTCCAACAACCATAACTATCTTCCTGTGTGCTCGGTATGTCTGTAACAATTATGAGATTTTCCCATTGATTGTAGATTGGTTTGGGCTCCTCTGGTGCACATTTGTTATAGTGCGGCATTCATGTCAAGGGCTGTCACTTTCACCTCACCTCTGGAATTCAGCTTTTTTGTTCATGTTTGAACCAAGGCTGCAATGAGGCAAGAAACTGAGTGGTTGTTGATGGAGCAGGTGCAGCTTGATAGCACTGTTGACGACACCTTCCATCGTTTTACTGATGATCTAATGGGACAATCATTGGCTAGGTTGGATTTGTGCTGCCTTTTGTCCCTAAGCATTTTTCCATATTGTTGGGCAAATGCCAGTGTTGTAACTGTACTAGAAGAGCTTGGCTAGGGGAGTAGCAAGTTCTGGAGTGCAAGTTTTCACTACTCTTACTGGAATGTTTCCCCAGAGCATTTGCAATATCTAGTGCATACAACTGTTTCTTGATAACACATGGAATGAATCAAATGGGTTGAAGACTGGTATCTGAGAAACTGGGGACCACTGAAGAAGACAGAGATGAATTATCCACTTGACAGTTCTGGCTGAAGATTGATGTGAATGCTTGAAAGAATTGTGCATGAATCACAGAAACCTTGTCTGCAGAGACAGCAGGTAATAGGGAAGACAAATGGAATTTTGGTATTTATTGTTAAAGGAATGTACTATAAAAGTAGGGAAGTGTTGCTACGTCTGTGCAAGGTATTAACAAGATGGCTTTTAGTACTGCAGACAGTTTCGTTCTCCTTCCTTGTGAAGGAACATAGTATGATTGGAGTCAGTTCAGAGCAGATTCACTTGGTTGATTCCAGATGTGATGGGTTTCTCTTATGAAGAGAGGCTGAGCTGTTTAGGCCCATATTCTCTGGAGTTTAGAGGAACGAGAGGGCAAGAGGCGGCATGTTTAAAACAGGCATGAAGTGAATTACCCCTCTTAAACGGTCACAATGTGTGGAATTCACAAATGCATAGTGTGGTGAATGCTGGAACAGGAAGTAAATCCAAAGGAGGAGATAGACAGCTTTTTAAAAGGAACTGCTTGTCCAGGTGTTGGTCTGGATGTGCCTCCCAGATGTTAGTCCATGTGTGGATCCAGCTGTTCATCTAGGGGTTACTGTAGATGTTAGCCCCAGTTGCGGACCTGGATGTTAGTCCCAGGGTTTACTGCAGATGTCAGTCCCAGGTGTGGATCCAGTTGTTAGTCCATTGGAGAGTGCAGATGTCAGTCCCAGGTGTGGATCCAGTTGTTAGTCCAGTGGGGAGTGCAGATATCAGCCCCAGTTGTGGACCTGGATGTTAGTCCCAGGGGTTAGTGCAGATGTTAGACCCATGTGGGGATCAAACTGTTGGTTCAGGGGTTAGTGCAGATGTCAGTCCCAGCTGTTAGACCCAGTAGTGAGTGCAGATGTTAAACCAGGTGTGAATCCAGCTGTTGGTCCTGAGGTTAATGCAAATATTAGTCCCAGGTGTGGAAAGAATGTTGCACGTCAACGTTCGGGGCGGGGCTGAGTCACTCGCTTATTGATTGGACAAACGGCGTGAGCGCGGCCACCGACGGTACAATATGATTGGCCATTCAGTGAACCAGGCAATCATTGGCTGGAGATCCTGTCAATCAGCGAGATCCGGGGGCGGGGCCTGGGGTATCAGAGGCAAAGAATATGGCGCGTTTTGGGGTAAGAGTAAGGGTAAGGGAGAGGGAGAGGGAGAAGGAGAAGAGGGGTGAGGAAGAGATGCTGATGGGGTGGGGGTAAGAGAGGGAGAAGAAGGGTTGGGTTAAGGGGAATGGGAAGGGAATGAAGCGAGGGAGGAGGAAGGGAAGACAGGAGGGGAGAAAAAGTAGAGTCAGGTGGGGGTTGGAGGGCTTGGTGGTGGAGGGGAGTGTTGGAAGACAAGGCTGAGGAGGGAGATGAATAGAGTGGATGGTTAAGAACTTGGTGGACGTGGAGGGGTGTAAGATAAATGGTGAGGCTGGGGTGGGAGAGGTAGTGGGCGGAGAATGACGGGAGAAATAGAGGCAAGATGTAAGTGGAGGAGAGTGAGGTAGGGAAGAGAGAGGTAGATGAAGACGTGATGAATTTGAGGTGCAAGTGAAGTGGGTGAGGAAGGGGAACGGGGGAGGCAGGAAAGCTGGAAGAAAAGAATGGAGGAGGGATGCAGAGTGAGAGGGGAAGAAGGGGAAGGGGAAGATGGGAGATTGGAGGAGGAGGGGATGGAACTAGGATGGTGGGAGGAGGAGAGGAAAAAGACAACAAGGAAGGAAAAGGAGAGTGATGCTAACTGGGAAGAGTGAGATGGGGAGAAGGGAGTGAGGTAAGGGGATGAAGAGTGCGTAAAGCTACAGCACAGGTTTTTGGGAGTCCTTGTGTATGAATCTCAAAAAGCTAGCACGATCACAAAATTCTACAGGGTAATAGGGAAGACAAATCACATGTTAGCCTTTACTTCAAAAGGAGTGGAGAATAAAATGTGGGTGAGGGATGTTACTAAAACTATACCACAGATCGCAGTTGGAATACTGAGAGTAGTTTTGGTCACTGTATCTAAGGAAAGATGTTGGAAGGAGTGCAGAGAAAGTTCACTAGGTCGATCCTGGGTATAAAGTGATTGTGAAACATGGAGATATTGAGTAGGTTGGGCTTGTCATGTTTAGAAGGATGAGAGGAAACCTGAACATATGAAATTCATAGCGAAGTTGAAAGGGTTGATGTGGAGAAGTTGCTCCCTGTATTTATTTCTGAGTCCCCCCACTCCCTCCCAGTTCTGATGAAGGATCCAGACCAGAAACGTCGACTTTCCTGCTCCTCTGATGCTGTCTGAACTGCCGTGCTCCTCCAGCTCCACGTTTTATCAAGTCTGACATCCAGCATCTGCGGTCCTTTCTTCCAAGTCCAGAACAGAGATAAGAAGGAATTTCTCCTTTGAGAGTGCTGGATCTATGGAATTCTTCTCCATAGATGGCTGTTAAAGGCTGGGTTATTAAGTATACGCAAGGCTGAGATAGATTTTTAATCAGTGAAGGAATCAAGGATTATGGGTAAATGGCAGGAAAGTGGAGTTGAGGATTCTCAGATCAGCCGTGATCACTGAAGGGTGGTGCAAACCTGATGGGCCAGATGGTCTACTTCTGCTTCTTCATCTACTGGTCTTATTGTCTAAATAGCTGTAGATCAGGAATGGATGGGAGGGAGGTAGTTGAGAAAATGACAAATACTGATACTGAGCAAATTATTGGAGCTGCAGACTGACAGGTCCTTGTGTCATAATGGACTTAACTTTCAGAGAGGCTAGTGAGATAGTTGATGCATTTTCAGGTTAGCAGAAGTAATGAGCAGTGTGCACAGGTTCAGTGCTGAGGCCTGAACATTTTTACAACTTATATAAATGACTAGATTGAAGAAATGGAAGTTGCCAAATTTGTTGGTGATAGGTAGGTGGATAGGAAAGTAACTTATAAAGGTGGCAAAGGGATATGAATAAGTTAAGGGAGTGGATAAAGGTCTGGCAAATGTGGGAACTGTGTAATTGTTCAGACTGGCAAGAAAATAAAGAAAAGGACATATGATCTAAATGGTGAAAGAGCACAGCTCTGAGATGCAGCGGGGTCTGTGTCTCCTTCAATAATTGCACAAGGAAGCCGGGATGGGAAGGAAAGAAGGGCAAGTGAGTGGGAGGCAGAGAGAACGGGCAAGAGAAGAGGGTAGGGAGGATATGAGGGCAGAGTGGAAGGGAGAGTGAGAGAGGGAGGTTGATGTGTGAGGGAAGAAGAATGCACATTGGGAGTAAAGCAGGGCACGCGTGAGTGGTGAGGGGAAGTGAAGGTGAAGGAGAGAGGAGGAGGAAAGCAAGGGATGGGAAGGGAGATGGGGAGGTGGGAGACGGTGGAAGTGAGGGAGAATGGTAGTGATTGGCGGGGCAAAGGGAGGTGGGGAAAGGATGAGGTGAGGTGGAGGGTAGGAAAGGAAAATGGAATGGAGAAAAGGAGATGGATAGTTGATGAAGGGTCAGGAACATAGAAAATGAGAGAACAGCGAGGAATGGAGGGGAGGGGGCAGAGAAAGCGTAAGTTTTGGAAAGTATGGTGGAGGCAGAAGGATGGGCAGGAGTTTAGAAGGAGAGAGGAGAGTAGAGAGAGTGGGAGAAACAGTGGGTGGTTGAGGTTGGCTGTCACTAATAAACATATACATATTTGTACCACAAATACAGAAACATTATTACTTTTGTTCACTCCAGGCTGCTGATTTGCAGAGAGAGCAATTTCGTAGATACTTAGAAAAAGGCAATGTGCTGGATATGCTTACAAAAGGTAAGGTGCTGGTTTCACTTTTTTTTTCATTCATGAGACATGGATGTCACTGGCTGGGCCAGCAGTTACTGCCCATCCTTTGTTGTCCTTAAGAAGGTGAGCTGCCTTCTTGAACCTCTGCAGTCCATGTGCTGAAAGTAGACCTATAGTGCTTGTAGGGAGGGAATTCCAGGATTTTGAACCAGTGACAGTAAAAGAATGGCAATATATTTCCAAGTCAGGGTGGTGAGTGGCTAGTAGGGGAGCTTGTAGGTGGTGGTGTTCTAATGTATCTACTGCATATGTCCTTCCAGACAGAAGTGATCGTAGGTTTGGAAGGTGCTGCCTAAGATCTTTGTATTTATGAGTTGCATCTTTTCAACAGTACACGCTGCTATTGCTGAACGTCAGTGGTTAATGATAAACTGGAAACCATAGAAACAGGGCTAGGCCACTTGAGTCTGCTCTGCCATTCAATGTTATATTCCTGCTTCCTGTTCACACTGCTTGATGCCTTTAAAAATCTTAAAACATATCTAAATGTATTCAATATATACTTGTTTCCTCTTACAACTCCTTGCAAGGAAGGCCAATGTGTTCTCAGCTCTCCTAATTGCTTGCTGCACATGCTTGTCTATTGGCTGGTTTACATAACACCTAGATCTCTTTGTACACCCACATTTCCCAATGTCACCATTGAAATAAAATGATTCCTCTTATTTTTCATGCTGATAAGTATAACTTCACATTTAGCTATGTTGTGGTGCATCTGCCTTGTGTTTTTCGACTTGCTCAACTTGTCTAAGTCACCTTGAAGTGCCCTTGCATCCTCCTCACAGTTCTCAGTTCTGTCCAGTTTTGCGTCATCAGCAAACTTGGAAGTGTTGCGTTTGCTTCGCTCGTCAAGGTCATTAATTTATATCATGAGTAAGTGGGTCACAATCACTGATCCTTGAGGACTAGCCACTGCCTGCCACTTGCGGAAAAAAGACCCATTTGTTTCCATTTTCATTCCTGTCCATGTACCAACTTTTGACCCACACAAATACACTATCCCCCAATCCATGTGCCCAATAACCTTTTCTGAAGCATGTTTATCAAAAGTCTTTTCAAAATCCAAATATGCCACATTAGTGGCTGGAATGGTATCAGAAATGGGGTGCCACTGGGGCAGGTACTTTGGCCTCAACACTTTACAGTTTATGTAACGGGTTTGGATGAAGGGACTGAAGGTATGGTCGCTAAATTGCTGATAACACATTAATACATAGGAAAGTGAGTTGCGAACAGGACATAAGGTGCCTATGAAGGGATATAGATAGGTTAAGTGAGTGGGCAAAGATCTGGCAAATAGAGTATAATACGGGCAATTGTGAAATTGTTCATTTGGCAGGAAGAATTAAATAAAAAAGCATATTTTCTAAATGGTGGGCGGTTCCATATCTGAGATACAGAGAGATCTGGTTGCCCTGCTGCATGAATCACAAAGTCAGTATGAAGATCCAGTGATCTGGAAAGCTGGTACGACATTGTTTTATTGTGAGGGGAATTGAATACGGGAGCAGAGAGGTTGTCTTTCAGTTATATAGGGCTCTGGGGAGACTGTAACTGGAATAGTGCACAGTACTTACTGTACTTACAGAAGGGTATGAGCGTTAGAAGCAGTTCAGAGAAGGTTTATTAGTGTAATAACTAGAATGAGTGGATTGCCTTATGAGAAAAGGTTAGACAGGATAGGCCTGTATCATCTGGAGTTTTGAAGAGCCAGAGAAACATGTAAGATCTTGAGGGGACTTGACTGAATAGATATGGAAAGGATGTTTCCACTTTTGAGAGATTCTGGAACTAGGGGACATAGTTTAAAACTAGAGACTGATCTAGTTAAGAAACAGATGAGGAAATTATTTTTCTCTGAAGGCTGAGAGTCTTTGGAATTCCCTTCTTCATAAGGCAGTGGGTGCAGAATCTTTAATAAATATTTTTAAGTCAGAAGTAGATTGATTACCAAGGAGGTGAAAAGTTATTGGTAGGGATGTAGAGTTGAGCTGAAAATCAGGTCTTGTTCTTTGTTTGTATGTCAATATGTTTTGAGTACTTGTAGTGAATGTATAGACTTGAAACAGTTTTATTTTTCAGTGCTGGTCATCCTGTATGAAGAACCAGAGAAGCCCAACAATGTCATGGAGTATCCTTTATTGATCAGCAAATGTTACCTGTTCTCTCTGGCTTCATTCAGAAACCGTGCTATTACAGCTGTAACAGTTTTTTGTTCATTTTTGAGATGCAGGTGCTGTTGCAAGATCAGAAGTTATTGCCGATGGTTCTTCAAACCTGATAGGGTTGCTGTGATCTTGATAGCCTTAACAGCCTGTGTCCAAAAGAAGCAAGACCTGAACAACATTCAGGCTTGGGCAAATAAATGTCAAGGAACATGTGCCAGGTAGTGACCAACTTCAACAAGAGAGAATCAGATGTCACCCATGATATTCAATTGCCTTGCCATTGCTAAATCTCTCTCTTCTGATACCCCCATCAGTTTTGACAGGGACTGAACTGAATGGAATACTATTGCAACAAATCTCGGTACAGGTTAGAGGCTGATCACACCTGATCTGGGAGCAGCTTATCTCTGTCCATCTTATCTAAATCTAAATTGTTTCAATTTGCTGTCATTTGAAGGAGCAGAATAATCTAAATGTAAGGTTTTAGGAAAGAGATGTAAGGGAATGTGAAGAACCAATTCCTTCTGCATCATGTGGTAATGACCTGAAACTCACTGCCTACCAGGATGGTTGGAGTGGAGAATTTCATTAATTTCAAAAGGAAATTGAATAGGATTCACATGAAATAATCTTGCAGGACATGTTTTTGATTTACTCTGACTTTCCACTGGAACTTTAGAAAAGATTGGTTGGGCCACAGTTAGAGTATTAAGTTCTGGAATCTATAGTTTAAGAGGGGTGTAATGGCATTGGAGAGGGTGGAGAGAGCATGATCAAGGAGTTGCCTGGGGCTAGAGAGTTTCAATTATGAAAAGAGATTAGATAGACTGGGGTTATTTTCCTTAAAGCAGAGGACACTGGAGGTGGGGCACGGAGAGACAATCAAGATATATAAAATTATGACCGGTGTTGATAGGAAGAAACTTTCCCCTTTGATGGAGTGATTTATGACCGGGGGCATAGATTTAAGCTAAATGGCAGACCGTTTAGAGGACACGTCAGGAAAATCTTTTCACCCAGAGGCTGGTGGGAATATTGGAACTCACTGCCTTGAAGGATGGTAGAGGCAGAAACCCTCCATAGCATTGGATAAATATTTAGGTGTGCACTTGTGATGCCAAGGCATATAAAGCTAAGAGTCAAGTATTGGAAAATGGGATTAGAATAGTTTACTTGTTATTTATTTCTGGTGTAGACATGATGACAGAAGAGCCTTTCTCTCTGATGCAGATCTCTATGACTATGACTATGACTATGGCTATGACTCTGTGATTTAATTTCATAGTTTATGTTTGTTTTCCTATTTGTCTTTTGACTCTATTCCTTAATGTTTCATAATGCCTTTTGTTACCTTGACCTTTAATATCCATATAACTTGTTATTTAGTTTAAATGTTGCCCTTATTGTCATACGAAGGAGGAGAGACAAGAAATAGGAACAGGAATAGATCGTTCAGCCCTTTGCCTGTTCTGCCATTCAAATGGATAATGACTGACTTGACACTCCTCACATCCACTTGCCTCCCCTTTCACCATAAAGCTTGGTTCACCTACTGGCCAAGAATCAATCCATCTGAGCCTTAAAAGCACTCAAACCTCTAGGGAAGGAAATTCCTCACACCACAGTCTAAACTTATTCCGAAATTATGCCCTCTGGCCCTCAACTCTCCCATGAGGTTTACTCTCTTGAGTCCTTTTAAGAATACAATATGTTTTAATGAGCTCACTTCTCATTCTTCTAAATTCCAATGCGTACAGTCCCAACCTGTTCAACCTTTGATCAGAAAACAATCCCTCCACTAAGATCATCCTAGTGAACTTTCTGTGAACTAGCTCCAATGAAATGTTATCTTTCCTTGACTAAACTTTTCCCACATTATACTCCATATACAAACCTTAACCAGTCAATATCTCTCTGTAGATGTAGATTTTCTGAAGAAGGTCTAGGCCCAAAATGTCAGCTTTCCTGCTCCTCTGATGCTGCTTGACCTGCTGTCTGCAAACTGCCTGTATATCTCTTGCAACCTCCCTTTCCACCTATTTCTCTGTCATTTGCAAATTTTGCTAAAATACATTCATTTCTTACCTCCAAGTCATTAATATATATTGTAAACAGTTGTGAACCCAGTACTGGCTCCCCTCTATCCGCTCTGGTTGAGACTCCCTCAAAAAACTTCAATGAATTAATCAGAAATGATTTGCCTTTCATGAAGCTCTGCTGATTCTGCTTAATTAGATTATTCTTTTGCAAATGTTCTGCTATTCCTTCCTTAATAATTGGTTCCAATAATTTTCCAAGATGAGATATTAATCCAGTTGGCCTTTAGTTACCCACTTCTTGCCTCCCTTTTTGAATAGGGTGTCACATATGGCAGTTTTTCAACCCTATGGTACTTCACCAGAATCCAAGGGTTTACGGAAAATTACAACCAGTCATCCAGTGTCTCTTAGCTACCTATTTTAGGATCCACTGATGCAAGCCATCAGGGGCAGGGGACTTTGATGTCTCTTGCTGGCTAGAGATAGATCTACAGAAAGGCTAAGTTTAGCACTTTAAGGTGAAGTTATATTTTGGAATCATTACAGAAATGTAACTCCAGCACAAGCTATACTGCTATATTATGTTATTAGTGCCAGTGGTATTGTAGGAAACAAGAATCTCAAACTAATGAGTCTGCCTTAGAACAAATCTATTTTCACCATTTCTATGTGCTTCGCTCAGTAGTGTTACAATTTCGCTGTACTGAAAAAGAGAGCTTTATGTCTATCCTTAATATGTCCTAGTTTTTTGAAACAGCATTTGGCCATAGGTCCTGAGCCTTCAGATGCGTTAGCACTGCGACTCGAAATGATAGAACTGAGGCAAAAATACCAATTGCAGCTGGAGGAAAATAAGGAACTAAAAGCGAAGGTAATGCATCATGCCATGTGTTTCAGCTGAGTAATGAGTACCATCTCGCACGCTGTCTATGAGATGGCCCACGGTTGTATGAAGCCATTTGAGTTGTTTCATTGTGGTGGGGCTGCATGAATACAGTCAGATTTTCTCAACAGTTAGAGCCATAAAATGAATGAAGTGCCACTGACACCCACAGCAACCTTGATTTTACCTCCTCCAACAACGATTTTATTCTCCATTTATCAGACTCTAAATCTATTCCAGTGATGAACCTTTCCTCACTAGATTGTTTTCCTTTGTTCTCAAACAAGGATTTACCCCACAGCTCGGTTGATGTGATTTATTTCAGGAAATCTGTTGTCACCTTTGTTTCACTCTTTCAGAACCATGATGTAATTCCAGTTTCACCCACCTGCTCTGTGTTCACCACATCTCACTTTGTCATTCCCACCAACTCCAGTGTAATGCCACCACCAAACACACCTTCTGCCTTCCTGTTTCAGTTTTCTAAAGGGTTGTTCCTCCTTGGTAAGGATGGCAGTTTCCTTCCCTGAAGGATAGTAGTGTACCAGATATGTTGCTATGACAATCGACTGGAGAGGACAGCGAAGAAAGTTATCCCACAGTACAGCAGGACCTTGATCAGATGGGCTGATGGGCCGATTGGCCAAGGAGGTACAGATGGAGTTCACTTTAGATAAATGTGAGATGTTGCATTTTGGAAAAACACATTAGGGCAGGACTTATTTACTCTTTGTAAGATCCTGGGGACTGTTGCCAAACAAAGAGACCTTGGGGTGCTGCTTCATAGTTCCCGAAAGGTAGAGTCGCAGGTAGACACAGTAGTGAAGAAGGCAATTGGTACGCTTGCCTTCATTGATCAGTGCATTGAAGATTGGAATTGGGAGGTCATGTTGCTGCTGTAGAGTAGATTGGTTAGGCTAGTTTTGGAATACAGTATTCAATTCTTGTCTCCCTGCTATAGGAAAGATGTTGTGAACCTTGAAAGGGTTCAGAAAAGATTTACAAGAATGTTGCAAAGGTTGGAAGATTTGAGCTGTAGGGAGAGGTTGATTAGGTTGGGACTATTTTCCCTAGAATATCAGAGGCTGAGGGGTGACCTTTATAGAGGTTTATAAAATCATCAGAGGTATGGATTAAGCAATATTCAAGGTCTTTTTCCCACTGCAGGGGAGTCCAAAACTATAGGTTTAAGGTGACAGGAGAAAGATTGAAAAGGGACCTAAGGGGCAATGTTTTTCACATAGAAGATGGTGCATGTATGGAATGAGCCTCCAGAGCAGACAGTGGAGGCTGGTACAATTTATAACATTTAAGAAGCATCTAGATGGTTATATGAATAGTAGGGGTTTAGAGGGATATGGGCCAAATGCTGGCAAATGGGACTAGATTAATTTGGGCTACCTAGTCAGCATGGATGAGTCAGACCGAAGGGTCTGCTTCTGTACCGTACATCTCTATGACTCTGTTAGAGAGAGATGTCAACAGCAGTCTTGAGCTCAGTGTTCAGAAATACAATTTTTTTTATTCAAGCTCTCTACCACACGTGCAGGAATGGCCAGACACCACACCAAATCTGGCTTTCATATGAGGCCCAATCACACTCTAAATTCCAGCTCAGATAGGAAGAGAAGTCAATGATGCTCTCATTTTGTGGGTATCGCATGGGTTGAATATATCCTTAAGGAAAGAAATATTCTCAAAGGCTGGGGTCCCTGGATCAGTAAGTTTGAGAGAACAGCAGCTCGTGGCTGACTTTTTGTCGCACTGGAGCAGGTAGTGAAATTTAATGAATCTGGTGAACGAGTACTACTGAAGCTTCCGGATTGAGTTTGCCTCTTCTGACATTCACAGATATAATTAGAGGCACTTCTATCACAGCTTCCATTTTTATGATTCCAAAACGACACCGTGTGGTTGATGTTTAATGCCATTTTGGGCTTGGCCTGGTAGACAACACATTCTGCATTGAGTAATTCAATGGATGCATTGCAAAGCTAAAAATTGTATTTGATTTGATGGAATATGTGGAATTTTATGCAGTTATATGAAGGATTTGGATATAGGTTATGTCACTATAATCTTGCCGGACCGTAGGGCTGAGCTAGAGATGACTGGTGGTGGTTTAACCTGAGGGTCACAGTGCCTCACGTGAGGGGGGAGGTTGAGAAGGAGAACCCTTCATGAGAATCACAGCTGGTGCAGGACTTGAACCCATGCTGTTGGCATCACTCTGTATTACAAACCAGAGTCCAATCTTCTGAGCTAGCTCATCCCATTGATTTGGTTGTCTGTACAAGAGGAATGATGAAGTTTGGTGAATACAGAGTAATTTTAGACTCAACCGTGGAGGAAAGAAATAGTTTGGTACTGTGTACTAAGCCAAATGTTTTAGGAGAAAAGAATGGGGGAAAGAAAGGCGTACTATAAATTGAGATTCTTCATGCAGGAATGGAGGCTTTTTGGTTCAGATAGACGTGTCCAACTGGAGTTCAGGTTGAAAACTCTGTATAAAACACGTGGATTCTGAATTTTATCTCCTGTGTCCCTGAAAAGGATATTAAAGTGTATGAGGTGATATGCTAAAGTCAGAGTTTTACTTGCTGTTGTGTGCACTTGTGTTACAAAAATGATAAAGCTACAAAAATGATAAAGCCATAAAAATGAATTGGTAAAGGTGCATGAGGTTAGCGGCAGTTAAGGGAGGTGAAAGCTGAGATCAGTTTGAGAAATGGATGTTTTCTCAGAGGACCAGAGAAGATTAAAGATTATAGAAAGTAATGAAGGTTTTGGGAGGATGATCAGATTGTTTCCACTAAATGAAGCACAGAAGATAAAAATGTAGGAAGCGGAAGCAAGAGAGGGCGATTTGTCTCATTGAACCTAGTCCACCATTCAATGTGATAGTGACTGATCCTCTATCTCAATGGCATCCTCCTATTGTCTTCCTAAGCCCCTTGACATCTTCAGTGTCTAGAAATAGATGTAAGGTAAACAGGAGCAGGAGAAGGCCACTCAATCCTTTGAATCTGCTCTGCCATTCAATATGATCATGAGTGTTCATCTAACTTAGTACCCTGTCCATACTCTTTTTGATTCCTTGCCCTCTAAGAGCCATATTTCACTCCTTGAAAACATTCAATGTTGTGGCCTCTGTTTCAGCGAATTCCACAGGCTCACCACTTGAAGTGAAGAAATTTAACCTTGTCTCACTCTTAAACATATTCTTAAATTGTGAGCCCTGGTTCTGAACTCTGCCCTGATTTGGAACATCCTTCTTAAGTTTATTCTGTCTAATCCTTTGAGTTTTATAGGTTTTGGAGATTCCCTCCACCTCTTCATTTTTAACTCCATTGAATATAATCCTAACTGATGCGGTCTTTGTTCACATGTCAGGCATCAGTCTGGTAAATCTGTTTGTTTCTTTATTCAATCTCTTCAGTGACCTGGCCTCCATAGTCTTGCCTGGTTGAGGTTCCACAGGTTTCCCAGCCTCTGAGTGAAAACTTTTCTCCTCATCTTAAGGATGAAATGCCTTTCCAAGTTTGTTGGACTGCTGAAGTAAAACATCCTCTGATGTATCTTGCTTCACACTGGATAAGTTCTATGCACAGAGCCTACATTGAACTGTGTTCCGTTTTAAAATCCTGTGTTTTTGTGCGTTTTTGTAGAACAATTCATATTCTCACTGATTTTTATTGAACTACAAAATAAAATTATTTCATTGAGAGCAATGCAGAATTTTCGGGGACAAGATCAGTGGTGGAAAAGATGAAGAAGGACCTGAAATGTTAACTCTTGATTCTGAGCTTTTCCAGCGATTTCTGTTTTTGTGACCAGTGACCGTAGTTCATTTGGTTTTTATGTAGACTGTTCAGGTATAGTCTATAAAAGTTTTTTGATATAGACATCTCTGGGAAGTTCATTTTAGTGATGGCTAAAATATTTTGATCTTTTGTCCGCAGCTTGCACAGTTTGAACTGCCAAAAGAGGCAGGACAAACTGAATAGCGAATCAGGAATTTCCACGTTGTCAGAAGAAGGCGTGAAATGAATCAGATTATTTCAACTTTGGAAATCATATCAATTTTGAGGACTTCTAGGGCAGAAATGCAGCCAGCCCTTTGTCAAATAAGTTGCCACTTTCAGCTGACCACATCTCTTTCTAATGAGAGAGCAGCCCGATAGTCCTCTGGCATTATGGCGACTTTACCTTTACCATACGATGATGCAGTTGCTGTATTGTATGCTTGTGTGCAGAACAGCATTTGGAATTAAATATTGAAACACATTTCAAAAAATGTGTTTAAATTAGAACAATGTATTGGTTACATGAGGAACTTTGATTCAGATAAAAAAAATCAAAGCAAATTGTGCATGTATCATTGTTGGAACTGTCTAAAATGTTGTATTCATGTTGGAATGATATTCCTAGAGATCTGAGAGAGATTTCAGTGATTGTTTGGCCTAAATTTGTTAAGCACTAAGTTTGTGGGGAGCTGTACTGAGCTTGTTAAGAAATATTCTTTGTCTTACATATGCTGCTAGTTTGGATGCAAGGGGATAATAATACAGGTGGTGCAATACAATAGACCCTGGCATTGCATTATCTGTTCACAAGCCAGACTGAACAAATGGAACTCGGCAGCACTTGAGTGTGATTATTGACCTCCCTTGTTGGCTGTTTTACCCTCATCATGCCAGCAGTTTGGCAGAAAGTGGATTCTGGTTATCAGGCAGTGACCCACTAACTCAATACTGGAGACCAGTAGCTGAGAGCAGCAGGTCCACAGGAATAGTATTTTATCAGCAAAGTACTTTATTAATAATCTGACTGACAACAGGACTAATTGGCTCCATTAATACACAAACCCTGTTGCTGTTTGTAGTTGTAAGGAAATTCACTGTTTCTCTTTTTTGGATTTACTCAATAAATTTGCTCATATCATTTGGTGTGTTATTGATAAACTCAATCTGAATTCAAATAACTACCATCCTCCCTCCATCTTTCCCTGTGATCTCCCTCTTGCCCCTCTGCTCTTCCCTCCACACTCTCTGTCTTGCTCTCTCTCTCTCATTCGCTGTTTCTTTCACGTCCACTCTCAATATCGTGAAAGCCTAATTGTGTTTTTGGGAGGCACACATTTATATAATTGTCAACTGTTTTCTTTCTCAAACTGGAGAAAGCTAGGTAGTGGGGTTATTCAGAAGCTGCTTTTCTTGATTGAGAACAATGACCTAGACTTGGGTGTTCAGACAAAGTTTCAGAATTTGCAGATGACACAAAACTTTGAAGCAGACTGAACTGTGCAGAAGATAAGGATTGACTTCAGTAGGACATGAGCTGATGGAATTAGATGGATTTGGAGTTGCTGACAGAAGTATGCAATAATCCATCTTATTGGAGATGCAACATGAAAGCAGGAGTACAACTCTATTTCAAGAAGATGGGATAAATTGTTAAAGGTGGCAGGTGGGATGAGAAAGTGGTTGAAAAGGCATTGGTATCCTATAAATTGAGGTATTGTGTACAGAAGCTCAATATAAGACACCAGTTCTGTCACATTTCAAACATTATGTTGGATTCAGACAGCACAACCCAGTGAGGATGTTAAAGCCTATCTTTACAATTTGATAGAGGAATTCAAAGGGCTAGAGGGCTGACCCTCAAATGTTACAATGGAGAATGCTCCAGTTCTTGTTCTTTGCAGACAGAAAGAACCATTGCAAAACCTGTTTCAACCTGGCTAAACAAGTGACTTCTGTTCTCTGGTTAAGGCATTGTCTTGACAAGTGAACCAATCCTTCCTGATTGAATATTTAAATAAATTCTGGCTGTTAACTGATAATCACCATTAACTGGTGTGTTCTCCATGGCAGCATCTCCTTCAATTCAAGTCCTTTTGCCAACCAGTTAGCCCTCTTATTGTATAAATGTTGACATCCTTTGGTATTTCTTGCAAACTGTCCTGCTGAGTGCAAGATGAAATTCTGCAATAAATTGTGTCTATTTGGACCAGTTCAGAAAATGAACTCTGAGGGATTTCAGTTACATGATTAGGTTGGAGAAGTTCAAGATTCACTTTCAAGAAGGGGGTGGCACGGTGGCTCAATAGTTAGCACTGCTGCCAGGGACCCAGGTTCGCTTCCACCCTAGGGCGACTGTGCAGTTTCCACATTCTCCCCGTGGCTGCGTGGGTTTCCTCCCATGGTCCAAAAATGTGCAGGCTAGGTGGATTGGCCATGAAAAATTGCCTGTAGTGTTGAGGGATGTGTAGAGTAGGTGGGTTATAGGGGGATGTGTCTGGGTAAGGTGGTGTGGATTTGTTGGGCCAAAGGGCCTATTTCCACACTGTAGGGATTCTATGATGATTGAAGAGTGAGAGAAAATTTGATAGAGGAATTCAAAAGCATCTATTAAAACAGTAGATGGCAACAACCTTTTCTTATTGATAGATGAGCTGTTAAACCAAGGACACCAATTCAAGGTGATTGGCAAAAGAACCGCTGGTGACGTGGGAGAGTAGTTAAGAATGCATCAGCCAAGAGTGTGCTTTGAAACAAGGTCAAGTGAGTCTTTCAAAAGGGCTTTGAATAAGTACCTGAGGGTTTTCTGCTCAAGGTGGGAGAAAGGGACTGGCTGAGTTTCTCTTGCAGAGTGCTGACCTGAACACAACACGCTGAATTGTCTCAATCCATGTCATCATTGAATGATTCTAAGAGTTTTCTTCGCTGTTAGATAGCCCACTTCTTATATCATATGGTTCCATTAAGGTTGGCCTTCAACCATGGTGTGCAAATCTTAAAGAAAATGCTGTTCTTACAGTCTGCACAGTCGCAGGCAAACCAAGTGCTGCCACACAGTGGTCTGTGACAATTCATAAAACTTGTTCAGCTCCCTTTCTGTTTTTCAAGTGTTACAATTTTACAAAAGAAAGACCAGTAGCAAAACTTTAGTCATAAGCAAGGTAAGGTTAATTTACTCCACAAATTATTGTTGCAAGTGTCTTACGATAAAGAAATAGTTATTCACAAAAGCTGATAATGATTAACAGTGTGTTCAAATAAATGATATTTATAGGTGGCAGTAAGATCAGTCTAATATCCTTTCACGACTGTTACTTGCTGAACAATTTTGAGTTAAAGGGAGCAGTGGAAACTCCACACAGACCCTGATCACGTGCATGTTTGCACACACGCATAGACACCCTATACAGCTAATACCCCCAAACATGCACACAGACACATGCATCCCTGACACATACTAACATACACCCCACATGCATCCCCCACACATACTCTCACACACGCAAACGTACCACTCCATACGCACGCATCCCTGACATGCATGCACACGCACATTCACATGCCTGCAAACAGCCCACACGCATTGACCTCACTTTTGCACTTCTCTCACTCAGATCTCTCACTCTCTCACTCTCTCACCTCCTCACCCGCACACAGGCCCACACATCCTCACACACTTCCCACTCGTGCAAACACACCCATATATACACAGGCAGATTCCGCATATCTGCCCTATACTCAAAAGTCTGAATAATGAAGATGGGCATGCTCAACACCCCTTAACCACCCTGCCTGCATGTAACACATATGTACCTGAACCCCTAGGTCCCTCTGTATGACAGCATTACCCAAGGCCCTACTTTTAATTGTATAAGTCTTACCCTGCTTGATTTACTAAAATGCAATATGTCACATTTATCCAAATTAAAATCCATCTTCCACTCTCAGCCCATTGACCCAATTGATCAAGATCTCTTTGTAATTTTATATAAGCTTCTTCACTGTCCGCTATACCATCAATTTTGGTGTCAGCCGCAAACTTATTGACCATGCCTCCTATATTCATGTTAAGACATGGACAGACTCAAAAGGTGATCGTCATCATTGCATTTGGTTCCAGCTCTCTTGCTGGTCTCTCACACTCCATCTCTCCCATGAGGAACAGCCTGCTCCAGAGACTTGCTTCAGGATGACTGGTTCAGGGAGGAGGAGTGAGGTTAAAGGATTAAAGCTGGACACACAGATTTTATTATTATTGCAAAAATATACTTTATTCATTAAAAAAAACTTCATGTACATATGCAGGGAGTAAAGCGGTTCTGTACAGTCTCTGCACATAAAGAAAGAACAAACATTAGCATTTAGAACATAGAACTGTACAGCAGAGGAATGGGCCCTTAGGCCCACGTGATGCCAAATTAAACTGTTCCCTTCTGCCTTCCCTTGGTCCGTGTCCCTTAATTTCTTGCATGTTCATGTGCTTATCTAAAAATCCCTTAAATGCTCTTATTGTATCTGCCTCTGCCACTACACCTGGCAGTGTGTTGCAGACTGCTACCACTCTGTATTAAAAAAATTGCCCCAATATCTCCTTTCAACTTTCACCCTCTAACCTTAAATGCATTAAGCGTAGTATTTCAACTCTGGGAAAAAGATTCTGACCATCAACCCTATCTACACATCTCATAACTTTACAGCCTTCTGTCAAATCTCCCCTCAGCCTCTGCTGCTCAAGCGAAAACAACCTGAGTTTTTCTATCCTTTCCTTCTGGCTCATACCCTCTAATCCAGGCAGCATCCTGGTAAACCTCTTCTGCACCCTCTCCAAAACCTGTCTGTGTCTCTAACTGGCGAGTCTCCTATCACTATCGGTCACTTGTATCTTGCCGAGCCCTGCTGCACAGCAGAGCCAGTATCCAAACCTGTTAGACAGGGGAATAACCACAGGAGACTCCTACACTACCTGTCTGCCTCTCCTGGCGGTCACCCATCTACCTGACTGAACTTCTGGTGTGACCACCTTTCTGTAACTAGTGTCTATCATTCTCTGCCCCCTGCATGCTCGCCAAACTCCAACCAAACAATGCAGTCTGTGAGGAGCTGCGGACGGTCACACTTCCTGCAGACATAATCGTCAGGGACACTAGACTGCTCCCTGAGCTCCCACATTTGGCAGGAGGAGCACACCACTGCCCTAACTGCCATCTCTGCTCCTTTACAGTAAGAAAGGTAAAAGAATCTTACCTTGCCTACCTTACTCCGTGAAGCCCAGTATTCATCTAAGCCTGCACTTACTAGCTGCACTGACTGGTTCCTTAAATTAAAGAATGCATCAACCAAGAGTGTGCTTTGAAGCAAGGTCAAGCAGATCTTTCAAAAGGGAATTGAATAAGTACCTGAGGGTTTTCTGCTCAAGGTGGGAGAGTGGGACTGGCTATGTTTCTCTTGCAGAGTGCTGACCTGAACAAACACACTGAATTGTCTCGATCCATGTCATCATTGAATGATTCTAAGAGTTTTCTTTGCTGTTAAATGGCCCATTTATTATATCGTTTGGTCCCATTAGGATTGCCCTTCAACAATGGTGTGCATATCTTAAAGCAAATGCGGTTCTTACAGTCCCTTCTGCACCCTCTCCAAAACCTGTCTGCCCCTAACTGGTGAGTCTCTTACCACTATTGCTTGCTTGTATCTTGCCAAACCCGGCTCTATAGCAGAGCCAGTTGTGGTGCCACAGTGCTGGCTGGTGCTTTTATACTCCCCTGAGAGGCTATGCCCCTAACAGTATCCAAACCTGTTAAAGAAGGGAATAGCCACAGGAGACTCCTGCACTACCTGCCTGCCTCTCCTGGCGGTCACCCATTTACCTGACTGAATCTCTGGTGTGACCACCTCCCTGTAACTAGCGTCTATCACTCTCTGCCCCCTGTATGCTCATCAAACTCCAGCCAAACAATGTGGTCTGTGAGGTGCTGCAGCTGGTCACACTTCCTGTCACTAGACTGCTCCCTGATGTCCCACATCTGGCAAGAGGAGCACACCACTGCTCTAACTGCCATCTCTGCCCCTTTATAGTAAGAAAGATAAAAGAATCTTACTTTGCCTACTTTACTCAGTGAAGCCCAGTATTCACCTAAGCCCACACTTATACCAACTAGCTGCACTGACTGGTTCCTTAAATTACAGTGCAATCTCTACAAGCAGACCAAACATCCTTGAGGCTACAACAATCTTCCTAACAGTTTCTCTCAATGCCTCTGCACTTTTCTTTTGGTTAGAGAAGGAAGGAAGGATGGAATGAGGAGACATTTCTTCAGTCAAAGAGTGGTGAGCCTGTGGAATTCATTATCACAGGACGTAGTTGATGCTAAAATATTGAATGTATTCAAGAGGCGACTAGATATAGCACTTGAGGCGAATCAAAGGTTATGGGGAGAAAGCAGGATTATGTTATTGAGTTGGGTGATCTGCCATGATTGTGAAGAAGGGCGGAGCAAGCTCAAAGGGCCAAATGGTGGCCTCCTGCTCCTATCTTCTATGTTTCTATGAAACACTACAGTAATGTAATGTTTGGGGCTCACTGTTCCCTGAGAGAGTTCTTCCTCATTTTGCTGAATAGCCGTAGTCACTGCACTGACTTTTTCCAGAATGCTCAGCGGATTGATTTCTCATTGCTTGCAGCTGCAAATTCAAAGGCATTTCCTAATCCTGCAGGACACTCTTTATATACGTTTGAAGGCTTTTACAACTGAACTTTGGCAGAAAGACCTCAGACAGTCGTCTTTCCCCATTGTGCCTTGGTGATGGCTGCCCCAAGCATTAGTGCATCCCTCAGCACATAATCCTGGACCTTGGAATGTGCCAGTCTGCAACACTCGGCAGAGGTCAACTCCTTGCTCTGGCAGATCAACATGTTTTGGGCCAAAGAGCATCTTTCACTGAGTTGAAGGTCCTCCAGGTGTAGTCAATGCTTCTCTCAGTGTGTGTCCCAGGGAGCAGATCATAGAGTCACAGAGCTGCTTGGGACGAACCCTGACAAAAACAATTGCGTCTCTCTCCAGATTTCCTTTGCAAAGGCACATTGCAGCAGGAGTTGTGTGACTGTCTCTGCCATCCACAGCCACTCAAAGGCAGTTTTGTGGTGGTGCAGAGGGCCCAAGCATTCATGATGGATCTAATGGGCAGTGCCCTTCTCACCACCAAGCGATGTCTTCCTGCATTTTGGCAATGAGGCAATCTGCCAAGTGACTTTGACAATATGCTCAGGGAATCATGTGACAGGACCAATCCTCTCTTTTCCCTGCAGGGTCATGACAACACTACGTGCTGACCACTTCCTGATGGACTTGTGGTCAAATGTGTTTTCTTTCACAAATTTCTGCACAAAAAGGACAGGTGATATGGAACGGTCCAACTATGTCGAGTGCTCCATGGTGCCGAGGCCAGCCCCATCCTTTGCAACACCGTGGTTTAGGTAGGATCTCAGTATGTAATGATACTTAGTGTTTGCGTGCCGAAGGTCTGTGCACAGCTTCATGCAGCTGCACACAATGGTGGCCATCAGGAAGAGAGCGACATTGGGTACATTCTTCCCCTTCCCCTTTTACAGAGCTTTGTACATGGTGTCCCTGTGGACACAGTCCATAATAGACCTCCAGATGAAGTGGTTAATGGCTTGAGTGACTGCAACAGCACAGGTTCTGGGAATGGGCCAGACTTGAACCATATACAACAACAGAGAGATTGCCTCACACCAGGTTTGTACCCGCATCTCAAAAGACCAGTTTTTGCCTCACCTTGGTGATACGCTCCTTCCAAGTTTTTGCTCGTGCCCCAGCCTCTCTGAACCATATTCCCAGTACCTTCAGGTAATCTGTCCTGACAGTGAAGGGAATGAAGGATTAGTTGCTCTAGTTCCCTATGAACATGGCCTCGCTGTTGCCTTGATTTACCTTGGCTCCTGAGGCCAGTTCGAACTGGTTGCAGATGGTCATGATTCCACACGCTGACAGCGGATCGGAGCAGAAAATGGCGGCATCATCCATGTATGGGGAGACTTTGACCTGCAGGCCTTTGGTGCCTAGAAGAGTCACCCTTCTCAGGCTCCCATCTTTCCTTATATGCTCAGCAAAGAGCTCTATACAACACAAAAACAAGGCAGGTGAGTGTGGGCAGCCCTGCCTGACTCCAAGCCTGATCAGGAAGCTTTCTGATCCCAACCGATGGATTGAGACTGCACTCACGATGTTGGTGTCAAGCAAATGGATTCAATTGCTAGGAAATCAAAGGCTAGGATAAATTAGATAAACACAGGTGCTGGAAGTGTCATCAACACTGCAGGTTAGAATTCAGAAACAGAAGGGATAGCATAACATTGCTTGGGGTATTCCTCATGTCACCAACTCATGGGAAATAGATAGCACAACGTATTTGTAACTCCTGCCTGACATCCAAAATCCCTGACTCCCTTGCCAAGTAAAAATCTCTATCAGTCTTTGATATATTCAATGACTCAGGCTCCACTTCCCTTCAAAGGAAGAGAATTCCAAGTTCTAGCCACCCAGTTGTGCACTGTGCCGTGCAAAGAGCTCCAAAAGAATAAAGTTGCACAATACTGTTAACTTGTTAATTGATTTTAGGACTTCATCACTAATAAGATGGATATTTTGCAGAGGGTTTGTACTAGTGGGGCTGCAGTGAATACTGGAAAGCATTCTAGTTTTAGGTAGAATATAAAATCCCCTGCATGAATGCTATGTGGACCCATTGATTTTTAGGCTGCAAAGCGTTTACCATTACAAGCGGCTGCACATCGGCTGACACATCCTTGTTCATTAAACCTCCCAGAAACAAAGGCACTGAAAGGCTGCTGATCACATTTTAGAGTATGTGCTCTGATTAATTCAGTACTGCTGCTTCCCCAGCTCTGCATGTACTTGTCCCATATAGCACAACCCAGTTACCAGGGATAAAAGAGGACACTGAAGGACCACCACTGGCCTGAAACATGAATTCTTGCTTCTCTCACCACAGAGGCTGCCAGATCTGAATACTTCCCATATATTATAATTTTCATTTCAGATTTCCAGTATTTGCAACATTTTGCTTTCATTTGACTAACACACTTAAAGAAATTACAATCAGATTTTCTTTTCAATGACAAAATATTCCATGCTGTCCAGCTCAAAATGTTCAGGGACCACTTGTGACAGTATTTATTATTATTGTCCTATCTATGTGAAGTTGTTCAAAGTCCTTCAGTCTACTATCATTTCCTAATGACCAGAATTTATCTCCTCAAGGAGACAGGCATGAGTGTGATTTGGTTACAGATCCATGCAATTTTGGAGATGTATTTAATAAATGCTGCTCCTTAAATAGTAGATGTTTGGGGATCATGTGAACATATCTGACTTGAATTGTACAAAGTATTTGTCTGCTGCCATTTGACCTTTAAAATCATTGAGGCTTGTATTACATTCTGAAATGCTGTGAACTGTTGCTACAAGATGATTACAAGGGTTGTTGATTTTGCCATTACATATTTTAAAGGTGCCCAGTTCTGCTAGTTTAGATCTACATCAGGGCAGTGTTGTACTGGTCCCATTAGAATGGTTTTGCATTTATTTCGGGTGCAGCTGTCTTGTCAGTTGTTGGGAAATTTTCAGAAGATATTTCTACCACCACCTCTGGCAGCATGTTCCAGACTCCTACTGCTCTCAGTGTAAAAATCTTGCCCCTTACATCTCTTTTGAACTTTCAACCTGTCACCTTAAATGCATGCCCCCTAGTATTAGACATTTTAACTGTGGCAAAAAGATTCTGACCGTCAACCCTATCTGTGCAACGCATAATTTTATAGACTTCTGTCAAGTCTCCCTTCAGCCTTTGCCGCTCCAGAGAAAACAACGTGAGTTTTTCTAAAGTTTCTCTCCATTTAAATGATAAGTTACCTTTTTATTTGTTTGACCCAAAATGGATAATCTCACACTTATCCATGTTAAGCTTCATCTGCCAAATTTTGGTCCATTTATTTGTATCCAAATTCATTTGTAAGCTTTTTTTTTCAATCCAACTTACTTTCCCATCTATTTTAGTGTTACCTGCAAATATAGCCTTGTTACTTTTTATCCCTTGATCTGTCATTAATATAGATTGTAAGTAGTCAAGGCCCCAAGATCAGACACTGTGACACCCCGCTAGTTATGTCTTGCTAACGAGAAAAAGGCCCATTTAGCTTGACTCTCTGCTTTCTGTTGGTTGGCTGATCCTCTATCCAAGCTAATAAATTATCCCTAACCCGGCGTGATCTTACCTTCTGTTTTAACCTTTTTGTGTGGCACCTTATCAGATCCTTCTGGAAGTCCAAATATACTACATCTACAGGATTGCCATTATTCACCTTGCTTGTTACATAGTCATAGAGTCATACAGGAAAGAAACAGGCCCATGTCAAACATAATCCTAAACTGAACTAGTCCCACCTGCCTGCTCCTGGCCCATATCCCTCCAAACCTTTCCCATTCATGTACTTATCTAAGCATCTTTTAAACATTGTAACTATGTCCACATCCACCACTTCCTAAGGAAGTTCATTCCACTTGCAAACCAATCTCTGTGTAAAAGAATTGCCCCTCACATCTTCTTAAAATCTCTCTCCTCTCACTTTAAAAATATGCCCCCTCGTCTTGAAATTTCCCATCCTGGGGAAAAGATAACTATCCTATACCCTATGTTTACCTCTCATGATTTTATAGACCTCTACAAAGTCACCTCTCAATCTATTATGCTCAAGTGAAAACAGTCCCAGACTATGAAGCTTTTCTTTAAAACTGAAACCTTCCATACCTGGCAACATCCTGGTACATCTCTTCTGAACCGTCTCTAGCTTAATAGTATCCTTCCTTTAATGGGCAACCAGGACAGGACACAGTACTCCAGAAGAGACCTTACCAATGTCCTGTACAACCTCAATATGACTTCCCAACTCCTATACTCAAAAGACTGAGCAATGAAGGCAAGCATGCCAAATGCCTTTTTAACAAGCCTGTCTACCTGCATCACAAATGTCAAAGAGGAACGCTAACAAATCAATAAATCATGACTTACCCTTCAGGAAGCGATGTTGACTCTGATGGGCACATGTTGAACTAACTGGTCTATAGTTTCCTACTTTCTGCAGACTTCCCTTTTGAATAAGAGCATTATAGACAATTAATAGCAAAGTCTGGTCTAGTGCAATAAGGGATGGCAACTTTAAAATGTAGACTAAATTTTTCCAATCCACTGGAACCTTCACCCTATCCAGGGATTTTGGAAATATTCTTACTAATGGATAAACTATCTCTCCTGCCATTACCTTTAAGACCCTAGAAGGTAGGTCACTAGACGTTGGGGCCTTGTCTGCTTTTAATCACAGTAGTTTTTCCGTACATGTTCCCTAGAGGTTAAGTTCTTCCCTTTCTATAAAAATGTATTAACCATTACTATTTGTTTGTTTTGAGTGTTCTCCACTGTGAAAATTGAACCAAAATACTGATTTAGTGATTGCCATTTCTGTGCTCCCTCCTATTAATTGCATCATCTCTTCCTCCAAGGAACGAACATTAACTTAAGCTGTTCTCTTCCCTTTAAATACCTTTAGAAGCTTTTGCTGTTTGGTTTTACATTTTGCACTTAGTTTTCTTTCATAATTTACCTTTACTCTTTTTATTTTCTTTTTGTAACCCACTGATATTTAGAAATTCCCAATCTTCCAGCCTGCTACTCGCCTTTGCAATATGGTATGTCTTAGTTTTTGTCTTCATATCAGCTTTAAATTCCATGCTTAGCCATGGACGTTTTCACTCCCCTCTCACAATCCAACTTTCCTTTATGGAATATGTTTTAGTTGAGAGCATTTGAATATCTCCTTAAAGATCTAGATTGAGACAGACTTTAGGCAGGTTATACAAGTAATATGTTTGGAAAAGAAGAAGCCTGTGGGTGGATAGAATTTCCACTGCAATTTCAATCAGGCTTTGGACGCTCACAGATATCTGCGCAGTGGACAAGTCACAAACTGATAGCACGTGTGGGATGCATCCATGTACCATTTCCACTATTCCTTGAAATTTCAGACCCAAATCATCTCTATCGCTGTTAACCTTCACGCTTGTAATAGCACTTCCTCTTCATCCTGTCTCAGCCTATCTGCTGCTGAATCCATCGGACTGTTTGTTAGCTTGAGCCTTGAATACTTATTCTCCGCTGCTCATCATCCCAACCTGCACCCTCTAAAAATGTGGAGGAATCTGTAGGCATGAACCAGATATCTTAATTCACACAAAGACTCATTACACTTGTGCTTACTGTTCAATATTGGCTTTCAATCTGACAATATCTCAGTTCAAAAATTATACATATACTTTTCAAAAATCATTCTACAGCCATAGCACATCTAGCTGTCTCTGTAACTTATTGCATTCCTGAAAAGATCTCCATGCTTCTTCAGTTCTAGAATAATTATGGAACCCAGATTTCCACTGCCAGTAATTGCAATGCAGTCATCTTCCTAGTATTTGAGTAATGAAAAGCATGCCTACACTTTGGTCTATACATCACAGAGTCAGATAGTTCACCCGGAGAATAGTTTATACTTGGATTGAGCAGACTGTGAGCAAACAAATGTTAAATTAATGTTGACTCAGAATGAGACCAATTCATCTGGAGTATAGAATACACTGACTGTGAGAATATTGTGTGGAGACAGTTGTTAAATTGCTGTTGTTTCAAGTTACTGGACAACAATCAGAGCAATTAGCCAAACCTCAGCTCTTAGCTGTCACAGGGAAAGAAAAAGAATAATTTGACGGTACATAGGAGAACTAGAAGGGAAGAGTAAGGGAGTCTAATGTAGCCTATGTGTATTAATATTGAGAGATGGGAATGTCATTCAAACCATTACATCAATAAATGGACTCAAAATTAAGAAAATTATCCAGAGCACAATTTACATAGATCCTGCCAGGCATGTACAGGGTTTCACAGCGTATCAGGATCCTGCCCCAGGTGTGTACAGGGCTTCACA
>NC_063380.1:1249974-1271643 GCF_021869965.1 Rhincodon typus | reverse complement strand
ACAGGGTTTCACAGTGTATCAGGATCCTGCCCCAGGTGTGTACAGGGTTTCACAGTGTATCAAGATCCTGCTGGGTGTATAGAGGTTTTCACAATGCATAAGGGTTTTGCCAGGTGTAAAAGGTGTTTCACAGTGTCCCAGGATCCTGTCAGTGTGTACAGGATTTCACACTGTATCAGGATCCTGCCGGGTGTGTACAGGATTGCAGAGCTTCAGACAAAGCTGTACTGTCTAAGTAACAACTTTCGAAGAGCTGATAAATTGCATAGAATGAAGCAAGAACGGAAGGTATCAATAATGGTGATTAATACGAGCATTGCAGCAAGGCAAAGAGTTTCTAAACCTAACAGGTAAATCAGGCCAGCGGTTACAATAACAAACAACTTGACAGAACTAACTTCTCGGTTTCTGAAGGCATGTAGTTTTCATAATATATCTGAATTGACAGCATAAATACATTAAATATGCAGATTCTGAAAGTCATTATTGAGATATGGCTGCAAATTGATCAATACTTGAATCAAACATTCAACGTTACATGATACGTTCTGAGGGGTAGTACATTCGGATAGATAGAAAACTGGCCAATTAACAGGCAACAGATTCGATAAAAATGGTTCATATTCTGTTGCAATACGTAACAAGTAATGTGCCACAGGGATTAGTATTTTGCAAATTGTATAAATGCCTAAAATGAAGGAACTGAAGTTATGATTGCTGAATTTGCTGATTACACAAAGTTAAGTGGGAAACTAAGTTTGGAAGGGACACAGGTACGTTACAAGCAGATACTGATGTGTTAAGTGAGTGGACAAAGTTCTGGGAAAAAGAGTATAATGTGAAAAATCTGAAGTTTTGGCAGATAGGAAAAGCATAAACTTCTAACTGTTAGCAGTTTGCCGAGCTCTAAGATGCAGAAAGAGTTGAGTGTCCTGGTGCATGAATTGCAGGTTATAATGCAAGTACAGCAAGTAATCAGGAAACTAAATGCATTTCTAATCAGGAAAGCTAAATGCATTTACAAGAAATGTGGCAGCACTGCAGAGCTTAGATCTGGTCTGTTGCTTGTGTGATTGCTTATCTCTTTCGAATTATGCTGTTTGATATGCAAGTAATCCTATTTCGTGGCTTTGTCAGGCTGACGCCACATTTTCAGGTGTGCTTGGTGCTGCTCCTGGCATGCCTTCCTGCACTCTCCATTGAACTAGGGTTGTCCCCGGCTTGATGCTAATAATTGAGTGGGCGATATGCCAGGCCATGTGGTTGCAGATTGTCCTGGAGTACAATTCTACTGATGTTGATGGGCCACAGTGCCTCATGGATGCCCAATCTTGAGCTGCGAGATCTAAGAACAAAGAACAAAGAATAATGCAGCACAGGAACAGGCCCTTTGGTCCTCCACACCCATGCCAACACATTTTACCCTTCCATACTAAAACTGTCTTCACTTAGAGGATCCATATCTTTCTAATCCCTTCCTATTCATGTTCCTGTCTGTTCAACGTCTGTTTCAGTTAGCACGGTGCTAGCGCCACACAACACATAGAAATTATTCTCATTGTATTGGAAGCATTTCATCTCCATAAGAACTGTGCGGTGGTCACTCTTATTTATAGTGTCATGGATAGATGTATTTGCAGTTGGCAGATTGATGAGGATGATTTCAAGAGTGCTTTTCCCTGTTGTTGGTTCCCTCAGCACCTGCTGCAGACCCAGTCTAGCTGCCATGTCCTTTCAGACCAGACTAACTCAATCAACAGTGCCGCTGCTGAGCCACTCTTGGTGGTGAACCTTGAAATCGCCCACCCAGAGTACATTTTACACTCTTGTCACCCTCAGTGCTTCTTCCAACTGGTGTTTAATATACAGGAGTACTGATTCATCAGCCGAGGGAGGATGGTGTGTGGTAATCGGCAGGAAATTTGCTCGCCAATGTCATACGTGAAGCCATGAAACCTCATGCCAGAGGGACAGGACATATCCAGGGATGGTGATGTGGTGTCTGGGACATTGTCTGTAAGGTGTGAATTTGTAAGTGTGACTATATCAGGCTGCTGTTTGACTAGCCTGTGAGATAGCTCTCCTAATTTTGGCACTAGCCCCCAGATGTTAGTAAGGAGCCTTGGTTGATGTCAGGTGGTCCATCCAGATTAACTTCTTTGATATAACTGAAAGGCTTGCTTGGCCATTTCAGAGGGAAGTTGAGAGTTACTCCATTGCTGTGGCTCTGGAGTTAGACGTAGGCCAGACCAGGTGAGAATGGCACATTTCCTTCCCTGATTTGTGATTAGTAATTTTAATATATGAAACAGCATTTAGGATTGATGATGAATCCAAGAAATATTCAACCATTTTTGATGGGCCTTTGAACTTCTTGGGTGGAATCATCCTAGCCCCATGCCAATAAAAGTTGGGAAAAGCTGGGAAGAAGGTCATTGAGAAACTTTCAATATTGAGGTCAACAAGTTCCTTTTTACTAACCAAACAGGAAGCAGCAATCCCAAGGATCCACAGGGGATCTCTCAGCTGGGTACCCATAAATGTATCAAGGCTGTTAGCAATACCATTTGTGCCAGCTTACACTGTGTAATATCCTTTCCCTGTGATCAGGTTTGTGCTGCAGGCCCTGCTGTAGGCTTCAGCCAAATATAGCTGCCTTTCCCTGAGTGGTGGGTGTGATTTACAGAACACAGGTTGGGTTGAGAGGGCCATATCATAATGCAGTCAG
Organism: Rhincodon typus; assembly: GCF_021869965.1. Classification (NCBI taxonomy): domain Eukaryota; kingdom Metazoa; phylum Chordata; class Chondrichthyes; order Orectolobiformes; family Rhincodontidae; genus Rhincodon; species Rhincodon typus. The sequence goes on along the minus strand of NC_063380.1, from coordinate 1,268,915 downwards.
AAAGGTTATCTATGCTGATTAGACAACTTGTTACAAGTCTGTGCTAGGTATCCTGGTAACTGGTTTGATGCATATATCCTTGGAAAGTCATAGTTCTCTCATGTTTGAGGGGCCTGACAAGGATGGTTATGGGAGACAAGGCCATGGCCAATGATCTAGTCAGGTAAAATCCCTGACCCACTAAGGCACAGCATGGATTCATAGCATCCCATTCTTCTACTAGTGTCTTGATGAAGCAAACAATAGGTCTGAAGGTGAGGTTCTGCTGTTTGGATTGGCCTGTGTGTACCTTACAATATTGTACACACAGCATGCCTTATAATTATAGCATGCTGTGCTCTGCTCAACTGAAGCAGAAAAGGATGTGGCAGATCCCCTTCTCCACAAGGTCAATGATTTTCTGTGAAGAATATTGATGAATACATTGAGGTGTGAGTAAAATAAAAACACCGAAAATGAATAGAAAAGGATCAGCTTAGTGATGGGGTCTTCCAGTTGTCCTGGATGTCTGACTCACTATTCCAATGATATTGCCATGACTATACTGTAGAAATAAAACTGCAGTGAATGATGATAAGTGGCTGGAATGATATGATTCTGAAATGAGGGAGGTAAGCTGTTTAGAAATTCCCAGCAACTAACTGAAATTACCACTGGTATTATTGGAATATCGAACATAGAACATAGAACAGTAAAGCACAGTACAGGCCATTCGGCCCACAATGTTATGCTGACCTATTATCCTACTAAGATCAATCTACCCTGCACACCCTACATTTTACTGTCGTCCATGTGCCTATCCAAGAGTCGCTTAAAAGTCTCTAAAGTTTCTGACTCCACTACCACTGCCGGCAGTGCATTCCACACACTCACCACTCTCTGCGTAAAGAACCTACCTCTGACATCTCCTTATACCTTCCTCCAATCACCTTAAAATTATGCCCCGTCATAATAGTCATTTCCGCCCTGGGAAGAAGTCTCTGACAATCCACTCTATCTATGGCTCTCATCATCTTGTACACCTCTATCAAGTCACCTCTCATCCTTCTTCACTCCAATGATAAAAGCCTGAGCTCCCTTAACCTTTCCTTATAAGACCTGCCCTCCAGTCCATGCAACATCCTGGTAAATCTCCTCTGCACCCTCTCTAAAGCTTCCACATCTTTCCTATAATGAGGTGACAAGAACTGAACACAATATTCCAAGTGTTGTCTAACCAGAGTTTGATAGAGCTGTGGCATAATCTCACGGTTCTTAAACTCAATTCCCCTGCCAATGAAAGCCAACACACCATACGCCTTCTTTACAACCCTATCAACTTGGGTAGCAACTTTGAGGGATCTATGGACGTGGACCCCAAGATCCCTCTGTTCCTCCACATGCTGAGAATCCTGCCATTAACCCTATATACTGCAATCAAATTCAACCTTCCAAAATGAATCACTTCACACTTTTCTGGGTTGAATTCCATCTTTCACTTCTTTGCCCAGCTCTGCATCCTGTCAATGTCCCTTTGCAACCTATAACAGCCCTCCGCACTGTCCAACTCCACCAACGTTCATGTCATCAGCAAACTCACTAACCCACCCTTCCACTTCCTCATCCAAGTCATCTATAAAGATCACAAAGAGCAGAGGTCCCAGAACAGATCCCTGCGGAACACCACTGGTCACCGAGCTCCAGGATGAATACTTTCCATCTACTACCACCTTCTGTCTTCTATTGGACAGCCAGTTTTGTATCCAGACAACCAAATTTCCCTGAATCCCATGCTTCCTTACTTTCTGAATGAGCCTACCATGTGGAACCTTATGAAATGCCTTGCTAAAATCCATATACACCACATCCACTGCTCTACCTTCATCGATGTGTTTTGTCACATCCTCAAAGAATTCAATGATGTTTGTGAGGCATGAGCTGCCCCTCACAAAGCCATGCTGACTATTTGTAATCAAACTGTGCTTTTCCAAATAGTTATAAATAATACCTCTCAGAATCCTCTCCAATAATTTGCCCATCACAGGAGAACAGACCAGACAGAACAGCATTGGAAACACAACCAACTCAATCCCTGTTTCCTCTCAAAAAAACAGTCAAGTTTGGTTTTGGAAATCTGCACTCAGTAATGGGAGCACATGTCCAGCAGTGAACACTGTGGTGCTAGGACTGTCATTAGCAGCTTACATTTACAGCTTTCACTGCAATAAATCTTTGCATGGCTTTTCTCAGAGATGATATCAAACAATGAAATGGATACTAAACTGGATATGTTGAGGAGCAGAGAAAGGCTGAGATTTGGAGTGATTTTTAGACTGCGGGCAATTGGACAACTGATTGCTTGTCCATAGTGCTGATGTAAACAGGGAAGTGCACAAGCTGCCAGCATGAGAGCAACAGAGAACTTCAGAGCTGTGGGAATGTTGCTGTGCTGGAGGAGATCATAGAGATAGAGAGCATCAAGGCCACAAAGGACACGGAGACAAGAAGATGAAAGTTTTAAACTCGAGGCTTTCAAGGCTCAGGTGTCATAATAGGTAAAAAAAATTCAGAAGTGAAGGACTTTGAGAGGAGAGGAAAATAGACAGCATAATTTGGGATTCCTCAATATGAGGAATGATAGAAGACTGGGCAAAAACTCTCAGAGTTATGTATGATGGTGCATCAGAATATGAATTGTTGTGACTGGATCTGGGGGATATGCAGTATACAGAAAGAGACAAACAGAGTCATCGAGTCATAAAGTCATAGAGCATAGAAACAGACCTTTTGGTCCAACCAGTCCATGCCAAACATAATCCTGCTCCCGGCCCATATCCCTCCAAACATTTCCTATTCATGTACTTATCCAAATGTCTTTTAAATGTTGTAATCATACCCACATCCACGCCTTCCTCAGAAAGTTCATTCCATACACGAACCACCCTCTGTGTAAAAAAAAAGCCCCTATGTCTTTTTAAAACCCCTCTCCTCTCACCTTAAAAGCCTGCTCCCTCGTCTTGGAATCCCCCATCCTAGGGAAAAGACAACTACCATTAACCCTGTCTTTACCCCTCATTATTTCATAAACTTCTATAAGGTAACCTCTCAACCTCCTTTACTCCAGTGATAAAAGTCCCAGCCTTTTTTAATAAACCAAACCTTCCATACCGGCAACATCTTGGTAAATCTCTTCTGAACTCTCTCCACTTAATAATGCCCTTCCTATAAGTGGGCAACCAGAATGGACACAGTATTCCAGAAGAGGCCTCACCAGTGTCCTGTACAACCTCAGTATGACTTCCCAACTCCTATCCTCAAAGGACTGAGCTATAACGGTAAGTTTGCCGAATGCTTTCATAACCACCCTATCTATATGTGATGCAAACTTCAAGGAATTATGTACCTAGGTCCCTCTGCTCTACAACACTACCCAAGAACCTAGCATTGATTGTATAAGACCTACCCTTGTTTGTTGTGCCAAAATGCAATACCTCGCATTTATTCAGATTGAACTCCATCTGCCATTTTTCAGCCCATTGACTTATTTGATCTTGATCACTTTGCAATCTTAGAAAATCTTTACTCTTCACAATGCTGTTTTGGTGTCATCCACTAATTTACTAACCATGCCTTCTATATTCTCGTCCAAATCATTGATATAAATGACAAATAAAAGAAAATCCAGAACCAATCCCTGTGGAACCCCGCTGGTGACAGGCCTCCAGTCCGAAAAGCAAGCTTCCACTATCACTCTCCATCTTCTGCTATTAAGCCAATTATAGATCATAGAATCATAGATCATAGAATCCCTACAGTGTGGAAACTGGCCCTTCGGCCCAACAAGATCACACTGACTCTCAGAGCATCCCACCCAGACCCATCCAGCTATAAACCCTCCTAATCTACACACCCCTGAACATTATGGGCAATTTAGCATGGCCAATTCACCCAGCCTGCACACCGCAGGAGGAAACCGGAGCACCCGGAGGAAACCCACGCAGACACGGGGAGAACGTGCAAACTCCACACAGACAGCCGCCCAAGGGTGGAATCAAATCCAGGAACCAATTATGTATCCAATTGGCAAATTCACACTGAATCCCATGTTACCTACTCTTACTAATTAGTCTACCTTGTCGAAGGCTTTACTAAAGTCCAAGTAAACAACACTTACTGCTCTGCCCTCACCAATCTTTTTGGTAACTTCCTCAAAAAACTCAGTCATGTTTGTGAGACATGATTTTCCTTGCCCAAAACCATGCTGATCCCTAATCAATTTTTGACTCTCTAAATCTCCATAGGTCCTAACTTTTAAAACTACCTCCAATGATTTACCCACAACAGAAGTAAGACTCACATGACCATAATTCCTGTTTGTGTTAGAGAGTATTTGAGCTCAAGATGGTTGTATCTTCAGATGAGAGACAGTATTTTGAACACCAGCACCTTCTCAATGTTAAACTGAAGGCAAATGCAAACTAAGTTGACAGCAGGTTTATTGATAAAATATATCTCAACAATTGAAGTGATACAGAAATATCTGGAAACAAAATAGCCACCCCACAGGCCTATAATAGCCTGTTTCCTGGGTGCCACCCTTCGTGAACAGGAATGTCGCATTAGTTGTTTACTAATTGGATTGAACCCTCTCGCAATCCAGTGAGCTCAGGAATTTTTCAACAAATGCCTGTGCAATCACTTCTATAAAAACCCTTTGGATGCAGGGTTTGTCTGTCTTTCATCCCATTAGTTCCTCAAAAGAATTGCCCCTCATGATAGAGACTGTGAAAAGATCCTTCCACCCAATTAGCCCTTGCTTCAAAGAAGAACAAAGAACAAAGAAAATTACAGCACAGGAACAGGCCCTTCGGCCCTCCAAGCCTGCGCCGATCCAGATCCTTTATCTAAACCTATCGCTCATTTTCCAAGGATCTGTATTTCTCTGCTCCCTGCCCATTCATGTATCTGTCTAGATACATCTTAAATGATGCTATCGTGCCCGCCTCTACCACCTCTGCTGGGAACGTGTTCCAGGCACCCACCACCCTCTGCATAAAGAACTTTCCACACATATCTCCTTTAAACTATTCCCCGCTCACCTTGAAATCGTGACCCCTTGTAATTGAGTCCCCCACTATGGAAAAAGCTTCTTGCTATCCACCCTGTCTATACCTCTCATGATTTTGTAGACCTCAATCAGATCCCCCCTCAACCTCCGTCTTTCTAATGTAAATAATCCTAATCTACTCAACCTCTCTTCACAGCTAGCGCCCTCCATACCAGGCAACATCCTGGTGAACCTCCTCTGCACCCTCTCCAAAGCATCCAGATCCTTTTGGTAATGTGGCGACCAGAACTGTATGCAGTTATTCCAAATGTGGTCGAACCAAAGTCCTATGCAACTGTAACATGACCTGCCAACTCTTGTACTCAATACTCCGTCCGATGAATGAAAGCATGCCGTATGCCTTCTTGACCACGCTATCGACCTGTGTTACCACCTTCAGCGTACAATGGACTTGAACACCCAGATCTCTCTGTGCATCAATTTTCCCCAGGGCTTTTCCATTTACTGTATAGTTTGCTCTTGAATTGAATCTTCCAAAATGTATCACCTCGCATTTGCCTGGATTGAACTCCATCTGCCATTTCTCCGCCCAACTCTCCAATCTATCTATATTCTGCTGCATTCTCTGACAGTCCCCTTCACTATCTGCTACTCCACCAATCTTAGTGTCATCTGCAAACTTGCTAATCAGACCATCTATACTTTCCTCCAGATCATTTATATATATATCACAAACAAGACTTGGGATGCTTATACAGTCCTCCACTGTGAAGACCGATGGAAATTATTGGTTTAAAATACCTGCCATTTCTTGCTCCTCTTATCAATTTCCTAGTTCATCTTCCAAAGAACACATTCTTACTTTAGCTACTGTTGCTTCATACATACCCATAGAAACCTTTGCTGTTTGTTTTCATATTCATTGCCAATATACTTGCAGAATAAATTTTCTCTGTCTCTCTTTATTGGTTTGTCAGTCATCTGATGCTGATTCTGAAAGAAAATCCCAATCCTTGGGACACAATTAGTTTTCACTGCTTTGTATGCTTTAGTTTTTTGATTGATGCATTCCTCGAACAAATTTTTAACTACTGGTCGTTCACACTTATCACTGGGACATTCTTTTCAACAAAAAATGTTTTGTTCTCATTTTTTGCTCAACATTATGAAATATCTGCTTAAATGTCTGCCGCTGCCCATCTAATGACTTTCTCCTTTGTCTGTTTTCGCATGCCTCTTTCATCATATCTGTGTAATTGCCCTTACTTACTGTGAGGACATTGGTTGAAATCCAAGTTTCTTTCCTTCAGGCACAAATTCATCTATGTTATGATATCTACTCCCTAGAAGATCATTAATTCAGAGATGGGGAGGGAGTTTGTGGATTTTGACACAGTGACACAGAAAATGATACATTTCCAAGTCAGGATGGTGAGTGTGAAAGAGGAAAATTTACAGGTGGTGGCATTCCCACGTGTCAGCTGCCCTCTGCTTCCAAATATCAGTGGTCATGAGTTTGGAAGGTGGCTGTCTCAGGATCTTTGGGAAATTTCTGCAGTACATCTTCTGGATAGTCCACACTATTGCTATTGGTTGTCAGTGGTGCAAGGAGGAGACGCTATGAATTGGGGCCAAATAATGTCCTGGGTTTTGTAAGGTTTCTTGAGTGTTATTGAAGCTGAACTCATTTACAGATCGTTTTGCATTTGGACATGGACTGCTTCAGTATCTGAGGAGTTACAAGTGGTGCTGAACATTGCATAATAATCAGCAAACGTTCCCGTTTCTGACGTTATGATAGAGGCAAGGTCATGATGAAGCAGCTGAAGATGGTTGAGACTAGGACACTAACCTGAAGAACTCCTACAGAGAAGTCCTGGAGCTGGGATGACAGACCTACAACAATCACGACCATCATCCTATGTGCCAGGTATCACTGCAACCAGAGGAGAGATTACCCCAATTCCTATTGATTCCAGTTTTGCTGGAGCTCTTTGATGCCACATTCGATCAAATGCAGACTTGATGTCAAATGCAGACATCCTCACATCACCTGTGGACTTTAATCCTTTTGATGTTTAAACAATCTAAAATTATAGTTCATTTCCCAAGCTGTTCCTTTTTTTTTCCCTCCTGTGTGTATGTTTGTATCTGTATATGTGTGGATGTATGTGTATGTTTGTGTTTATGTGTTTGTATCTGTATGACTGTATGCTTGCTCTGTATGTTTGAACCTGTATGTGTGTGTATGTTTGTTTGTGCATTTGTGTGTGTCATTGAGTCATTGATAAGTACAGCACAGAAGAAAGGGCCTTCAGCTCATAGCATCCACGCCAGTCAAAAACAACCGTCTAACTGATCTAATCCCATTTGGCAGCAGTTGGCATTGCTAGTGCACATCTAAATACTTCTTCAATTTTATGAGCGTATCTTTCTCTACCACCCTTAGAGGCAATGAGACAAGAGGGCATAGCCTCAAGATTAGAGGGAGCAGATTTAGGACTGAATTGAGAAGGAATTTCTTCACCCAGAGGGTTGTTAATCTATGGAATTCCTTGCCCAGTGAAGTAGTTGATGCTACTTCAGTAAACGTTTTTAAAAAAAAGGTAGTTTTTTTTGAACAATAAAGGAATTAAGGTGTATGGTGAGAACGCGGGTAAGTGGATCTGAGTCCACAAAAACATCAGCCATGATCTTATTGAATGGCGGAGCAGGCTCGAAGGGCCAGTTGGCCTACTCCTGCTCCTAGTTCTTATGTTTATGTTCTTATGTTCTTACGATTCCCACCAACCTCTCGGTAAAAAAAAAATCCTCAAAGTTTGTCTAAACCTTCTACTCCTTACTTTAAAACAAAGTCCTCTGCTTATTAGTCAATCATCATGGGGGAAAGTGTCTACACCACCTATAATTTTATACAAATCAGTCATGTTTCCCCATCAGTCTCTTCTGCTTTAAAGAAAACAACGCCAACCAGTCCAATCTCTTTCATAACTGAAAGTCTCCAGCTCTGGCAACATCCTGGTTCATGTCTCCTGCACCCTCTCCAGTGCTTTCACATCATTCATATAATGTGGTTTCTAGAACTGCACACAACACACAGCTTAACCAACCTTTTTCACAGTTCCAGAATAACTTCCTTAGTCTTGTACTCAAAGGCTAGATTAATAACAGCAAGCATCCCATATATCTTCTTCAGTACTTTATCCATTGTGTCTGATATCTTAAAAGACATGCACATCAACGTCCCACTGATCCTCAGTGTTTCCCAGAGTCCTCCCAATCCCTTGCCTTGCCCAAGTACGTCATCTCACATTTATCTGAAATGAACTTCATTCATCACAAATCAGTCCATCTGACTCGTACATCTATGTTCTCCTGTAATCTAAGACTGCCCTTCTCACTGTCTGACACCATATCACTTCGTATTGTTCGTGAACTTACTGATCAACCCACCTACATTCACATCCAAATCGTCCATATAAAGTGCAAATACCAAGTGTCCTAATACTAACCTCTGTGAAACCCCACTGGACACAGACTTCCAGTTGGAAAAACACCTCTCAAACATCCCCTTTTCTGATGAAGGGTCTAGGCTCGAAACGTCAGCCTTTCTGCTCCTATGATGCTGCTTGGCCTGCTGTGTTCATCCAGCCCTGCACCTTGCTGTCTCAAACATCACCCTCTGCTTCTTATCACACAGCCAAATGTCAATCCAATTTGCTAAATTTCCTTCGACTCTTACCTTTGCTATCAGGGTAGGCGATGGCCTACTGCTACTGTCACTAGATTATTAATCCAGACACCAAGGTAATGTTCATAGAATCCCTACAATGTTAAAACAGGCCATTCAGCCCAACAGGTCCACGGTGCCTCTCCGAAGAGAATCCCACCCTGACTCATTCCCCTACCCCTGTATTTCCGCGTGCCTAACCCAAACATCCCTGGACCCTACAGGCAATTTAGCTTGGCCAATCCACCTATCTTGCACATCTTTGGACTGTGGGAGGAAGCCAGAGCACCCAGAGGAAACCCACACAGACAGTCGCCTGAGGCTGGAATCGAACCCGGGTCCCTGGTGCTGTGAGGTAGCAGTGCTAACCACTGAGCCACCATGCCACCCTGGGTTACACTCTGGGAACCTGGGTTCGAATCCTACAATGGCAGATGCTGGAATTTGAATTCAATAATAATCTGGTCTTAAGAGTCTAATTATGACCATGTAACCATTACCAATCAGTAACAACCCATCTGGTTCACTGAAGTCCTTCAGGGAAGGAAATCTACCATCCTTACTGGGTCTGGTCTACATGTGACTCCAGACCCACAGCAATATGGTTGAATCTTATCTGGCCTCTGGGCAATTAGGGATGGACAATAAATGCTGGTCTAGCCAGCCATGCCAACATCCCATGAAGGAATAAAAAGCAAAGTGACCCATAGAGGACCTTAACAAAAGCAGGATGAAGTACAAATAAATCACATCAGAAATGACTCGTCTCATCTACATAGCTGGTCACCTCTTTGAAAAATTCAGTCGAATTGGTCAGTCCTGATTGTCCCCTTAACAAAACTATGATTACAGTTCTTGAATAATCACTGCTTCTCCCAATGTGGTTTAATTCTGTACCTTAGAATTGCTTCCAACAATTTCCCGCATCACAAGGTGACACGAACTGAACTGTAGTTTCTTGATATTTCCCTTGTGCATCTATATTTGTTTGCATGTGCCTATGTGTTTATGTTTCTATGTGTGTGTGTGTGTGTGTGTGTGTGACTGTATTATATTTATGTGTATGTATGTGTATACATGAATGCATATATGTACAAGTGTGTGCATGTGTGCCTGTGTGCGACTGAGAGAGACAATGTGTGTCCAGTTATTCGTCCTCCTAGTTTTGACTACAATAATAAAATATGATAAGTTTCTATTTTCCCTGAAGGCCATGAGCTTCATGAATATCATGTTTGGGGAACAGACCACCAAACATTTCACAAAGAAAGAGAGGGAATTAAACTGGGAAAAACTACAAAAACAAAACAATCTCCCCACAAAAGTGGACAGTAGGGAAAATAAATAAATTCACCTTTCCCTCCCATGTGCTCCTGATGTGATGTCCTTGAAAATCCATAATATGTAAACCAAATTTGACCAACAGATACAAAAATCTGACCAGAGTCCCAGATAAACAACCATGCCTAATTGGATACTGAAAAGAGTAAATTGAGAGCCACTGTTTAAAATTAAATGACTTATCTCCGCTTTAAGACAAATAAATATTTCACAGCAAAATTCTCTTAAAATCACATTGGAATGAAAAAGAATGATAGAATCTCTACAGATTGGAGGCAGACCACTCGACCCATTGAATCCACACCAACCCTCTTAAATATCTTAATTGAAAAATGGTTGGCATATATCAAAAAGTGGTAATTATGCTCAGAGAATCAACGTAGAGCAAACAAGTGCAAAAGGAGAGTTCAGGCAAAAGATACTAGAGATGAAATCAGAAGCCGAGCGAGACTGGAGATTATACAGAGAGAAATAAATTGTGAGGAATTCACTAGATATGGATAGAGGAAGTGTGCCCTGAGAAGTCAGAGTATAGGATTGACTGAATAAATCAGAAGTTAGCCAGAACATTTCTGTTCAGCTACAAAGAACTTATCAGACACAGAACTGCTAAAAGGGACTAAAAAGGACAGAGGGAATGATCAAGTTGGAAGATACTATTTGACTTGCTCCTCAATAATCTATCTTTTAGAAGTAATATCTGTCCATGACATTAACAGAAGAAGTGAGCATCACACAGTTTTTGTGGACATGACATCCATGCAAATATTGTTTTATCTGGCACAGAAAGGTAAAGTTGCTATTGTCGTACTCAAATATAGGGCTGCTCTCTCATTAGGGAAAGATGACTGATATGAAATAACCTGACAGTGACCATGCCGCAGGTGGAGGCCTCAACCTGGTGAAGCCTCCAAACAGGATGACATGTCTGATAAACAGCAGAAACACAAGTGTAATAGACAAGACAAGGCAATCCCACAACCAAAGAATCAGGTCTGATTCAGTAGTCCCTGTCCCATCCAGCAGCAAATACAGGTAGGCAATTCAATAACTGACAGGAGCGGAAGATCTCCATCCTTGACAATGTTTGTGTTCAGAACATGAGTCGAAAAGGAAAGTTGCTGCTTTGGCATGAATTGTCAGCCAAAAATGTGACTGGATGATTCAGCTCATCCTTATCCTGAGGTTTTCAGCATCATAGCTGGCAGACTTCTCCCACTATCCAGTCTGCTTGAGATCAAGGCTGAAGGCTCCCGTTAATGGAACACCTGTAGTTCCTTGTATGAATCAATCAAATGTTAAAATCAAAATATTAAAAGTAAAAACCAAATGAACTGCGGATGCTGTAAATCAGGAACAAAAACTGTTCTGAAGAAGGGTCACCAGACCCGAAATGTTGACTCTGATGGTTTCTCCACAGATGCTGCCAGACGTGCTGAGCTTTCCCAGCAACTTCTGTTTTTGTTCCTGTATTAAAGGCGTTTCTCTTCAAAAATGTAAATGTCCCGAGTCACACTGTTACATTACATGTCCATCATGTACATTACTGTAGAAAATTACCCAGGCACGTCCTGTCCGTAGAATGCTTGAAAACTTTAACCCGGCCAAACACCACATGATCAGACTATTCAGAAATATGAGCAAAATCATAGAAAATATTGATGACAGTGCTTCCAAGCTACAGTTGAAAATAAGTCAACACAAGTTTCCTTGTTGTCTGTGGCCCTATATTAGTTTGTAGATTTGTGATTACTAGGGGTCCTCTATTAGTTTCTTGCACTCATTACATAGCGGTTCTACTTTACTTGTAGTGTTTGTTTATAGAGTCGTAGAGTCCTCCAGCATGGACACAGTTGTTAATGTACCCGTCTCAACCACTTCTGCTGGCAGCTCATTCCACATATGTACTACCCTCTGTCCAAAAAATGTTGCCCCTCAGGTTTATGGGGATCTCATCATAGTTGTTGATGTAATTATCTGAAGAGATGTGTTGTTTTCATATGCTGTACACGATTAAGAAGCTGTTATTAGAGGTACAGGATTGCTTACAGATTCTGAATTAGGTTGATGCGCTTAGGGTTTCAATAAATGCTGGCCTAGCCAGCGACACCCTCATCCCCTCAATGAATAAAGGAATAAAGGATTTTGTGTACTCTATTGTACTAGTTTCAAGACCGAGGACATTTTGAGGATTCTTAGTCTCAACAACTCGTTTTGAATATATGGTTGAATGGTTAATGATGTAGTAAGAAGTCCCATCCCGCAATGCAGTAGGCCAGTCACTGTAGGGTAGTCGCGACATGTATAATTCAATTCTGTAATGGTCACAGCAAGGTGAATCCCATAAAGAAAGATCAACTTATGTAGGGATGGATTACTTAATGTTTAAATGTCAAGATCTTGTCAAGAAACAAACATCATTCAATTTGTCATTAGTGAAATAATGTGATCATATTTGTCTAGAATCTGGTGTTTACAGAATCAGCCATAACGTTAAAACCTAGTCTGTCACAACAGAGACTTATCTGTTGTATTGTGTTTGATCAAACGTATGAAATGCTGAAGTTGTCATCAGAGGTCCCCCGTGGAGATTTCAATGGTGGATAAATGCAAGGCTTGGTTAATTCACCATCTCAGATTTTACTTCCAGGAGATTGCTGTCGACACAAAGTGACTTATTGTTATGTACAGAAAATGGGGGAAATATTTGCTTTAATTGATAAAACAGTTTACACGTTAATTGCTGTCATTGGAGTTCCTGGTAAGTAAAAATAACCACTGATTTTGTGTGATTATGCTTCTGAGCTGACCTTCTCTCATTTTTTGCTATGACGAATAAATTACATTTACTCTCTCAATAGCTATTATTCATACACCCAATCCATGGTACAGTTTGCTTCAGTTAAATGTGGTAGAGAAATGCATCAGATTTATTCTGTCCCTTTTATTTCAAGACAGCCTCTATTTCTAGCTCACACACTTGCCAAAATGTAATTTATGCTTGTGTAATATTTGTGTACTATTGAATCAAACGTTGGTGCACTTATTTTGGTTGAAGGCATTATTTGGAACATCTGTATTTACTGTTGTACTCAGGTTATGCCATTGATTATCATAGAATACCTCACATAAAGCTTTACTGGGATAAGCAGCCACCATAGAATTTTACTGAATGTGAGTCACTGCATGTTAACAATTGTGTGCTGCAGTAATATGTGACTGGGAGCATCATCCGGTGCTGAAGTGTACTAAGTATGGCTGACCTACTCCAGTGCATCACATAACTCCAGGTACCATGCGCTACTGAAAGTGCTGGGCTCTGGAGATTTTAAGTGAGTGGATGTTTCCAAATGGAAAGAAAAATGCAGGTTCTAATTGAAATCTTTATTGTTGGTAACCCATTTGCTTTTGAACTGCAGAAACCAAAGCATACATTAATTCTTTGCCATTAGCACTCAGCAACAAGTCATCTCTATTCTGATTTTGTGACAGCAGATGTTGGAAACTAGAGTCAATAAATCTGCAGCTGGAAAAGCACAGTAGGTCAGATAGCATCCGAGGAGCAGGGAAGTCTATTCAGATGTTTTGTAATGTAAGAATTCTAACAATAAAAACTCTCTGGTCCTGATTAAGCTCATTACTCCAGCATGGTCATGAGAATCTCTGGGCTATGGATACTGCAGTCAATCACCTTGATGCAGCACACGAGACAAATCTGCTGTTTGCATCGAGTATATGATCGACGTTTTATGAACCATTTGTCATTGATTATCTGCAGTGTCCCAGGAAGAAACATCCAGCAGTCTCCGTTCATCAATATCTGATTTAGATGTACCCCTGCAAACAGCAACATATAGACCTGTGACATATATGCTTGACCGTAGTGACACAGCTATCCCAATATGTGTTCAGAACGTAAGGAATAACTGTTTAATAAACAAACTAAGTCTGGGACGAACAAAACAGTTGTTATTGGAAAAGTTCAGAAGGTCTGGAAGCATCTGTGAAGAAAAATCGAACATTACTGGTCCGGTGACCCTTCCTCACAACTGTCTGTGATGACCTGGGTACTGTTAATCATAAGTTCCAGGTAAGTCCATAGAATTTACATCATAGAAAATGGCTATTCATTCAAGATGCATTGTTTCTGTTCCCACATTTATCTCTCCACATCCCAGTTCACTGTCCTGTGATTATGAAATAAAAACAGAAAATTTTGGAGAAGCTTAGCAGGTCTGGCATAATCTGTACTGAGAGGAACAGGAGGCTCCACAACACTGAGGATGTCACCTAGTAAGGAGACGAAACGTCTGCTATCAAATTTCCCAGCTCGGCGAACACAACAACATCTATAACCAGCATTTGAGCAACAAATCTTCATTCAAACGCTGATGAGAGTTAACATTTTGATTCCAGTGATTCTTGGGCAGAACAGAGCTACTGGATGAGAAATGTTTTGTTTTCTCTACTGATGCTGCTCAACCTGCTGATTTTTTCCTGCACTTTCTTGTTTTATTTCAGATTTCCAGTATCTGCAGAATTTATGTTTTGGCCTGTCACTATGTACTTTTATTCCTCTTCCTTTGGTCCTGTCCTGTTTTTAAAATCAACTTCTCATTGTTGATGAAATTGCCTCATGCTTTCCAGGCTGAGTCAAACAAATCATCTTAGTGTTTGCAATTGACTCATCAATATTAGTAAAATGCAGATTTCTTCCTGTTCCACATTGGCTTTAATAGCTTCAAACATCACCCAGGCTGCATTCCTCCCTTTGCTCTCATCTGGAGAAATAGCCGAAGGCTGTTCAAACTTTCCTGACAGATATTATGTCTCAACGGGTGTAGCTTCCCTTTATATAAAAGTATTTTGCATGTTATCAAGAGCATTTTTATTATGATGAGGGCCAGAGAAGTCAACATCTACATCACCGGCCATTTCTCAATTCGAAGAAAATGTGTTTTCAGAGTTGCTCTTGCTGTCACAAATCACCATGTATCTTAACACACCAGCTCTAACCTCTCATGTGTACTGGTGTAGGAGCACAATGTTCCATAACTAGTGGTGCCTGGAAAGCAGAATGTCTTCCACTGCATGCCTCCTCTGAAGGTTCTGTCCTTAATTTTAGGACTTTGAGAGTTAAAGGTTGCAGCTTGATAGCCCAGTTGTCGCCACTCTGGACAATTGGTGGAAATATTCTCGCAGTTCCTACATTCAATACATTGCACTTCATGCAGTTTCAGAGTAGTTTTGCAGAGTTAATTTTGTCATCCCCAAGTAGCTTGGCCATAGGAGGAGTGAAACAGGAGGAAATGACAGGAAAGGTGGTTCTCACCCTTCTAGACATATGATCTCATCAATCATTGTTTATTTTGCAGCTATTCTACCCTAATAACAGCAGATAAGGATCAAGAGATACTTTTGAGTTTTATGATACTCCTTGCATTGAAAGCTGAGGACAAGATGCAGGTATTATTGTGTCACACATGCATTGCCAAAACTGAACTTCAGTGTAAGTGCATGAACAGCATCTCTGCACACCAGGAGCCTCTTGATTTATAGTGGTCTTTTTTGCCAATTGCTCACTTTCAGATTTTATAGAAAACTGCACTGATCTGGTATTGCATAGCCTTGGAAATGGAGGGGCTACTGAGCTTTGGGAATTACTTTACATTTTTCAGAGACTCACTTTAGTATTTTTATATGCATGGTGTCATTATTGGCCAAGGAACTTTGGGTTAGTATACAAGATATTATTATTCCAGTAAAATTGAAGAACAAGTCAATTTTCTTTTATGCAGAATTTAAGAGAGTGAAATAGCTTAAAATCAGACAAAACTAATGATAGGCATCTGATGTTGCTGGAAGTTATATGCATTTATTAATATCATTCTTAGTTTGAAATTTGGAATAGTAGCATATAGCATTGGTAATGTATCCGAAGAGTTTGATAAAAATAACTAGATCAGACAAACTATCCAAAACATTGAGGAGTCCAGTATGTGGCAGAGAGCAGGGACCCCATGGAGTGTGACTGAAAGATTTGTTTTTATTGCTCCAAAGAAGAGTCATTTCCGACTCAAACTGTTAAGTCTATTTCTCTACCCACAGTTATCACCTGACCTGCTGAGTTTCTGCATAAATTTCTTTTTTTAGTTCAAACTATCAGCATTTTGCTTTTACTTTCTTGATTTTGGTGCAGAGTATTCAAGGTTGATTTTATTTTTATTTTTAATTTTTAATTTTAGGTTAAAATTGCAAAATTAAAAAGAAAGAGCAGTTTGCAGGAGCCATGCAGGAGAAGCAAAATATAGATATTTTCCTCTGGAAACAAGTATACAGAAGTTCAGATAAGGCACAGTTAACTAAGCGAAAAAAGCTTGTGTAAATTCCATGCTAACATTATTTGGCCAGAAATCTGCAGGTTATTATCTTATAATAAAGCCTAAATTCTCAGATTTGCAAATATTCAGGTAAGAAGATAATTGTTAGCAGCGAAGAACTGGGAAGAGTGAATTAAGTTCAACATAAAAGTTTGATATCAAAGTATACCTTCATGCATTTGTTTCGTTGTAAGCTGATGCTGTTAAGGAATAGATGACATTTTGTTCTGTTGCTTTTTTTAAAAACTTTCAAGTTGTGATCTCTATCTAGATAGCTTTATTGTTAATTATTTTATTTTCATCTTTTCTGGCAAGAAGCATGTACCTGTAGTGTATATGTCAGTTTCTGTCAATGATTATAACTTTATCTCTGATAATTACATCAAAATATATGCTCAAATAGGCCAGATTTCAGTCTAAGACGTATGTGGTGCACTCAATTTCAATTTCATTAATTTTGATAGCAGTAATCATGCAGAAAGAATTTCCAAACAAATTGGTATTGACTGCCAGAGGGCAGTTGATCAGTGATGAAGTGTATAGGTTCTACAAGTTAGAGCACTGCTCGTATGGGAGATATCATTACCAACTTGTCTAAACTCGGCAGAATTTTCATGGCGTTTCTTCCAAGCTCTCCAAATGCAAGCAGTTTCAATCATATTTTCATAAAGAAGTTGTAGGATTGTGCCAAAATTTCTTGGGCATCAATATCCTTATAGTCCTTTCCAGAGATCCTCAGAAATTGCTCAAGTGTACCCTCGGAGAAGTTAACGTATGTCACCTCTTTGGACAAATGGAAATGTTAGAACGGTACCAAGTGTGCCACTGCAATGCACTATGTTGGTATAGTATGAATCGCTCACTTCGAGCTCATTTGGACCGCTGCATTTATAATCACATTTCTGTGCTATGACTAAATTTGAACTATTTAAGGATGTATATCTGCTATGTTCTGACAGTTTCGTTTCTTTCCCCACTCATCCTTAAGTACCCTGGAAGTGTTGGCTAAATTTATTTAATCACCGGCTTTCACGAAGGATTTCCTCAGAAACTATGAGAAAACTCCTCGTGAGGATTTGAGTGATGGCCTTCCCAGTGATGGAGAGTTGGGAGATTCCTCAGTAGTTCCCACAGTCTACTTTGTCTCCTTTCTTGAAGACAGTGACAGTGGTGTCATCCCAACAGTTGGTGGAAATGACGGGAAAGCCCGGCTCCTTCAAGTTTGCAAACCTCCATTGGAATCATGTCTACTCCTGTGACTCTTCCATTCTTCATGTGTCTAACAATGGCTTCAACTTCTGCCACACTCAGTGTGTTCCAAGATCATCTTTGGGAGTTGGGGAATTTCCTGAAGCACATATAGAAAAGATCTTGTTCAACTTGAATTTGTCCAGAAAAGATTTACAAGTATGTTGCCAGGACTGGAGGGATTGAGTGATATGCAGAGGCTGAATAGGCTTTGGCGTTCTTCAGTAGAGCATTGGAGGCTGAACGGTGACCCTTTACAGGTTTATAAATGCATGAGGGGCATGGATAAGGTGAATAGCCAAGGTCTTTTTCCCATGGTAGGGGAGTCCAAAACTAGACAGCATAGGTCTAAGATGAGAGAGGGAAGATTTAACGGAAACCTGATGGGCAACTTTTTAATACAGAATGTGGTGCATGCATGGAACGAGCTGCCAGAGGAGATGGTGGAGGCAGGTACAGTTACAACATTTAAAACTCATCCAGATGGGTACATTTATAAGAGATAGCAGGAACTGCAGATGCTGGAAAATCTGAGATAACAAGGTGTAGAGCTGGATGAACACAACAGGCCAAGCAGCATCAGAGGAGCAGGAAGGCTGACGTTTCGGGCCTAGACCCTTCATCAGAAATGTATAAGAAGGGTTCAGATGGACATGGGCTAAATGCTGGCAGATGGGACTAGATCAATTTAGGATGTCTGGTCGTTGCAGATGAGTTGGACTGAGGGGTCTGTTTCTTTGCTGTATAACTCTAAGACTCTATGACAGGACAGTTAGTTCTTCTCCTTGCAGAACTTTCGACTGTTTTCAGTATCTGAGTCTTACCTATTTAATTCATCTTAATACAAAAATGAGCATGGACTCATTGGTCTTACCTGAAATCTGGTGCCCATTTACATTTCTCGACAACCAATCTACCTATATTATGAAAGTAATTAAACATTGCTTTCCATGAAGTTGCTACCTGTAGAATCACCCTGCACACACAGCATTAGATTACTTAATGGGAAAATTGTGATAGAAAATGCTGCTGCTCCATTTGGTTTGTTCCATTTACTTTGGTTCTATTTGAACACCTGAAGAAGGGTCCAGACCTGAAATGTTCGCTTTCCTGCTCCTCTGATGCTGCCTGGCCTGCTGTGTTCATCCAGCTCTACACCTTATTATCTATATTTAGAAGGGTCCAGACCTGAAAC
>NC_063380.1:1229380-1249964 GCF_021869965.1 Rhincodon typus | reverse complement strand
AGCTCTACACCTTATTATCTATATTTAGAAGGGTCCAGACCTGAAACATTCGCTTTCCTGCTCCTCTGATGCTGCCTGGCCTGCTGTGTTCATCCAGCTCTACACCTTATTATCTATATTTAGAATGGAAACCTTGTCTCTCACACCACATATCAAATACTCAGCATCTCAGCTGTTTTCGTCTGAAATGGCCAGTGGGCAAAGAAGTGGCAGATTGAACACTATGCAAGAAAGTGTAAGGTTGTGCACTTTGATAGCAAGAATAGAGTTGTTGATTATTTTCTAAGAGGGGAAAGTCTTCAAAAATCTGAAGCTGAAAGGGCCCTGACAGTCCTAATTCAGAATTCTCTTCAGGTTAACATATACATTCATTTGTGGTCAGGAAGGCAAATGTAATGTAGCATTCATTTCAAGATAGCTAAAATGTAAGAACAGAGATATACTGCTGAAGTGGTATCAGGCTCTCGCAAGACTACATTTGGAATATTATGAGCAGATTTGAACCCCCTGTCTCAGACAAGATGTGCTGGTGTTGAAGGTTCCAGTAGGGGTTTACAAGAATGATTTGGGTGATTTTGGGTTTGTCATATGAGGAGCAGTTGAGGTTGCTGGATCTGTACTTGATGGAGTTTAGAAGGATGGGGGGTAGTGGGGAGGGCAGTGGGATTTAATTGAAACTTACAGAATACTGAGAGGCCTCGGTACAGTAGATGTGGAGAAGATGTTTTCACTAGTAGAGACTACAATCTGAAGGCAAAGACTCAGGGATGACACTTTAGAACTGAGATAGGGAGGAATTTCAGCTCAAGGGTGGTAAATCTGTGGAAATCATTGCTGCAGAAGGCTGTGGAAGCCAAGTCATTAAGTGCATTTAAGATAGAAAAAGGTAAGTTCTTGATGAGTAAGGAGATCAAGAGTTACAGAGAGGAGGCAGGAAAATGGGGTTAAGAAACACGTCAGCCATGGTTGAATGGCAGAGCAGATTTGATGGGCCGACTGGTCTAATCTTATGATATCTTATGGTCTTTCCTGGTCTAGCCCACACGTAACTCTGGACCCACAGCAATGTGGTTGACTCTTAAGTGCCCATTGAAATGGCTGAGCAGATCAATCAGTTGTACTAATCTCTACAAAGCCTGAAAAAATGAAATTGAACCAGATGGTATTTTAGGAACCAGAAACGGCAATGACAAAAAAAAAGTCCTGTTGACCCTGAAACTCCTCCTTACTAACATATGGGGACTAATGCAAAAATGGACAGAACTGTCTCACTGACAGACAGTCATACTCATGGAATCATATCTTACAATGTCCCAGACACCACCATTACCATCCCTTGATATGTCCTGTCCAACCGGCAGAGCCGGGAGGGGGTTTCCCTAGCAGTCCTCAACATTGACTCTGGACCCCATAAATTCTAACGGTTTCAGGTTAAACATGGGCAAGGAAACCTCCTGCTGATTACCATGCACCATCTTCCCTCAGCTCATGAATCAGGACTGCTCCATGTTGAACATGAGTTGGAGGAAGCATGGACGATGGTATGGGTGCAGAATGTGCTCTCAGTGGGGCATTTAAATTTCCAGGTGAATTATAGCACGACTGAACGAGCGCTAAAAGATATTTTCGCTCAACTGAGCTGGTGAGGAACCAACAATAAGGGAAAATCATATTTCACCTCATTTTCACCAATCTGTCTGCCGCAGACGAGTCCATCAAAATCATCATTGCTGATTGTCCATCCACCCAATCCTTGTGGATAAGAAATTCCACCATCATGTTGAGAATATCAATTTCTTTGACGGTATCACCGTACTAAATGGAGCAGACTCTGAACAGATCTAGCCAGCCAAGACAGGGTGTTCATGAGACACTGTGGGCAGTCAACAGCTACAGAATCCTGTTCCAAACATAATTTGCTAATTCGTGGCCCGGCATATCCCATCATTCAGCTATTACCATGGAGAAAGAGGATCCACCTTGCTTCAATGAAAAGTGCAGGAGGTCATGCCAAGAGAAGCACCAGGTTTACCTAAGAATGAGATTTCAACATGGTGAGGCGACAAAACAGGATCATTTGCATGCCGAAAAGCAGACTTTGCAAGTGATAGACAGAGCTCAGCATTCCCATAACCAACAGATCACATCTAAGCTGTGCAGTGCTGCCACATCCAGTCGTGAATGGCAGTGAAAAATTAATAAATTAAGTGGACGAGGATGTTCCATAAATATTCTTATTGTCAGGGACGTGACAGACCAGCATATCAGCGCGAAAACGTTTACAACAATCTTCAGCCAGATGTGTTGAGTGGATTACCCATCACAGCCTCTTCCAGAGGTCTGCAGCATCACAGCTGCCAGCCTTCAGTGATTCAATTCACTCCATGTGATATCAAGAAACGGCTGGAGGCACGAGCCACAACAAAGGTTAGGGGCCCTGACTATATTGTGGAAATAGTACTGAAGACTTGTGCTGCACAAACTGTTGCACCCCTAACCAAGCTACTTCAGTACAGCCACAACATTGGTATCCACCCAACAATGTTGAAAATTGTCCAGGATTGGTCTGTATACTGAAACCGAGACACAAAAAACATTCTGAAGGAGGTTCACTTGACTCAAAATGTTAGCTCTGGTTTCTCTGCACAGATGCTGCTAGACCTGCTAAAGTTTTTATCAACAATTTTTTGTTTTTGTTTCAAGTCCAACCTAGCCAATTACCATCCCATTACTCTACTCTCAAACATGAATAAAGTGATGGAAGGTGTCATCAACTGTGCTATCAAGCAACTCCTATTCAGTGGTAAACTGTTCACTGATACCCATTTTAGTTTCTGACAGGGATATATATCTAACACATTAAATAGACTGTTATTTAGCCAGACCATAGTCTTTTACTGATATTTTTGTTTTCAGAGATTAAAGAGGAATAAAAAAAGTTTCTTTGGATTTCAATATTACTACCATACAAAACCAAAGACATTATTGCACATAACAAGGACAATATTCCATGGACACTTTGTCAAAAACTATTATGAATGAAACCAAATGCTGTGATCAAAATGAATTTGTGCAGTCTTTATTTGTCAGCTTGCGTTTAATGTAAATGCATTAATGCTGGTAATGTAACAGTGAATAGTGATAATAAAATGGCAGACAGAAAATGAAAATGTCTTTGAGATTGCACATTTACTTTTGCTTAGGTGAAGGATGCAATGAAAAGTGTATGTATGACATTTTGGGATTTGGGTTTTAAAATAGAATCATAGCATGAGTTGTCTGAAGGTAATTTTAATTTGACAAAACGTAAAAGCAATTTGAGTCAATTGTACTGAGTGCATGCATTCCAAAAGAATATGGCACTACAGTCGAATGTTTGACAGAACTTCTGTGTCAATGTGTGAATGTTTATACTTCTGAATCTAAAATAGGCCAGAAAGCTCTTCATTTAATTTTCACTACAGAATAGAAAATTCAAGGTACCAGTTTAGAAGAATGGCCAGAGACAAAAAAAAAACTGCAGATGCTGGAATCCAAGGTAGACAAATAGGAATGGTTGGCCCAGAAGAGGAAGTAATTTATCAGAAGAATCCTGCTTTAATTTAGGGGAACCAGCCAGTCTAGACAACATGCTTGAGTAGGTGGAGATTTTAATCAAGTCGAGTCTGGACATAGCAAATGACACTCTGCATGCAGTTCATGTCGATGTGTCAGACTGCAGCCGGGCAGTTCGTGTGCCTCAGTTTTTGAAAGAAGATGTGGACTAATTGTAGATTCAATGCCACAATAGTGGTTCATGTTCCAGGTAAAAACTGATACTAGACAAGGTACAGGCAGTCAATCCAATAGAAATGATCGAAATATGAGTGCTGGGTGTGAGCTATTGGTAGGGGTCGATTATTGATCACCACTGTCTTTGATCAGAGGCAGAATGACCTGTAAACCAAACTAAATCACAGGCTGACTGGTTCATTTGTGCTATTACATTAATTTTTCATTTCAATCTCCAAAATGGGCAAACTCAAAGTGGTGTGAGCAGGTGGTCAGGATTTCTCACATTTTACCTATTGCAAAGTACCATTTAAAAAAAAAACTATAAATCCCCTTACAAATTAGGTTCTGACATGGAGAGTATTAATTTATTAATGTCAGGTCATATATCCATCTTTTCTTTTACAGTTAATTTAGTGGCGATCATGATCCTGTCTGAGGGGAAAATGTGGACTCCCAAAACCTACCATGCACTATCTTGTGGCCATGGCTTCGGCGGATCTGATGGTCATTATCACTGAGGTCATACTGGTCCAGATCAATTATTATTACTTCCCGTTATGTTTCCTCGACATCACTCCTGTCTGTAAGATGCACAATGTCCTGAAGTTTATAGCCAGAGACTGCTCTGTCTGGTTCACGGTGACATTTACCTTTGATAGATTTGTGATGATTTGTTGTGAGAATCTGAAAGCTAAATATTGCACAGTACAAACTGCAGATATCGTTCTGGCAACAACAAGCATTCTGTTTTGCTTTAAAAACGTTCCTTTCTATTTCACACAGGAACCTTTAGAAATAATTGATGAGGTGCCATGGTTCTGTTCTGATAAGGATAGCTATTATACAGAAATTGGATGGATTGCATTTGACTGGCTTGATACTTTCTTAACATCATTGCTCCCCTTCGGTTTTATTGTATTGATCAATGCCCTGACAATCAAGCAAATTTTAGTTGCCAGTCATGTCCGGAAGGAACTGAAGCTTCAAAGCAAAACAATAAATCTCTCTGATGTGGAAATGTCTGTGATTTTACTTTTCACCATATCCGGAAGCTTCATACTTCTATAGCTGACATATGTTTTATATTTGTGTGACATTGCATATTACTTTGATTATGATTATTTTTATATCTTTCAACAAGTCGGATTCATGCTGTATATTTCAAGTTGCTGCACAAACACGTTTATATATATCATAACTCAGTCTAAGTTTAGAAATCAAATCAAAACTGCTGTGAAATATCTTGTATCAGCAATTATTAAATTAATTGAGACAAATCAACTTACAACTGGCAAAGATGTCAGTGTGATGGGAGGACAGGTTACCAATGCACAGCCGGAAGGACAGGGTATGAAGGTGTTGTGATATAATCAAGAGTTACCTACTCCATTCAAGTCATAGCCATTCAAATACATGAGAAAAGATCGACGGTCCTATTGCAGGCAACTAATTTGACTGAGAAATCAGGCAATGTCTTATAATTCTGGCTGTCACAGTAGCAATATTGAATCATGCTCCCAGTATGCTTTGAATGTCATGTGTTCCTCTTTCATGACCAACCTAACACCTTTAAAATCCAGAAAGACAGGCCTCTTGCGGCACAGCGATCGTGTCACATCCCTTGGGAGGCATTGTGAGAGATTTAACCACGTCTTGGAGGAAGTTGACGGCTGTGAGGAAGAGGGAGAGCACGGAGAAAGGAGAAAGGAGAGGAGTGGATTGGACCCTGGAGAGAAGAGAACCGTTGACTCGGGTTCCTGTGTTGTCACTGTGGAGTTGCTGCCCAGGGCCTTTCCTGGGACTGTGTTCTAGAACTGCTGGCTGGGCCTAACCTCCTCACAGACTGTTGCTGGCCATGCTGCCTGGGCCCTCCCTCGGACTGTGGCTGGAGCTGCTGCCGGAGTCTCTTGCTTGGTACTGCCTGGGGCCCTCTGAGACTGTTGCTGTCACTTCTAGAAGCCACTCGTAGGAATCCCCAGTGCTGCCTACCCTCCCTGACGATGCACCTTTTGTAATATTAAAAATATGGTGATCAAAACATCATAGTGCCCTGCTGCAGAGCCTAGCCGGACCTGGGCCAGGCTCCTCACCAACCCTGACACGACCACAGAGACATGCCACAAAGGCGATGGCCTCTGATGGTGATCCACCAAGCATCATTGCTGCCTGTAGGATGTACAGTCTTTTTCTTAAGACTGATTGGACGGGAGGGTCCTTCGACAGTGTAGGCATCTGGCCAAATCTCCAACCATCCTGCCTCCATTGCCTTTGCCCTTACGTGGCCCTGGCGTTGCAGCGTCCAGAATTGACTGTCTGTACATTTCCAGGGCACATGCCCGTTGTGTTCCGATGGCCAGGTATTGTTCAGTAATCACAAGCTGTCGTGGGCGGAGCTCATCCCGTACTGTGCCAGGATGAGGTTGGCGTACTGGCCCTTCAGCAACCTGCTGCTGGAGGATGATTGGCTCCCGGATTCTGTTCCGTTACTTTTGGACCAGCTGGAGCCGGAACCGGGGCGGCTTCGCTTCCTCGAGGGACATGGACAAGACTCACATTCGGGCCTTCTGTCACCGGGACGTTGCGGGGTGGGGGGGAGAGGGGTCAATAAAGAAGCGGAAATCCAGGATCGGGCAGCCGGAGAAGGAGGTGCTTGACCTGGAGTCGTGTCTTGGTCAGCCTGATGTGGACTCGGCCTTACAGCGTGTGCGTGTGTTTCTCTGTGTGTGTGTGTGTGTGTGTGTCTGTGTCTGTGTTTGTATGTGTCTCTGTGTCTGTGTGTGTGTGTCTGTGCGTCCCTGTGTGTATGTGCGCGTGTGTCTGTGGTGAGTGTGTCTCTGTGTGTGTGTGTGTGTGCGCGCGTCTCTGTGTCTGTGTGCATGTCTCTATGTGTGGGTCTGTGTGTGTGCGCGTGTGTCTGTGTGTGTCTCTGTGTGGTGATCCAGCCAGCGAGCATGCTCGCAGAGTTTTGTGGGAATACCTGCCGCAGGTCAGCTTGGAGGAATACTAGACACTCCAGTCACTTTACAGGAGCTGACCCGGCTCTCGAGGGACGAGTACCTGGGGCTGGATGGGCTGACCGTGGAGTTCTTCAGGGCGTTCTGGGGAGGTCGAATATGCGCGGGTCCTGGAGGAACGTTTCCCGGCAGGAGAGTTGCCCCTTTCTTTGCGCAGGCCAGTCATCGTCCTGCTGTCAAAGAAAGGGGACCTTTGTTTACTTAAGAACTGCTGTCCGATCTCCGTCCTCAGCACAAAATTTTCCCCAGGGCCCTGTTATCTCACTTGGGATCCGTGCTGGTCTATATGATCCATACCGCCCAGTCGGTCCCGGGCTGGAGAATCCACAACAACGTCCATCTGGTCCAGGACACGATCCACTTTTCCAGAGAACTGCTCCGTTGAGGGCCTTCCTGACCCTCAATCAGGAGAAGGCGCCAATCACGAGTGTGTGTTCAGGATTCTGTGAGCATTTGGGTTTGGGATGCAGTTCGTCGCCAGGATCCGACGTTCGTACACTGCCATGGGTTGTCTGATTAAAGTGAACTGGACACACAGCTCCAGTTTATTGCTATGAAGGTCTGCAAGTTTGCCTCGGGACGCTGCTGGTCTCTTACCAGGACCTGATCAATGTCTGGAATGCGGCCAACTTGCTGCGGGCCTTCCCGCTGTCAGGAGTAGCTGATATCGTCAGGGAGCTATTGCTCAGGAATCCGTGCCTCCGCCAATGTAGGTTCAAGTGGCTGGCGAAGGGGAGGGTTGTGGCCGCGAGGGTGACCAGAGGCAGAGATGTGCTGGGTGGCATCGGCCTGCGCTGGATGTTGCCCCAGGAATTTGGCAAGGCAGGGTGGCAGCGGCTGACGCCACCCACCGCCTGCAAATAGCAGCGCTCAGACCCGACGCCATGCGCCAGTTGGAGGAGGCGCAGAGACGTGTATGGTGGTGGAATCCAGTCTGTGCGTACCCCTGCTCGGATGCAATTTCACATTGCCCCCAAGCTCCTGAACCGCCCTCAGGAGCCTGCGCCTCCCCACAACCTGTGCTGCCTGCTGAATACGCGTTTTGTGTCTTTCTTTTGGCCTCACGAATAGGCAGTTCCTGCACAGGCTGCCGCTACACGCCATCCACCTTGACTTCTACGTGCTGCACCTGGACATGCTTTAGCGTACAGATTTGCCGCCGTATGACAGGGATCTCCTGTGGAGGGCTCTCTATGTGGGAGTCCTCCCTTCTATGGTGGACCTGGGGTGGAGGGTGTTGTGTGCAGCAGTCACCAATAACTGCAGACTGCAACTGTTGACAGCCGCCCAGCCCAACTGTCTGCTTTACAGTGCTGTGGTGTCCGTGGACCCTGTACCTATCCATTGAGGGCGATTGCACCCATTTTTAGTTATTGATCTTTTGAGAGTTTGATTGCACTTCAGCCCCATGTTCCTGATCTTTGGGCACCCTGCGCATGGGCAGATTGGAGAATCCCATCATGGGCCTGCAGCTCGGCTTGGCCAGGCTGGCTTTAAACAAGACTGTGGCGTTTTTCCTGGTGGTGGTGGTTATTGGAATTTTAGAATTCATGGCGATTTTGGTGGTGGGAAGGTCTCTCAGTTGTTTGTGATAACAGTTCCATATACAGGGGGAAAAGAAATGAAAACTCAAAGAAGAAGTTGTTGTGCCACAGCAGTAGTGGCCCTACCCCTGGTTTTGGAGGTGCAGGTTCAAGACACAAAATGTATAATAACATCACTGAATGGCTTGAGTAGAAAATATCCAAAACCCAGCAAGACCCGATCGAATGCCTGACCATTAGTAACATCCTTTACTGTCTCCTGAAAGATCAAGGCAGCCCATTATTTATTTATCAAATCAATGCTGATTCTGTTTCGTTAACTATAGGCATTTGTAATGAAGATGCAACTTGCCAATCAGACATTTTGCTTTTATCTTTCAATAATTTGCCAACATTTTCCACTGACTGTCCCTCATCTATGAACTTTGACACAGTGTGTTTGGTCACCGACTCTAAATCATCTGTGTAAATGGAAACAGTTGTGGTCCCAACACTGATCCTTGAGGCACACCACTAGCCACTGACCATTAACCAGCAAAACTCCAATTTACCCCACTCTTTGCTTTCTGTTAGTATACCAATTCCTCTATCCACACTAATACATTACTGGTAACAACATGCATCATTATCTTATGCAGTAGCCATTTGTGCAGCAACTTGTCAATTACCTTCTGGAAATCCAGATACACCACATCCACTAGTTCCCCATTGTCCACCGTGCTCGTAATGTCCTCAAAGAATTCTAGTTAATTAGTTAAACAAGACCTGCTTTTCATGAACCCATGCTGCACCTTCCCGATGGGACAATTTCTTTCCAGATAAAAACCTCAGAACTGAGGGAGAGTCACCAGACTTGAAACGTTAACTCTGATTTTTTCTTCACAGATGCTGCCAGACTTGCTGAGCTTTTCCAGCAACTTCTGTTTTTGTTCCCATTTTCTTTCCAGATGTTTGGCTATTTCTCCCTTAATAGATTCAAGCATTTTCCCTATTGCAGAAGTTGACATAATGGGCCTATTTTCTTTCCCACCTTTCGTCCACCTCATTTTTTTTAAACAGCGGCATCACATTTGCTGTTTTCCAGTCTGCCAGCACCACCCCAGTGTCCAGAGAAATACGGTAAATTACGAGCACATTGGATCTTTCCCCCATCTCTTTCAGAACCCTGAGATGCATTCCATCAGGGCCCAGAGACTTGTCCACCTTTAGCCACATTAGTTTGGCCAACATGACCTTTTTAGTGATAATGATCATTTCTAGGTCCTCACCTGCCATAGTCTCCTTGTTAACAATTATTGGCATGTTATTTATGCCTTCCACCGTGAAGACCGACAGAAAATGCCAGTTCAATGTTTCGACCATTTCTTCATTTCCCAATATTAAATCCTTTTTCTTAACATCTTAAAGAACTTAGCCACTCTTTTTCATTTGTAGAAACTTTTGCCTTCTGTTTTTTATATTCCAGGCTAGTTTACTCTCATAACCTATCTAATCTTTCTTTGTGGCTTTCTGTTGACCTTTAAAGATTTCTCGATCCTCTCATCTCCCACAAATCTTTCCATGCATTAGCTTTCAATATGATACCCTCTTTTATTTCCTCAGTTATCAATTGCAGGTAATCCTTTTTCTGACAGTTCTTCCTTTTCAAGGGTATATACTTTTGCTGAGCACTGTGAAAAATCACTTGGAATGTCCTTCACTGTTCCTTAGTTGTTCCACCATATAGTCTTTGCTCCCAGTCAACCTTAGCCAACTCCTCCCTCATCCCATTGTAGTCTTCTTTGTTTAAGCACAAGACACAAGGATTGGATTTTAGCTTCTCACCTGCCATCTCTGTTTTGAAATCAACCATACTGTGATCGCTCCTTCCAAGAGGATCCCAAACCTAGAGATCATCAATTATTCCAATCTCATCGCACAAGACCAGATCTAGGATAACTTGCTCCCTTGTAGGTTCCATTACATACTGTTTAGGAAACTTCCACAGATACATTCTATGAATTCCTCCTCAATGCTGCCTTGACTGATTTGGTTTGACCAATCAGTATGTAGATTAAATGATAATTGCCGTACCATTTTTACACACATCAGTTGCTGCACTTGGAGTATTGTCTTCAGTTCTGGTCACCTTGCTACAGGAAGGATATTATTAAACTGGAAAGAGTGCAGAAGAATTTGACAGGGATGTTACCAGGACACAAGGGACCGAGTTATAGGGAGAGGTTGGACAAGCCAGGACTTTTTTCTTTAGAGCATAGGAGACTGAGGGGGGATCTTATTGAAGTGTGTAAGATCATGAGAGGCATGGATAGGGTGAATGCACTCAGTCTTTTTCCCAGGGTTGGGGGAATTGAGGACAAGAGGGCATCAGTTTAAGGTAAGAGAGGAAAGAATACATGGGAACCTGAGGGGCAACTTTTTTACACAGAGAGTGTATGGAATGAGCTGCCAGCGGAAGTGGTTGAGACAGGTACATTAACAACAATTAAAAGGCATTTGGAAAATACGTGGATAGGAAAGGATTAGAAGGATATGGGCCAAGTGCAGGGAAATGGGCTTAGCGTGGATGGACATTTTGGTCAGCATCGATCAGTTTGGGCCAAAGGTCCTGTCTCTGTCTATAGGACTCTATGACTCTAGTTATTTCTTTCTTTATTGCCTGCACCACTCTGATGTTACTATTTGGTGGCCTATAGACTATACCCTTCAGTGACTTTTTCTCTCTCACTATTTCTAATTTTGACCCAATTGATTCAAACTTTTTCTCCACAGAACCTATATCATCTCTCACTAAATCCCTGATGTCACCCTTAAATATCAAAGCTACACCACCTCCTCTTGCTTCCTGTCTGTCTTTCTGAATAGTTATTTAACTCACAGTCATGACCACTCTGTAAGCATGTCTCTGTAAAGGCCACTGTTTCATACCCATTCACGATGACTTGTGATGTAAACTCATTTACCTTGCCCCTATAATAGTTTATATACCTTCTTTTGAATGCTAACACCTTCACTAGAAGAACCTTTGCTTTGAAACATTCTCTCTTTTACTGTCACTGCCTGGTTTCTACTCATTTCAGTGCTACACCCTGGTCAGCTGCTTCTTCCTTTTTATTTGCTATTTTGATTCCCTTTTTCCTTAAGTCCTCGCCCACTCTCGTTACTTCAGACCCTCCCCTTAAGTTCCCGTCTCCTTGCTGAACTAGTTTAAAGCGCACCAACAGACCGAGCAAAACCTCCTGCAAGAATATTGGTCTGTCACTGTTTGGGTCAAGACCGTCCCTCCTGAACAGTCCCATCTTCCCCAGAAACATTCCCAGGTGTTCAGAAATCTAAAGTCCTCACTCCTACACCACTCCCCCAGCTACATATTAAACTGCCTAGTCTGCCCATTCCAAGCCTCAGTATCATGTGGCACAGGTAGTAATCTGAAGATTACGATCTTTGAGGTCCTGGCTTTCAAGCTGGCTCCTAACTCCCAAAATCCAGCTTTCAGGACCTCATCCCCTCTTCTTACCTATGTCATTGGTACCAACGTGCACCAGGACCTACCTGCCCACCACAATGCCTTAAGCCGTTTAGTAACCCGCAGGAACCTCGCACCAGGGAAGCAGTAGACCATCCTGTTTTCCCTAGAGTGGCTGCAGAAGCACCTCTCTGTTTCCCTAACCATTGAGCCTCCCATTACTACAGTCCTAACCACCTTTTCCCCCGCTCTCTGTGCAGCTAAGCATCTCACAGTGCTGTGGGTTTTGCTTTTGGCCCTGAGGCATCATTGCTGTCACTAGAACTCAACGCTCACAGTACCTGCTTGTGATTGGGATAACCTCTGGGGGCTACTGTACTACCTGCCTCACCTTATGCTTGTGTCCAATGGTCATCCATTCCCTATCTTCCCGCACCCTTTACACTGTGGGGTGACAACCGCTTTGTACATTTTATCCATGGAACTCTCACTCACCCGAATGCTCCTCAGTGCCTCCACACCTCGCTCAAGCTCCGTAACCCGGCATTCAAGTTGGAGGTACTGGCAGCTTCACCTGCTTACGTGTTGCTCAACAATGCTATCAGCATCCATGAATTCCCAAATATTACAGCTACAACAACAAAAACAAAGTTGCTGGAAAAGCTCAGCAGGTATGGCAGCATCTGTGAAGAAAAAAATCAGAGTTAACGTTTCGGGTCCGGTGACCCTTCCTCAGATCTGATGGTGGCTAGGAAAATGTCAGTTTATATGCAGAAAATATGGACGTGGGTGGGGTAGGGAGTAAACGATAGGACAGAGCCTAAAGAGAGGGAAGAACAGTTGGATAGACAAAGGATTTGATAACGATCTGGCTAGGACGGTGAATAATTGTACATGGAGACTATTAGTGACTAACAGCAGATGGTGTGAAGTGGCAGGCTATGTGGTAATAAGGTCTGGTGTGTGGGGTAAGGGGCTGTGGATGTGGATGCTGGTGGGATGGTAGGTAAGGAAAAGGGGAATCCTATCGCTGTTAATGGAGGGAGAGAAGGGGTGAGGGTGGAAGTGCGGGAGATGGGTCGGACCCGGTTGAGGGCCCTGTTGACAATGGAGAGCAGCACTTCACCTGCATTTCCCAGAATCTACTAGTTTACTGCATTTGCTGCTCACAATATTGTCTCCTCTACATTGGGGAAATGAAGCGTAGACTGGGTGACTGCTTTGCAGAGCATCTACATGCTGCTCACAAAAAAGACCCTAAATTACCTGTTTCCTGCCACTTTAACACACCACCTGGACAACATCACTGTCTCTGGCTAGCTGCAGTGTTCCAGTGAAGCCCAACGCAAGCTGGAGGAACAACACCTCATTTTCCGCTTGAGGACCCTACAGCCCTCTGGACTCAATTTTGAGTTCAATAATTTTAGGGCCTAAACTCTCCCATGTCCCAGCCCCCACCCCACACACCAGGCCTTGTTACCACATAGCCCGCTATTACACACCCCCTGTTGTTAGTCATTAACAGTCCCCATTAACAACTATTCACCCTCCCAGCCTGATCGTTAGCAACTCCTTTGTCTTTCCAACTGTCTTCCTCTCTCTTTGGGCTCTATCCTATCGTTTACTCCCTACCCTGGTGGCAGATCTCTCTCGGCCTCGCAGTAAAAACACGTCCAAAAAACTCTATGAAACTGACAGCCAAAAAAACATATGATTCAGCCCTCAGTGTTGTTTTAATCTCCATCTTTGACCAATTTTGTCCATTCTCATCTATTTATAGAGCATAGAGTTATAGAGCATTGAAACAGACCCTTTGGTCCAACTCGTCAGCGCTGACCAGATATCCTAAACTGATCTAGTGCCATTTGCCAGATTTGGCATGTCTCCCTCTCAACCTTTCCTCTTCATGTATCCATCCAGATGTCTTTTAAATGTTGTAACTGTACCCATCTCCACCACCACCTCTGGTAGCTCATTCCATTCAGCCTCTACATGAAAAAGTTACCTTTCAGGTCCCATTTAACTCTTTCCCCTCTCACCTTAAACCTATGCCCTCTAGTTTTGGATTTCCCTACCCTGGGAAAAAGACCTTGGCAAGTCAGCCTATCCATGCCCGCTTAAGATTTTGTAAATCTCTACAAAGTCACCCTTCAGCTTCTGACAGCCCAAGGAAAAATGCCACAGCCTATTCATCCTTTCCCTGTAGCTCAAACCCTCTAATCCCAGGAATATTCTTGAAAAACTTTACCAAACCCTTTCAAGTTTAACAACATCCTTCCTATAGCAAGAAGACCAAAACTGAATGCAGTATTCTAAAAGAGGCCTCACCAACGTCCTATACAGCCGCAACATGATGACCCAACTCCTATACTCAGTACACTGACTAACAAAGGCAAGCATGTCAAACACAGGCTTCACTATCTGGTCTGCCTGCGACTCTACTTTCAAGGATCCATGCATCAGCAGCACTCCCCAGGGCTTACAATTAAGACCTGCCCTAGTTTGCCTTACCAAATTGCAACGCCATTCATTTATCTAAATTAACTCTATCTGCCACTCCTTGGCCCATCTGATCAAGGTCCCATTGTACTTTCAGATAATCTTCATTGCCCACTATACCACCGATTTTGGTGTCATAGGCAAATTTACTAACCTGATGAAGGGTCTAGGCCCCAAATGTCGATTCTTGTACTCCCCTGACGCTGCCTGACCTGCTGTGTTCCTCCTGCTCCACACTGTATCGACTTCCATTTCCATGGCTTGCTTAATCTCATAAAACACCCTGAAGTCCTTCACATGGCTGTAAGGAGTCAAATTTTACATTTAAAGCTCGGTTTTGTAGTTTGGGTCGTTGATGAGGGCGTAGACTTGCTCGCTGAGCCAGTGTGTTTGATCTCAGACGTTTTGTCACCCTGCTAGGTAACATCGTCAGTCTGCCTCTGGTGAAGTGTTGGTGTCCCTTCCCGCTTGTTATTTATAATACCCACAAAAAATAAAACTTAATGTAATATACAAAATACTATACAAGGACTGTGAGAAACATTACATAGGCCAAACTAGAAGAAAACTGGCAATAAGGATACACCAACACCAACTAGCCACCAAGAGACACGACCAATTCTCACTGGCTTCAATATACACGGACAAAGAAGGACACAAATTCAACTGGGACAACACATTCATAACAGCATCAAGCCAAACAGAGACATGCCAGAGAATTCCTGGAGGCCTAGCATTCCCACTGGAATTCCGTTAACAAACACAATGAACTGGACCCGAAATACAACCCCTGAAGAACAAAACCAGAAGTAATGGAAACTACCCCAGCAAACCAAGGCATATAAATAACAACCAGGACAGAACACCAACACTTCACCGGGGATGCACTGACGATGCTACTTGGCAGAGTGATGAAGTGTCTGCAACCAAACACACCAGCTTGGCGAGCATGTCTGCGACCTCACAATTTTTACATCGATTCACATAGAGATATTTGAACAGGTGTGTTCAACGTGAGGTTTTAAAGAGATTTAAGATTGGAGACGTTATTTATGTAAGTATCTATACTGTCACTTTGAATACAATCACGTGAATAAGGTGATGATAATGAGGTAATAAGCTTCATAAATTCCAGGTGGGAATTGAAACAGTCGGTTCACTCAGAGAAGTTTCTCTATCATCCTCCCAGTGTCATTGGGCAGTCACTCCAGTCCCACAGATCATGGAGAATTCCAAAAAGGACTGGGCCAGGCCTTCAATTCCACAAGAATGAGTCAGAGTTAGAAATAGATCCCATAATTCTACAATCTCGCTGTTAAACTGTTTTCCTCATGAGTGTCATGGTGACTATCCCTCACTGTCATGCAGGAGACTGGGGTTCAGTTTCCCCAATGCGAATGGCAATTTATTTTCCCTAGTGGAGGAAACAGATTTTCAAATTGGAAATATCAAATTGATATGTAGGAAACAGTCCATGTGCATAAGGATTGCAATATGAACAACAGTGAATCGAGTTCGGTGATCCAAGGACATGTGTGTCTCCTAAGAGGAAGGGCGCTTCACACCAACAGCCAGTGGACATTTGTGTTTGTCTGATCACAGACACTGAGCTGGAGTGGAATTTTACTGTAAAGCCAATGAATTGATTGTTTGAATTCAGGTTTGGTTGCCGAAACAAGCTACTGTAAAACTGGCCATACTTGAGTTAATGATGAGTAACCAGACTAGGTAAATGTGATGCTTCAGGCTCAGGACTGTGACCTACCAGGTTCTGCCGCTGAGTATACTGTTCTAAGCTGGAGAAGGGGAGGTATCAGGCGATAAAATCCCCTCATGTCAAGAACCTGCTCCAATCTCTCTTTCTTTGCTCATTAAAACAGTAAACTGGCTCCCACTGCCAAGGTAGACATCCTATGGATATGATGGGGAGGTGCTGGTTTTGGACTGGGGTGGACAAGGTCAGAAATCACACAACACCGGGTTACATCCCAACAGGTTTATTTGAAAACACAACTTTTTGGAACATAACCTCTTTGTCGGGTGAAGTGAGAAAGGAGCACACAGAACACAGAATTTATAAGTAAAAGATCAAAGGGTCACGCAATTGATGAGGATGTACTAAACAAACCTAAGATGCTGTTAAATCTGAAGTCAGCTAGAAGGTTTTAATTGATTAATAGGTATATATAAATTCCCAAATTTCTTTCAAGTCACTGTCCTAAGAGAACTAAAGGTTTTATCAGTGTAAAGAAGAGGTAACATTTTAGGTCAGACAACGCATATTAGGTGTGAGGCCTTGTTTAGAATCTGTTTGTGTTTTGGTTTGGAGTCAGACTGGTTTTACTTTTAAAGTAGAAATTTATAAAACACCACATTGACTGACTGTCTATAAATTGTGTGCTTTTTGAACAAAATATAATGTATCTGCAAATATGCATTCACCCTATAGATGTGTTTTGTGTGTGTGAATGTGTGCAAGAGAGAGAGAGCGTGCACGTGTGCGCGTGTGTGTGTGTGGGCATGAGAGAGAGAGAGAAAAAGAGGGAGCACATGCATCTGTGTGCGCTTTCATGGAAGATGAGCACATGCATGTGTGCACACACAAGTGTGAGTGTGAGTGCGAGTGTGTGTGCACGCGCATGCTTGAAAGACTGTGTGACTGCAGTGTGGTGGGGTCACCTCTAGTGTGACATAAACCCAAGATCACAGTTGGGTCCATCCTCCTGGGGACGAAACTTGGCTTTCAGCCTCTAATCGGTGACTCTGCGTTGTTATGTATTCCAAAGTCCACCTTGGAGGACGTTTAAATGAAGATTGGAGGCCACATGTCCTTGGCCACTAAAATGTTTTTAAATAAATCTGTTGGACTATAACCTGATGATATGTGATTTTTGACCTGAGCCTGTGGATAGCCAGGTGTGTTATTTTTCCATCAGAATCTTTGTGAATAAATACTTTTTAATAATGGGATAAGTGAATGCTTTTTCTTGGTCTTATTGAACATTTAGTTTTAGAGAAAGAATCCCAAGCCCTGATACTCTAGGTTTGTTCCATGACTATGTTGAGACTCTGGGTCATAATCAGTGATGTCTCTAGAAGATTTGTTTGCAAGTTCACGGTTACCATCTCGACAGAAAACTAAAGGATGATCAATAAAGTCTGGCCTGGTCAGCCAACATCCACATCCTGACAATGAATTACAAAAAAAAAATGTGATTTAAGCTTTGTGTTGAATATCTCACTGAGTCTGAATATTAAAATTTTTGTATTGTCTGAATCGACGGGAAAGACTGGACAGGCTGGAATTCTTTCTTCTTTAAAAGAAGGGTTAAGCGTTGACCAGACACACATTTTCCAACTTCTGAATCAATTTGATAGGGTAGATATTGAAATATTTCCCTTTGTGGAAATTACAAGAATAGATGACCAGAAATTTGAAATTTTCACCAATAAACCGAAAGGGAAATTGAGGAGTAACTGATTTACTAAGAGTGATGAGAAAGTGATATTTGGTGCCACTTGGAGCAGGCAAGGTGAATAACGTTGATGCTTTTAAATGGAAGCTAGATAATTACATTAGGGAGAATGGAATAGAAAGGCATCCTGATCAGGTTAAACGATAGAAATATGTAGAAAGTAGGAGCTAGAGAAGACCATTCAGCCTTTCGAGCCTGCTACACCATACAATATGATCATAGCTGATCATCTAAACATGTTCTCACTTTCTCCCACATACCTTTTGATCCATTTAACCCTAAGAACAATATCTAACTACTTTTTGAAAACATTTAATGCTATGGCCTCAACCATTCTTTGTGGCAGAGAATTCC
Source organism: Rhincodon typus (assembly GCF_021869965.1). Lineage (NCBI taxonomy): Eukaryota > Metazoa > Chordata > Chondrichthyes > Orectolobiformes > Rhincodontidae > Rhincodon > Rhincodon typus. Next base: position 1,231,837 of record NC_063380.1, on the reverse strand, counting down.
ACAGGCTCACCACTCTCTGGATGAAAACATTTCTGCTCATGTCAGTCCAAAATGGTCTATGCCACATCTTACAACTGTGACTTCTGGATCTGGACTCCTGGTCATCAGGAACATCCTACCCTGTCTCATCCTGTGAGAATTTTATCAGTTTCTATGAGATTGAAGGACAATCTTCTAAACTGGAGTGAATGTTGTTCATACTGATCCAGTCTCTCTTCATAGGTCAGTCATTCCATCCAAGGAATTAGTTTTTTTTTAAATGTTTGTCGCATTCCCACCATAGCCAGGACATCCTTCCTCAGATAAGGAGACCAAAACTGCATCCAGTACTCCAGGTTGGTCTCATCAAAGCCCTGTACAAAATTAACAAGACATCCTTACTCATGTACTCAAATCCTATCACAACAAAGGCCAACATACCATTTGCCTTCTTCATGGCCTGCAGCACATGAATGCTGACTTACTGCAACTGGTATACAAGGACCACCTAGGTAGAAGCATAGAAACACAGAAGACAGGAGCAGGAGGAGGCCATTCTGCCCTCCAAGTCTGCTCTGCAATTCTTCACGATCATGGCTGATCGCTCAACTTGTTAGCCTAATCTTGCTTTCTCCCCATTCACCCCAAGTGCTATATCTAGTCTGATTTCACCTCCCCCTTTCCCAACCTATTCCATTTAAATAATAATCTGCCAAATTGTTTTTGCTACCAGAGTGGATAACCTCACATTTATCCACATTATACTGCATCTGCTATGTATTTGTCCACTCAGTCAACTTGTCCAAATCACACTGAAGTATCTCTGCATCCTCCTCACAGTTCGCATTTGCTGTAAAATGGAATGAAGATCGTGTAGGGCATAAACACCAGAACAGAACATGGCCTACTGCTCTGTTTCTATGTGGTAATTACATATTTTTCTATATAATGCCCTGCTGATCAACGATCAATGCCCATAGATTGGATAATTCAGTTCCTAAGTTGAGCATTATCTGGGTGCATCGAATATCATCAAATCTTGGAAGGTCAGTAACAACATATCATTCTGGATTCACATCTGCAGTCTGTCTCCTCCTCCCCCAACTATCTTATTGTGTATCAATCAAAGCCCTGTCACCTCTGTAAGTGACTCACCCGGATATCCCAGACCTGGCTGTGGTTGCACTCCCCAGTTACACCATCGCCCTCCCCAGTACTCAGGATGGAATACCAATTGTAGGGTAAGATATATTCAGAGATCTCTTGCACTCCTAGCTTTGTCCTGGTTAACAGCCTTGTGGTCATTCTTCATATGGAATGGAAGAATGGGTAGGCTGAAGTTGTTTTCATTTCAACAAAACAGACTGAAGGTACATTTAATTGAAGTGGAAATAATTGTGAGGGTCTAGCTGGATGAAGGACCTATTCTGTTAACAGAGATTGGTAACCAGCAGCCAGAGAGGTCAAGGATCAGAGGACAGATGAAGATGATTTCTTACACTCCAAGGATAGTAAATGTTTGGAATTTACTTGAATGTTTGGTTGATACAGAAACCCTAAATGTTAAAACCTTGGATATGCAGCTGAAGGGCCAGAAACTAAAAGGCTAGAAATCAGGAGCTGGAAAGTAAATGAAGCAGGAGACCTCTCTTTTCTTCTGCATAGACATATTGGACCAAGTGACTTCATTCTGTGTTGTAAATGTTTAAAAGGGATTTAAAAGGGACCTGATGGGCAATCTTGTCTCATAGTGTATGGAAAAAGCTTCCAGAGGGAAGTGATAGAGGTGTTTTCAATTATAACTTTCAAAGGCATCTGGATAGGTTTATGAATAGGAGGCGTCTAGAAGGATATGGGAAAAACACAGGCAAATGGGAGTGATTCAGTTTAGAATACCTGCTCAGCACGGAAGAGTTTCACCCAAAGGGTCTGTTTCCATGCTGTATGACTCTGAGTCTAGATGGATTAATATGCTATTTCATTCCATGCAAGCATTAGTTGTGGTTCAGCAGGAACACAATCGCTTCTGAAATGGTAGTTTGCATATTATAAACCTCTGTGAGAATGCTCCAACAACTACATGACAGGGAGCAGATTATCCTCTAGCTCTTTCACCTTATGCCATCACTAAGGAACTGTCTGAGATTTCCTCTCCGTCTACACCTAAAAATGAAAATGATGCACAATTCAATGCTCATTCCACAATTCAAATATCCACAAAATTCTGTGCAAATCAATTCATTCATTCTTCCAAAATATTTTAATGAACAAGTTAGACATCAAATGACCCACTCTCAATATCATGATCATCATAACATAAACATTGAATATACCAACAACAAGTAAATAAAGCGAGACAACAAGGTGCAGGGCTGGATGAACACAGCAGGCCAAGCAGCATCATAGGAGCAGAGAGGCTGACGTTTCGGGCCTAGACCCTTCATCAGAAAAATCTTTCTGATGAAGGGTCTAGGCCCG
>NC_063380.1:1212816-1228880 GCF_021869965.1 Rhincodon typus | reverse complement strand
AAAAAGCAGTCTCTGATGCTGCAATTTGGTGCCACTGATGCAAAGCGTAAACTTGTAGGCAGCTATATTACCATAATTTTGCTGTAGCATCCTCGATCTTCATTAGCAGATTGGTTTCTCCTGGGAACTTGCCCAAATGGGCGATGGTAAATGGGCTATGCATTTCATCCCTGACTTGTTTCTCTTTCCCATCGATTAATGGCTTGTTGGTGAAAGTAAGTCAGTCACCCTGTCTATTCAAGCAAGTAAAGCAGACCCCATCTGCTCTAATAAGATCATGACTAATCCGACATTCGTCACATCCACTTTCATGTTAATTCTTGATTCCCCGACTGATCAAAAACTTAATTAAAAACTAAAATAACTGCGGATGCTGTAAATCAGGAACAAAAGCAGACATTTCTGGAAAAGGTCTGGCAGCATCTGTGAAGAAAAAAAATCAGAGTTAACGTTTCGTGTCCAGTGACCCTTTCTCAGTTCAAAAACCTATCTCATCCTTAAATATTTACAAGCATCTGTCGCCACAGGTCTCAGTGGCAATGAGTTCCAAAGATTTGTAACCCCTTAAAAGATTAAATTCCTCCTCATCCCAGTCGTAAGTTGGCATCCTTTATTCTGAGACTACGTGCATTGATCTTAGACTCTGCCATGAAGGGAAACATTCTCTCAGCACTTACCCTGTCAAGCTCCTTAATAATCCCAAATGTTTCAGAGATCACCTCTCATACTTTTAAACTCCAGGGAGGAGAGTCCCAACCTGTTTAACTTTTCCTCATAGGACAATCCATCCACACCGGGGATCATCCCAGTGAACTTTTTCTGAACCGCCTCCAATTAAAAAATGTCTTTCCTTGAATAAGGGAACAAGAACTCTAGATGTAGTCTCACCAGCATCTTGAGCAGTTGCAGTCAGATTTCCGTACTCTTATACTCCAACCCCCTTGAATTAACCGTCAACATTCCATTAGCTTTTCTGATTACCTGCTGCCCTGTGTGCTAGTTTTCTGTGCTTCGTGTACAAGTTTTCACCCCGTGCCCCCAAACCCCCGTCCCTTTGTGCTGCAGTTTTCTGCAGCTTCTCTGCGTTTAAATAATACTGCTCTTTTGTTCTCCTTGCCAAATTGAACAACTTCACATTATACTCCAGCTGTTTACAATGACAATATGAATGGAGGATAGAAGTGAACGCAAATTTGTAGACACTATAGAAAAAAGTTGAAAAGGCATGTTGCAAAGGGGATACATTTTACAGAGAGATACAGATATGTTAAGTAAGTGGACAAAAAGTTGTATAAAAGAAAAAAATAAAATGTAATATGTGGGCAAGCTACTGAGGAATATAAAAATTGACAATAAAAACTTCTTTAAGTATATGAAAATGAGGAGAAGTCTAAATGAATGAGACCTTTTAGCAAATGAATCTGGGGAGACAGTTTTTGGGGAACAAGGAAATGGCAGAGTAGTTAAACCAATATTTTACATCAGTCTTAACACCAGGTGGAAGATACTTTGAACATTTCATTAATACTGAAAAACATGGGGTTGGGGGCGGGGGAGTGTAGAAATTAAGTACCATTGCTATCAATAAAGAAATAGCATTTGATAAACAAATGGGCCTAAATGCAGATAAGTCCCCTGGTCTTGATAAATTGTATTGCAGGATCCTAAAGGAGGTAGCTACAGAGATAGTGGATGCATTGTTCATAATTTTCCAAAATCTGTTGGATTTTGGAGAAGTACTGGAGGATTGGAAAACTGCCAATGTGATACCCCTATTCGAAAAGGGAGGGAGGGAACAAGTGGGAAACTAGAGGTCAATTAGCATTGCATCTATTGTTGGAATTGATTATTAAGGAAATAATAGCACTCACGGGAAATCATAAGCTAATCAAACAGAGTCGGCATGGCTTCATGGATATCTGACTAATTTACTGGAGTTTTTCAAGGAAGACTCAACCAGAGTGGTTGGAGGGGCACCAGTGGATGTGTTGCATTAGGCCTTCCAGAATGAGTTTGACAAGGTACCTCACTAAATGTTAAGTCATAAGATAAGAGCCCATGGTGTTTGAGGTAGTATATTAGTCTGGACAGATAATTGTCTAATGGCAGGAAACAGCAAGTGGGGATGAGTGGCTCATTTTTAGATTGGTGACTTGCAACTAGTGAGGTTCCACAGGGATCAGTGCTGATACTGCAACTGTTTACAATGACAATATGAATGGAGGATAGAAGTGAATGCAAATTTGCAGACACTATAAAAAAAGTGAAAAGGCATGTTGCAAAGGGGATACATTTTACAGAGAGATACAGATATGTTAAGTAAGTGGACAAAAAGTCGTATAAAAATTTTCTCAAGAAGGGTCTAGACCCAAAACGTCAGCTTTCCTGCTCCTCTGATGCTGCTTGGCCTGCTGTGTTCATCCAGCTCTACGCCTTGTTATCTCAGATTCTCCAGCATCGGCAGTTCCTACTATCTCTCAACTAACTTGCTGTTGTGGTGAGAAACTGGAATTAGAAATCGATGGTCTCACAGAAACCTTGTATCTTCTATTTCAAGGCTCAAAAACACTGAATTAACACACTACGCACTGGCTGTGTGCATCACTGTTATCTCACGGTAATTGTTGAGATAAAATGCCCTGTGAATTGCAGTTATGCCATAAAAAACTTAACCTCCGACAACAAACTATCTTCTGTATGTTTAAATGCTGTTGCACTTGCTTCATTTCTACCACATCTGTGCATTGAGATCACAGCAGTTCAGACTGCTGCCCCTACATGGATCCTGTCCATTTACTGCACTGTTGTATGCACTGCGCCACTCAACCTCCATAAGTTGGTACACTGAGCAGTTGGAGGAATTTACCAGTTGAAACTCCTTTATTTGACACACTACAGTCCTGATGTTATTTCAACCATTTAAGAACTTGTCCTTCTCTATGAAAATGACAACGAGATGAATTGGTCAGAATTCGCATAAAGATGTTGTTTCGACAACTTTTGTTTGCTGAATTAAGGAATGAGGAAAAGCACTCAAACTTTCAGTCCAATTCCTGGTTGCACAATCTGCTAGAACCTCCACAACATTCGCCAGGTCACCCCCATGAGTGTCTAAGTGAGATCTAACCCAGGTCACCAGACCCTTTCCTCTTGCTAAACCTATACAATCCATTATCCAGTAAGGTCACTATGCATGGATACTGATTGAGAATCCTGCACGATACTCACAAATGCAGGAATACTGAGTGCACCTCAGCTGAGACTGACCTCATGTTGGCTCCTTCCCACTGAGGAACGTTGAGTCCCAGATACCCTGCAGATGCAATGTTGTGGATCCAGGCCCCTGAGTCTCGTGACCTCGCGATGGGAGATGTCCCTCACTCAGCTTGAGCTGGAAACTGGGAAATGGCCAGTAGCATTTCAACCTGAAGCATGGCCATTTAAAAGGGTGGGAGTAGAAATCAGACCAGCTTGTTTATATGATAACAGCAGCTAAGTATGCAAATTGAAATAATCACAGGTCCACACTCAGTCCAGCTCTAGATTCCTCCAATGGCTTCAGGAGTTCTTTTTTCCATTTTTAGTGAACTGCTTCCATGCCATCCTGAAACAGATTAAGGATTAAGCAGGAAGTAAGCAGATTGAGCTGGATTAAAAAAAGAAGGGAGTTGCTGGAAAATCTCAGCAGTTCTGGCAGCATCTGTGAAGAGAAATCAGAGTTAACGTTTCGGGTCTGGCAAACCTTTCCCAGAACAGCATCCGCAGTACGTTCATTTTTTAAACAAACAGGGAGAATGGAGTCAATATTTCAGTAACAGTTATAAATGAATGTTAACCATAGACATGATTGAGCCTTATCCATTTCTAAATTATTAAATTAAATAAAATCATACTCACGCAATCCATTTCAGACTCCCACGGTTCCGAATCAGGGACTGAAGAGTGAGGGCATATCGGTCTACGAAGGAATTTGATCTCAACTACAGAAAGGTCACTGATCAGTTTTAATGAATGCAGAGGCAAAATCCTTTGTAGAAGAGGCTGAGAGATCGACATGACAAAAACTGCAAATAAAAGGAACAAAGATTACAGGAGTCCACTGTAATCCCACTGCAGGAGCGAACCGCCAACCGGGGACGAAGAAGGAGGCAGAAGGATTCAGATACCTGCCAGTTTATTCAAGCCATCACCCCCAAATGCAAAACACCAGGCCAGACAGCACCCCCAAATCTGGCCTTGATGTGGGGCTCCCTTGGAAGAGAGATTAATGACGTTCTGATTTTCCCAATGGGATACAGTATTTTTTATACATTTCATGTTTCAATAATCACATACAATATGGTTATTGTGCCTTCTCCCATATTCTATACATCCAGTCCTGTGAAACACCTAATCAACGACGGACACTCCAGTGGACAGCCCCAAGTTCCCGATGATCTCATGGTGAACAGATATTGTCATCACCAGGCATCGGGATCTTACAATGTATCCTATTGATTCACATTCCAAAGTTAATGGTTATAAACTCACCTATCTCTAAGGACTGCTCAAACTATGTTATTCATTGTATTCATCGCCATCCCTAACAGATTATTTTACTCATCTTATATTTCCCGCCGTCTGAATTACAAGAGGTGCAAAAGAAGTTAGTTCTAACTAACTGCAATAAAATTCATAATTTTAGTTCGACTATAAAGCTACTTATATGTAAAGTTGTATGTCTACCCCTACTATTAGCATTCTTTAGCTGATGAGTTGTGAATAGGGAAAACCAGGGATGGGTTCAAAATGATGACCCAAGCAGCAACACCCACTTCCCGTGAACGAATATATTTTAAAGGGGTGGCACAGTGGCTCTGCTGCCTCACAGCGCCAGGGACCCGCATTCGATTCCATTCTTGGGTGACTGTCTGTGTGGAGTTTGCACATTCTCCCAGTGTCTGCATGGGTTTCCTCTGGGTGCTCTGGTTTCCTGCCACAGCCCAAAGATGCGCGGGTTAGGTGATATGCCCATGCTAAATTGCCCATAGTGCCCAGATATGTTTAAGTTACGTGGGTTAGACATGGGAAATGCAGGGGTTGGGGAATGGGTCTGGGTGGGATGCTCTTCGGAGGGGTGGTGTGGACTTGTTGGGTCAAATGGCCTGTTTCCGCACTGTAGGGATGCTATGAACAATTTGTTTCTTACTGTGTGTACCAGGGACTCCTTTAACAATAAGGGGAGAGGCTGTTTTACTTTCTGAGACTGGTTAACTTTCATATTTTTATTTGAATCTTTTCCTCTAATACTTTTAGTGATTTTTTTGTATTTTGTACATAGGTATATCTATTAATACCATAATCCCTGGGATTATCTGAAGAATCTTTAACTGGAACCTAGTCTTAATATTGTGAATAATTTTTAAAAAACTAATTACTGTCAACTGTTCTTATCTGGTGTTTTTGCAGCTGCACCATGACCCATGCTGGTCACATGCTGTCTTCTGGGATGATATTTACTGTCCCTACTCTGACTAGCTCTTTTCATCTAACGAAACAACATCTTTCTCATTGATAATGCTGAAACCCAATCACTTTTATAGCTCAATCAACTTGTTTGAACTCCTAGATTTTTACAAGCCAAAATCCCATTAATTCATATGTACCTGTTACTGTGGGGTCTTACTTTCCTCTTTGATATTTATTACAAATTCCAAGCTGTCCATTCTCAGGCATTTCTTATCAAACTGTCTCTAACCTTTTGCAGCCGCTGTTTGCGCAGAACTCCCTGTCTTTTGAGATCCTTCTGAAAGGTACCATTGTGTCAACACATGGCCTCACTTAAGTGTCTGAATAAGACTTGTCATTTTGGTTAACTACTGTTATCTATTTTCTGCAGGGCTAGAGGGACTCTCAGTCATTTTGTGTCTCTCAGGTATGGGCATCCCTCACACCCAGTGTATTATAAACACTATTACTAGCACTAATAATGTGCAGTGCAAGGCATTCAAAACAAAGTGCATGGATAGTGAAGTCAAAATTACCAAACCTGCTGTGAATTCATTTATCAGTTCATTTTTTCAGAGCTTATAATGGAATGGAGAAAGAAGCAGAGTATTGATAGGAGTGGTGTGGAGGGTGAGGGAGAGAAGAAAAGAGTGAAATGGAAGTTCAGGAATGATGACAGTGCAAGAAAAAAGGACAATCCTTTTCACACAACTCCAAGTAATCGGGTGAGGGGGTGGGGTTGCTGTGGGATACAGGATGGACTGTGACTCAGGAATGGATTTTATGGTGGGAACAAAACTAATGGCTGTGATTTTACCCAAAGTTCTGAAAATCTTATGTTCAAAGTGTTGTGGTTGTGTGAACAAGCAAGACAAGGTTATGAATTCAACGACATGAAAGCTGGCCAATTAATGGCTGGTGGGGTGAACTGTCCATTTAAGCGGAGTGGTCAGGCCAAATCCCAGTTTAGCTAGTGCTGGCACCATCTTTAAAGGCTTACTCTACCATGTAAAACTATAAAGGCTGAACCACTATCCCAATGCTGTTTTCTTCCCTTAACGCTTGATATCTTTAAAATCGAAAATGTTATCAATCTCTCTCTTGATTATATTCATTGATTCGGCCTCCATAGCTTTCTGTGGCAGAGAATTCCAGAAGTTCCCTGCTGTCTGAGTGAAGAAATGTTTCCCCATCTCAGTCCTAAATGGCCTACTCTGTATACTGAGACTGAGACTGTGTTCCCTGGTTCTAGACTCCACAACCAGGGGAAATATCTTTCCTGCCTGTAGTCTGTCCAGAATATTCTATGTTTTAAACTAGGTCCTCTCTTATCCTTGTAAACTTGAGTGAATATAGAACATAGAACATAGAACATTACAGCGCAGAACAGGCCCTTCGGCCCTCGATGTTGCGCCGACCTGTGAAACCAATCTGAAGCCCATCTAACCTAAACTATTCCATTATCATCCATATGTTTATCCAATGACCATTTAAATGCCCTTAAAGCTGGCGTGTCTACTAGTTTTGCAGGCAGGGCATTCCACACCCTTACTACTCTCTGAGTAAAGAACCTACCTCTGACATCTGTCCTATATCTATCACCCCTCAATTTAAAGCTATGTCCCCTCGTGCTAGCCATCACCATCCGAGGAAAAAGGCTTCCACTGTCCACCCTATCTAATCCTCTGATCATCTTGTATGTCTCTATTAAGTCACCTCTTAACCTTCTTCTCTCTAACGAAAACAGCCTCAAGTCCCTCAGCCTTTCCTCGTAAGACCTTCCCTCCATACCAGGCAACATCCTGGTAAATCTCCTCTGCACCCTTTCCAATGCTGCCACATCCTTCCTATAATGTGGCAACCAGAACTGTACGCAATACTCCAAGTGCAGCCGCACCAGAGTTTTGTACAGCTGCAACATGACCTCATGGCTCCGAAACTCAATCCCTCTACCAATGAAACCTAACATACCATACGCCTTCTTAACAACGCTATCAACCTGGGTGGCAACTTTCAGGGATCTATGCACGTGGACACCGAGATCTCTCTGCTCATCCACACTACCAGGAATCTTACCATTAGCCCAGTACACTGTATTCCTGTTACTCCTTCCAAAGTGAATCACCTCACACTTTTCCGCATTAAACTCCATTTGCCACCTCTCAGCCCAGCTCTGCAGCTTATCTATGTCGCTCTGTAACCTGCAACATCCTTCTGCACTATCCACAACTCCACCGACTTTGGTGTCATCCGCAAATTTACTAACCCATCCTTCTACGCCCTCATCCAGGTCATTTATAAAAATGACAAACAGCAGTGGCCCCAAAACAGATCCTTGAGGTGCACCACTAGTAACTGAACACCAGGATGAACATTTCCCACCAACCACCACCCTCTGTCTTCTTACAGCTAGCCAATTTCTGATCCAAACCGCTAAATCACCCTCAATCCCATGCCTCCGTATTTTCTGTAACAGCCTACCATGGGGAGCCTTATCAAACGTCTTACTGAAATCCATATAAGCCCACTTGAACAAATCTTTTCTCATATGAATTCCTGCTAACCCCAGTATGGGTCAAGTGAACCTTTGTCATACACCCTGTCTTTACGCAGGGTGACCAAAGCTACATCTATTGCTCCAGAAGTGGTCTCACCAAGATCCCATAGAACAGAATTCCTACTGTGTGGGACAGGCTTTTCAGCCCAGAAAGTCCACACCGTCTCTCCAAAGAGTGTCCCACTCAGACTCACCACACCCCTCCTTATCCCTGTAACCCTGTAACCCTGTAACCCTGTAACCCTGGACTTCCCATGGCTAACCTAATCATCCCTGGACACTATGGGCAATTTAGCACGGCTCGTCTACCTAATCTTTGGACTGTGGCAGGAAACCTGAGCACCCAGCAGAAACCCACACAGACATGGGGAGAATGTGCAAACTCCACACAGACAGTCACCCGAGGGTGGAATCGAACACGGATCCCTGGCGCTGTGAGGCAGCAGTGCTAACCACTGAGCCACCTTGTTGCCCCTTTTCTTCAACAGATATAAAACATTCATTTACACTGAACCCATAAAATATTTTTAAATAGTTAAAAAGCATAACAATCCTAGTTTATACTTAAAATAAAAAACAAATATGGCTATGGCTCAACCAAAATGTCAGAAACTGCTTTGAATTGTTCCTTCATACTACTTATTCAGTTTTAGAACTCTTAAGTGCTCTTGGATTCATTGTTAAATGATGCTTATTGCAGTGCAGTCAGTCAGTCAGTATAGTACTCTCATTGTGTCTTAAAAAGCCATTTGAGTTTTTGAAGTATTCATATCATTTATCTCGTATAACCGCTGTAAGTCAGCGCCACTTCTGAACTTAAATCCTCTTGCAGTGAAGGCCTGTATAGCAGTTACCTTCCTAATTATTTTCCAGTCGCCTTTTTACTTTCATTGACTGGTGTTCAAGTACCTCCAGTTGCCTTTGAACATCCACATTTCCCAATGCATCACTGTTTAAATAAGTCTACCTTTCTTTTTCTCACACCCGGGTATAACTTCACATTTACCACATCGTACAGTATCTGCCATTGTTTGTGCAACTACTCAACTCTTTGAGATCACCTCGAAGCTTCCTTGCACCATCCTCAAAACTCACAATCCCACTTAGTTTTGTTTCATTGGCAAGACTGGAAATATTGCATTTTGTTCCCTGTTTAAAGTCATTTATATATTTTGTGAATAGCTGAGGCCTGAGCACTGAGACCTGTGGTACACCGTTAGTAACCACCTGTCACCCATAAAATACCTATTATTTCCACACTGTTTCCTGTCTGTCAACCAATTGTCAGCCCATGCCAGGTCATTAACCCCAATTCCATTTGCTTTAATTTTGCCCACTAGCTTCTTATGTACAACCTTATCAAAAGGCCTTCTTGAAAATCCAACCACATGTCCACTAGTTCTTCCTTATCCTTTCTACGAGTTACATTCATTAAGAAAAACTTGAGGTTTGACATGATTTGCCTTTCGTTAACCCACATCAACTTTGTCTAATGCTTTTCAAATGTTCTGCTCTATCTTTTATGCAGAGTCCAGCATTTTTCCCTTAGTCATAGAATCCCTACAGTGAGGAAACAGGCCCTTCAGCCCAACAACTCTCAGAGCACCCACCCAAACTCATCCCCCTATAACCCACCTAATTTACAAATCCCTGAACACTATGGGCAATTTAGCATGGCCAATCCACCTAGCCTGCACATCTTTGGCATGTGGGAGGAAACCCACGCAGTCACAGGGAGAATGTGCAACCTCCACACAGACAGTCACCCAAGCATGGAATCAAACCCAGGTCCCTGGCGCTGTGAGGCAGCAGTGCTAACCACTGTGCCGCCCCCTGCTTTTTACTGGTTATTAGGGGTTATGAGCTCACAGGTCTGTAATTCTGTTTCTTTTCTCTCTTTTTTAAATAGAGGGGTTATATTTGACATCTTCCCACCTGTAGGAGCTGCCCCGGATTCTATAGAATTTTAGTACATGACCACAAGTGCATATATTTCCATGGCCACTTTCTTTCGTACTCTGGAACATAGATTATCAGGCCCTAGGGATTTGCAAGCCTTTAACGCCATTAATTTATTCATCATTTATTTACAAATACTGATTTATTTTCAATTCCTCCCTCTCACTAGACTCGTGTTCCCTAACATTTCTGGAAAATTATTCATGACCTCTTTTGTTGGCACAGAACAAATTACCACAGAACTTGCTCAATTTTTCTGCCATTTCTTTGTTCCCTATGATAATTTCCACCATTTCTGACTGTAAAGAACCTAAATTTGTCTGTACTGATCATTTTCTGTACATATGTTTATGGAAGATTTTGCATTAAGTTTTTCTGTTATTCACAAGTTTTCTCATACAATTTCCTTACCTGCTTCCTTCAGCATTTTGTGATAAATTTTGTCAGGTTCTTGGCATTCATCTTCCTTAATACTTTTCAAAATACCCAACACCACCTTTTTTTTTAATTGACGTGCCCTAGAATATCAACGTACCCCTCTAGAGACTCCATACACCATGTCCTTCTCCTTTGTGAATACCGATTAAAGCATTTATTAAGGACCTTGTCCTCTTCTTGCACTACATGCATAAATTCCCTCCTTTGTCTTATAGTGGGCCTATCATTTCCCTAGCTACCCTCTTGCTTCTTATATATGTATAAAATGCCTTTGAATTTTCCTTTATCCTGTATGCCAAAGACATTTCATGGCCCTTTTAGTCCTCCAAATTCCTTGACTTCTTTCCTGCTATCTTTGCATTCTTGGAGGGCTCTGTCTGTGTTCTATTTGCTAAACCTTGCATAGGCCTCCTTTTTTATTTTGACTAAGCTCTCAATTTCTCATCATCCAAGCTTCCTGAGACTTGCCACCCTTATCATTCATTCTCATAGGAACCTGTTGGTCCTGAACTCTAATTAACTGGCCCGTAAAAGATTCCCTCATGCCAGATTTGGATTTACCCTCAAACACCCCCAATCTACATTTTCCAGTTCCTGCCCAATATTGTGGTGTTTAACCTCCCCCCAGCTTAGTCCTTTCACCAGAGAACTACTCTTATCCATATCCATAAGAAACTTAAAACTTAGTGAATTATAGTCACTGTTCCTGAAATGCTCCTCCATTGAAACTTCGAGACAACACAGTGTGGAGCTGGAGGAACACAGCAGGCCAGAACACAGCAGGCCAGGCAGCATCAGAGGAGCAGGAAAGTTGACGTTTCAGTTCAGGACCCTTGTCTCTGACTCCAGCATCTGCTGTTCTTGCTATCTCCATTAAAACTTCGATCGCTTGCCAGGCTCATCCCCCCATACAAGATCAAGTATAGTCCCTTCCCTTGGAAGGTCAAGTATGGCCCCTTTCTCTTTGAAACATAATGTTTCAAACAACAGTCCTGGACACAACTATCAAACTGCATCCCAACCCCGGTCCCCCTCATCCAAGCCCCTGGGACTAAGCAAGCCCCAGTCAATATTGATGATTTTAACTTCCCCTATCACAACACTCGTATCTTTACGTTTTCCCATAATCTGTCCACATCTCTGTTCCTCTAACACCCATTGGCTGTTGGGAGAACTATAGTATGGCCCCAGTGTGATTTCACCCTTCCTATTCCTGACTTCCACCCATATGGCTTTCCCGGATAAGCTCTCCAAGGTGCCTTCCCTGAGTACAGGTGTGATATTCACCCTTATCAGTTACACAACTCCCCCACCTCTTTTACATCCCTCCCTCTCTCGCCTGCAACATTTAAATCCTGAAATGTTAAGCTTCCAGTCTTATCCCACTCTCAACCAAGTCTCTGTAATAGCTACAATATGGGAGTTATATGTATCAATCCAAGCTGCCTTACCTGTCGTATCCTCTAAAAAGAACAAATACACCTCAGACTGCCAGTCCTGCTGCATTCAGTAATCTCTCCCTGTCTGTTCTTCCTCTTAGGCTCACTGGCCTTTGTCCTCCTCAGTCATTTTACTTGCAGACCTACTGCTCTGATCCGTGCTTCCCGGTCCCACTAGTTTAAATCCTCCCAAATAGCACCAGCAGACCTCTCTGTCAGGATATTGGTTCTCCTTCAGTTTAGGTGCAACCCGTCGTCCGTGTACATTGTCCCACCTGCCTGGGAAGACATCCCAATGATCCACATACCTGAAGGCCTCCCACCTGTACCAACTCCTTAACTGTACTGTCTTCCTATTCATAACCTCACTGGCACAGGAAATAATTCTGAGATTATAACCCTAGAGGTTCTGCTTTTCAACTTCCTACCTAACTCCTTGAATTCCCTTTGCAGACCTCATCCCTCTTTCAGCCTATGTCAATAGTACCAATATGGACCACAAGCTTTGGCTGCTCACTTTCCCCATTCAGATTATCCTGTGCTCACTCAGAGACATCCTTGACCCTGGCACCACGGAGGTAACACACCATCCTGGAGTCTCGTTCGCAGCCACAGAAACTGTGCCCCTGACAAGAGTCCCCTATCACTACCACTTGCCTACATTTCGACCCTTCCTGTTGTACGACAGTGCCAGCCATGGAGCCACTGATCTAGCTGCTGCTTTCCCCTGAGAGGCCTACTCCCCCAGAACAGTATCCAAAACAGTACATACCTGTTTGAGAGATGAATGACCCGAGGGGAAACCTGCACAGCCTACCCATGCTTACTCGTCTACCTGGTGGTCACCCAACTCTTCTACCTGTGTAGCCCTTACTAGCGGTTGACCAGGCATTGACCAGACATTCTCAGTCTCATGGATGTTCTATTGTGAGTCTATCTGTAGCTCCAGGCATTCCATGCAGCAAATCACTAGTCACCAAATGCAGGTCTCTCAGTGTTTTCTTTTGCTAGCAGACTGCAACTACAGAAAGTAAGTTCTTTATCTGTCTCCAGGCACTACTCACTTCTGTTTTATTTTTGTGCCAAATAGAAATGAATAATCATTGAAATTCATGCACACATTCCTTAAATAGTAGCTGTTACCCATTCACTGCGAACCATTTTCAGAACGTTTTCTAGCATTTCATTGACAAGCTGCTCCTCATAACCTCATTTTTCCTCTTTGTTTAGAGTTTTGGATTCAACTTCTTCACTCGCCATCTTAATGAGCAAGGTGCCATTTCCCCTATGGACCTCACACAACTGAACTGTTAATTAATCTTTTCTCATTGCACAATACTCAAGCCTGTAGTGGTTTTCTCAATGTATTTTTTTAACAACTATCACAAAAATATACTCTAAGAAATTACACTCTGCAGTATTATTGCTAGTTTGGTTCGCTCAATTTATTTGTAGATTACAATCAATTAGTCATGATTACAGCTGTACCCTTATTGCACGCATCTGTAATAACTTTCTCAATGCTTCCCTTTCATCTCCAATATTCATAGAATCATAGAATCCCTATAGTGTGGAAGTGAGTCATTTGGCCCATCGAGTAGTAATGCAGAGATTATTGTCCGGGACGTTTTGCTTTTTAATTTCACTCATAACTGTTCAAAGTCTTTCAGCGAACCCTCCTTTCTAGTCCTACCAATGTCATTATTTCCAACATGAACAATAACTATGGAAGGCCTCCCTTTCCTCTCCAAAATCTTCCTCAGCCCTGAGGGGATATCTTTAACCACGCCATTGGGCAGGTAACACAGCCATTAGGACTTCCGCTCACCGTTACAGAGAACAGTATTTATCTCCATAATTATACTGTCCACTATTCACAACTACATTCTAATTTCCTACGCCCAACTTGAATAATGTCCTGTCCCAAGGTGCCATGGTCAGTTTGCTTAACCTTCCTGCAGTTCCCAGTCACGTTTGCACAGCTTGCAAGAACTATGTAACTGTTGGACAATTGCAGGGTCCGAGGCACTTCCATTTTAATCCCTAGATCCTCAGATCTGCCTCATGTGCTGTCACACCCTCCTGGCAGACGTCAGCTATACAGGGGTTTGCTTTGAATTACATTGGTATCCAACACCTTCCACATGTAACAGCAGCAACACATCACTTTTATACTTAATTTAGTTTACAAATTAATTACTTGAGATTCCATCAACTTTACACTTTCGTGATATTTTGTTTTTACAAACTGAAATCACCAGCATCAATCTAACAATTAAACAGTTCTTTTTAAAGGAGGTGACTGAGTGATTAAATAATTGGCCCTGTCTTCACAAAAGGAGGACACAAAAATGCTCCAAGAAATGTTGGGGAACATAGAGTCAAGTGACAGAGAAACTACAGGAAATCAGCATTAGTAAGGAAATGGTGAGAAATGATGGGAATAAAAGTCAATAAATCCCAGGGCCCAATCACCTACATCCCAGAGTAATTAAGGAAGTGGTCCCAGAGACAGTGGATCCATTGGTGATCAGCTTTAACATTCTACAGGCTCTGCGTCAGTTCCTATGGATTGGAGATGCTGGAGAATCTGAGATAACAAGGTGTAGAGCTGGATGAACACAGCAGGCCAAGCAGCATCAGAGGAGCAGGAAGGCTGACATTTCGGGCCTAGACCCTTCTTCAGAAATATGTTGGCCTTCATAGTGATAGGATTTGAGTGTAGGAACAGAGATATCTTCCTGTAATTGTGTGGAGAATGCGAGACTGCGCGAACCCTGGACTATCGTGGACACTTTTGGTCTCGTCATCTGAAGAAAGATGCCTTGGCTATGGAAGGAGTGCAACAAATCCCTGGTATGGCAGGACTGATGCATCGGGTAGGACTATATTCACTGGAGTTTATTACAATGAGGGGGGGATCTTATAGAAAGCAGACAATTCTAACAGGATGAGACAGGGTGGTTGTTCCCAATGACCACGGAGCCCAGACTTCCAATCTGAACAACAACCCTCTACCAACACCATCTGTCTCCTACTAGCAAGCCAATTTTGTATCCAGCTTTCCCTGGATCCCATGTGATTTAATCTTAACCAGTCTACCATGCAGAATTCTGTCGAAGGCCTTGCTAAAGTCTATGTAGACAACGTACTCTGGTACTCTGTCTGTATCTATCTTCTTGGGGGAAAAAAGATTTTAAAAAAAGACATGATTTTCCATATCCAAAACCATACTGACTAACCCTAATCAGTCCTTGTGTTTCCAAATGCATGTAGATCCTATCTCTCAGAATCCCCTCCAATAACTTGCCCACCATGATGTTGGGCTCACCAGTCTGTAGTTCCTTGGATTTTCCTTGCAGCCTTTCTTAAATAATGGCACCACATCAGTCACCCTCCAGTCTTCTGGCACCTCATCCATGGCTCTCAGTGATATAAATATCTCCGTGAGGGGCTCTACAACTTCTTCCCCAGCTTCCCACAATGTCCTTCGATAGACTTGATCAGATCTTGGGGATTTATGTACATTTAGTACCTCCTCTACTGTAATATAGGCTCTTTTCAGCACATCACTATTTATTTCCATGAGTTCCCTAGCTTCTTTGTCTTTCTCCATGGTAGTTACTGATGAGAAATACTCATTTAGGATCTCCTGTAGTTCCACACGTAGATGGCCTTGTTTGATCTTTAAGGGGCCCTACTCTCTCTCCTTAGTTACGCTTTTGCTCTTAATATACCTGTAGAATCTATTTGGAATCCCTTTTAGCTGTCTAACAAAGCTATCTCGTGTCCCCTTTTTACCCTTCAGATTTCCTCCTTAAGTGTACTCCTACACCCTTATACTTCTCGAGGGATTCACTTGACACCAGCTGTCTATTCTGACTTATGCAGCCTTCTTTTTCCTGACCAGAGATTCAATGTCTCTAGTCATCCAGTGTTCCCTACTCCTGCCAGCCTTGCCCTTCACACTAACAGGAAAACGTTGGCCCTGAACTCTCATTATCTCACTTCTGAAACGCTCCCACTTGCCCCTTTACTTGGAAACAGTCTCCCCCAATTAACTTTTGAAAGTTCCAGTTTAATACCATCAAACTTAACCTTGCCAAAATTAGAACTTTAACTTGTGGACCAGATCTGTCATTTTCCATAACTATTTTAAAACTAATAGAATTATAGTCACTGGT
>NC_063380.1:1187137-1212316 GCF_021869965.1 Rhincodon typus | reverse complement strand
TCATTTTCCATAACTATTTTAAAACTAATAGAATTATAGTCACTGGTTCTAAAGTGCTCCCCCACTAACACCTCAGTCACTTGCCCTGTCTTACTTCCCAAGAGGAGGTTGAGTTTTGCCCTTTCATTAGTAGGGCCATCTACGTGTTTATTGAGAAAGTTTTCCTGAGCACATTTAACAAATTCCTTCCTGTCTAAGCCCTTAACATGATGGCAGTTCCAGGCTATGTTTGGAAAATTAAAATTTTTCACTTATTATTCTTATAGATACCTGTGATGTCTCTACATACGTGCTCTTGAATTTCCCACTGACCATTGAGGCCCATTGTATAATCCCATCAAACTGATACCCCCACCCCCACTTCATATTTCTCAGCTGCTTGAAAAACAGTGATACAATCAAACAGAGTAATATATTGCTTCACATATTGCTTCATTGGATGATCCCTCAGGAATATCTTGTCTAAGTACTGCCAGTGACGTTTCCCTAATCTAAAATTCCCACCCCTCTCTTGCCTCCCCTTCCATCCTTCTTATACCATCTGTACCCTTAACACTGAGCCAGCAGTCCTGTCCCTCCTTCGGCCATCTTTCTGTAATAACTATGATATCCCAGTTCCATGTACCCATCCCTGCCTTGAGTTCATCTGCCTTACCTGTCAGGATTCTTACTTTGAAATAAATGCAGTTTAATTCGTCAGTTTTCCCACGTTCCCTGCCGTGCCTGCCTTGCCGATTTAACTTGCTCTCTTTAAATTTTGTACTAACCTCAACTTTTTTGTCACCCTACTGTTTAGGATGCCACCCCCTGCCAGACTAGCTAGATTTGTTTGAAGTCTGCCCCAGTTAGCACTATGGTAGTGCCCATCACATGCTGAAAGGCATTCTTAATATCTGCGCAATGACAATGTGGCAGTCACTCCTACCTATACTGCCATGACCCAAATGAACAGTATCCGGTAGATTGGTAACAAAGAAGTTACATGGTTTTTCCCTCTTGTTCTTTTTCTCATCACTTACCACAGACCTAGTTTAGCAGCAATGTTCTTTAGGAGTTAGCCAGCTCGATCAGTCATGATATTACTGAAGCACTGTTGGTGATAGGCATTGAAGTCTCCCAGGCAGACTATATTTCATCCCCTTCCAAATGCTGGTGAACACTGAGAACTATTAATTTATCAGCTGAATGACAGATGGCACACTGTTATCAGCAGCTGGTTTTCTTGTCCATGTTTAAACAGATACCAAGAGACTTTCTATAATCTGCAGTCAACATCGGGGACTTTCAGGGTATCTCCTTTGCTCCTTTCTATTAGCCTAGTGCCACACCCAGTGGCCTGTCCTGCCATTGGCAGAGGACAGACCCAGGAATATGATGGTGGTATCTGGAATATTGACTGACAGGTGTGATTCTATGAGTATGATTGTGCCAGGCTGTTGCTAGTCCACTCTGTGGGACAGCTCCCCCAACTTTGGCACAAGACCCCAGATGTTAAGGAGGAAAACTTTCTAGTCTTTGTCTTTGTCTTTTCCAGTGCCTGAGTCAATGCCAGTCGTTCATAAGGTTTGAAACCTTATCTGTTGTGATTTGATGCAACTGAACTGCTTACTAGGCTATCTCCAAGGGCATTGAAGAATGAACCACGTTAAAAATGAATGAGTAAATAAAAGAAGAGTTTGTCCTTTGGACAGTGAGACCGCCTGTTAATAATGTAAAGTAAGGAAGTGGCTGGTGAATTGAACTAATTTTTTTGCAGTTGCCTTCACTCTGGAGGATACAAATAACATTCCTGAAATATTGTGAATTAGGACATGAAAGGCAAGAAGACGCAGCACTCTGTGTAATCTTCAGCTGTTCAAATTCAGCAGCCTATCCTCTTCTATGTTGTATTTGGGCGCCATATTTGTTCAAACACTGAAGTTCTGAAAGGGTATAAACTTAAAATTCCCAACCTTTTATTTAGCTAACGTAGTAACTGTGGTACTTCCAATCTCTAACCTCCTTCAGCTCCTGTGCCACTGGGTGTTTCTATTACTCAGACCCTGGCCCCTTGTGCAGATAGCTGCATGTTTAATAGTCTATGACATTATCTACCTCCCACTTCTTCAATAAATTTATCTCGCCAGAAGGTTTTGATTATGCTTGTTAATGAATCCTGCTTTATCATTGGCCTGTTGTCTGATTCTTCTCCCGAGGAATGGTTTTCGGTTGTCTTCTGGCAGTATAAGTCCTATGTATAAGTATCAATACCACGATTATCAAACTCATTGATATTATTGATCAGTTCTCCTGGTATAAAGCTCATCTGTGCATCAAGGAGACTCTGCTCACAGTAAAGAGCAAAGCTTTGATGAGTTAGCGACAATTTTTCAGAATGTTTCCTCACTGCTTCTCTGTTCCGAATTGTCCCTTTCCTGTTACTTCAGTCCTGATTATTTCAGCATAAATGACACACTTGCTTTCTGCTGTTAGGAAACAAGTGAATCGAATTGGTTATCGGTAATCTGATGTCATATTTGACAGTCAGAAAAGACAATTCCATTAAAATGATTGCAGATTCTTGAGAATTTCTCAATCACTTCAAAATATGCTCATGGTTTTAAATTTGATTTATTTTCATATTTATTTGACGTGAATGACTGCATCAAGATGCGATTTTTAGAATCGGTGATGTTCAGATTAGATCAGAACCTAGCCCGGCCAGTGACTCTTCCTGTGCTCCAAATACCTGGGAGATTCCCTTACCGAGGAAGTAATTTATTTCTCATTCTTGCTGTTAAGATTTCCTCCCTGAATCTTTTTTTTTACAGGCAATCACGGAACTCGTAAAGAAGGGAAACCAGGAAGACAGTTCCAAATTTCTCCTAAACCTGGGTGATGGTGAAAGGCTCTGTGACTCGAATGATAATGTGGGAATCCTTTGTGAAAATGTACCATCGGTTACCAAGGTGAAATAAAATGCTTAATGAAGTACAGGAACTTGGTACAGTAAAGTTGCATTGAATTTCTATTTCAGATTCAAATCCCACATGATTTTACTATAATCTTTAAAAAATGTTATTTCATGAAATCTAAATGATTTAAACAGTCTCTGAACTATTGAATCATGTGAATATCAGACAAGGTTCATCCGAAGTGCCCAGTCACCTTCAAGGTAAGAAATGATCTAAGATTTCAGCTATCTATTCAATTCCCAAAGATCCAACTGATTTGCTGGATATGTTGCTTATGAAGTTGTAAGAATCTGGGAATCCGAAAATCAGCATACGGGAATTATGGTTAAGCATTTAGCTTGAATTTGTTGCCTGTTTTTAACTTTGCTGTGTAAACTCAGGCTACAAGTAGATTTTAATCAATATGATTTTGTATTCTGTAAATATCCAGATGTTGCATTATTTCACTTATTGAATTGAATAAGCTTTATTGTCATGTGTACTCAAATGAGTACAGTGAAAAGTTTGTAAGTCGCCACTTATAGCACTATTTTACGTACAAAGGTACCGAGGTATAATCCTTAGTTATAGAGTAGAGAAGTAAAGGGGGGATAAAGCTACATGACAGCTATGCACGGTATAACCATAGGTCAGAAAAAAACAAGAAGCAAAGTTAAAATGACAAACATCACAGTCTCTCTTCAAAGGGTCTCCACAGTACTAAAGAGACAGGGAAAAAGAGACAAGGAACAATCGGGTCATTTTTGGACTGAAAGTCAGTGACGATTGGCGTACAGCAGGTATCAGTGCTTGGGCCCCAGCTGGGTGATTTGGACGAGGGAATCAAATATATTGCTATTTTTGCTGACAACACAAAACTTGGTGAGATGGTGAGGAGGATGCAAAAAGACTTTAGAGTGAGTTTAAAATGTCGAGTGAGTGGGCACATTCATGGCAAATACAGTATAAGGTGGATAAATGTAAAGTTGTCCACCTCGGTCGGAAACACAGAATGTTCAGTAGTATTCAAATCATGATAGATTGTGAAATGTTGATGCGCTAAAAGATCTGGATGTCCTTGCGTAGTGGTCAATGAAAGCAAGACTGCAGTGCAGCAGCAGCTAGGACGGCTAATGGTATATTGGCGTTCGTTGCAAGATGGCTTGAGTACAGGAAAAGGAAATTTTATTGCAGCCGCACAGGGCCTTGCTGAGATCACACTTGGAGTTTTGTGGACAGTTTTGGTTTCATTACCAAAGAAAAGATATACTAGCCATGTAGGGAGTGCATTGAAGATTCACCAGACTGATTCCTAGCATAACATCCTTTATCCCTTGAGGAGAAATTGGGTCAACTGGGCTACTTTTAGTTGACTTTAGAAAACTGAGAGGACATTTCATTGACACGTATAAAATTAAAATGGGAACAAAAACAAAGTTGCTGGAAAAGCTCAGCAGGTCTGGCACCATCTGTGAAGGAGAAAACAGAATTAACGTTTCAGGTCCGGTGACCCTTCCTCAGACCCTTCCTCAGTTTGTTTTTGTTCCTGATTTACAGCATCCGCAGTTCTTTTGGTTTTTAAAATTAAAATGGGATTCGACAGACCCGGCGTGGGGTGGGTGAAGTTTATCTAGACGTGTAGATATGGGGTAAACTGTTTTGAACTGAAGTGAGCAATTTGGAGAAACTGACAAATCAGAGAAGGCTATGGAGGCCAAGTCACCCAATATCCTGAGAAGAAATAATGTCCTAGAGGCTAAGGGTATCGAGGGTTATTAGAAGAGCATAGGAGTAGGTTGAGATAATCACGTGATCACGTTGAAAGGTGGAGCAGACTTAATGGGCTGAATGGCCTACTTATGCTCCAATTTCCCATGTTTCTATGTTCACCAACTTCTGGTAAAATTCAGCCCTAACAGTGGGAATCAGAGTCTTTTAAGTATGGGTGTGCCGACTTGATTTCATGAAGCAATGAAAATGTTCATTTTGCTTTTAAATACAAGGCCTAGTTAGTCCAAATTTCAGCGATTAATACTACTAGGCCATCGCCTCCCCCATATGTGAGATCCCACAGTTATTGGCCAGAACTGCTGCTTCTCAGATCTTTGATATTGATGCTCATCTAAGTAAGTTTTAAGGTATACTAGAATACTATTTCTGAAATCTTCCATAGTCATCGTTTCCCTTACATCCTCAAAACTTTTCTCTATCTTCAGAGATTGAAGCCACTGATCCTGAAGAATTGATTTGTCTTTTTTTTTTAATTCTACAAGTGTCTTTGCTCATGGTCCTGAATTCAGGAACAAGTTCATATGCGTTAAGTATAATTATTTGAATAGCTTCATAAGGACTGAATCTTGTCATTAATTGGCTGTGTCATTTTCAGTGTTTTCCAGTGAAGGTTTCTTTCTTTTTCATGCTGGCATACTAAACTTTTCTCATTGTCTACGCACCTTGCCCCACGGATAACCTACTCATTGTATTGTCTCACTCTGAACTCTCTATAGCTGGGACATCCTGGGATTCCTGGTGCTCTATTTATAGGCAGTTGTGTACCTGGTGTACTGGCCATTTGGAGCTATCTTGCACGGTTCATTGTACTTGCACTGGAAGTTACAAAAGAAATCTGATGCTCCAGTTTGTGGACAGGAAACTGGAGATCCTGGTGAATGGGGTAATGTGGAGAAAAGCCATTGTTGTCTTCAGCTCAAGAAAAGGAGGTCAGGATACCAGACACTGCCAACCTGTTCCAAGGGTGCCAACTGAGTCAGTGCAGTCAGAAAAAAATGACAACAATGCTGAAAGAAGGTCAATGACTTTCTCTGCTGTGCCTGTGTAAGTGCCCCATTTTGTTCTCTGCTATCTCACCCTCCGTCTATATCTGTTACTGCAACCACCAAGGCTCATGGTCCAGCACTTAGCAATTCTTACAGCATCCTACCTCTCATGCTGTCACATATCCAAACTCCTCCCCGTTCCCCTGACTACAATACCCATGCATGCCCTCTGCACTGCCGATTGAATCACTCAGGGCACCTCATGTTTTCCCTACCCATGCATAAGCAAGAACAGCTATGCCAGCCACTTTCATCATGCTCACTCACTGGCCTACAATAGAAGGAACAAAGCTAAGATGGGTGATATAGTGCCCAGCATGTGGCTCCTCATCCCCTCCGAGGAGAGGGTCCAGGCATTGCCCAGCAAGATCCAAGATTGTTCGTGTGGGGATGTTGAAACATCCATGTTCCAGCAACCAAGTAAAAAGCATTGTCCATTGCTGTGCTAGTCTTCATTACCACTGATGTGAATTAGGACTAGGATTTGTAGTTCATAGAGTAGATTAATGCCTAAGGTTTAAATAGCAAGTAGAAGCTTTCAGCTGCCGTTCAGCTGTGGGCTATAGGTGTCTGTTTAATGCGTTTGCCCTTCGAAGGCACTCAAATTGCACAAAATTGAAGGCTTCTTCCCTTACCCCAGCCATTCCAGGCATGTTGGCAGCCATTTTCAGCAAATATGTTATAAGAAGCTCAATGGTGGTTATGTTTCACACTACATCTCAAGCTCAGCCTCATATCCTTGTTGGACCCACAATTGCACGCATTCCCTTTTATTGTGCCGCTCTTCATCAACCCCGTCAGCTTTGAACTTTCTCACATTCCCACACCACCCATCTATCTACCTCTGCTTCTCCCTAATTTACCCCAAAACCAGCCCCAAACATATTGAGCCAACATGTCAGAAATACGGTAGCTTATTATCACCGTTCATGCTGTGTCATCTTCCCTTCTTATATACTGAGCCCCTGTCACAATTGTTATCTTCTCTGAATCCCATCATGCTACGTCCAACCCAATCCATACCAGTAGAGTTCTGCAGCAGTGGTTGCTGATAACTCCCTCCCCACCTTGATTTGTGTTAGATGGACCCTCAGGACTGACCTTGTCCTACCCCCTTAACCAGCTTGGACAGTCGGCCTCAACTGATGACAGACTGGAACCCTGCCTGATCACCCACAATTGCCAGACTGAATGTCCTGGACCCATGGGGCTAACCATGGCCCACTCCCAGGATTGGAGAGTGGGCCATGATTGCCCATGATTGCCCTGAGTGGCAGTAGTTGGATTGATCTCAGAGGCATCACAAGCCGACACTGCTCTAACTTTCGTATCAGGAATTGTCTATCTAGCTGGTAGGAGAATGAAGAACTGCATATTAATGAAGCAAGATTAGGCAATAATGTGATATAAATGCATGATAATGCACTTCCTCACTAGCGCACAGCAAGGGTTGTATCACATCTGATCATTCAACAATTGGTTGATAAATGAGATGTTTTGTGTTCTCGATGTCAAGAATTTCCTCTCTGGCAAACTCTCACAATATTTACAACTTTCTAAACGGGTGCCCATGTTATCCAGCATTTGGCAGTTGGCCTTGCCATAGTCTACAGATTGCTCTTCTGACACACTGGTGTACGCTTTCATTGCTGTACCTGTCAAAACACTGCAAATTGAAGTACAAAGATCTTTTGGCCAGTTTGTCTGCCCAGTTATCTTTTCAAATAATGTTAAATGTCTTTCAACTCCATTCTCTCTAAATGTAGGCACTAAGTATTGATTTCTAATTAAATGAAATCTCTGATTGGAATTGGAATCATTCTCTGAGCTAAAAGCTCTTCTCCCTCTTCTAAGTTTGTCTCTATGCACGTTGTCTCATTTTATTGCCTTATTGAAGTTCAAGCTTTTTAAATTCAATTTTTATTGCTTTTTTTTTCATTCTCTTTCCCAAATGTTTATTTCTAATTCAAGATTTATTTTAATTTTTTAACTGTATCGTAGTTAATTCCAGCAAATTGACTCAAACGTAGGAGACTGAGAGTGGTGGTGGAAGGTTGCTTTTCGGTCTGGAAGCTTGAGACCAGCGGTGTGCCATAAGGATTGGTGTTGGGTCCACTGCTTTTTGTCACTTACATAAATTATTTGGTGGTGAATATTGGAGCTATGTTTAGTAAGTTTGCAGATGACACCAAAATTAGTGGTGTTGTGGACAATTAAGAAGGCTGTCTCAAAGTACAATGGGACTTTGACCAGATGGATAAATGGGCTGTGGAGTGGCAGATGGAGTTCAATTTAGATAAATGTGAGGTACTGCATTTTGGTAAAGCAAACTGATCTATGCACTTAATGGTACGGTCCTGAGGGATGTTGCCAAACAGAGACCTTGAGGTGCAGGTTCATAGTTCCTTGAAAGTGAAGTTGCAAGTAGATAGTGAGGAAGACATTTGGCATGTTTACCTTTATTGGTCAGAGCATTGAGTGTCGGACTTAGAAGGTCATGTTGCGGGCTGTACAGGACATTTATTCGGCCACTCTTGGAA
Organism: Rhincodon typus; assembly: GCF_021869965.1. Classification (NCBI taxonomy): domain Eukaryota; kingdom Metazoa; phylum Chordata; class Chondrichthyes; order Orectolobiformes; family Rhincodontidae; genus Rhincodon; species Rhincodon typus. Next base: position 1,204,006 of record NC_063380.1, on the reverse strand, counting down.
TACTGTGTTCAATTCTAGTTTCCCTGTTATAGAAAAGATGTTGTGAAACTTGAAAGGGTTCAGAAAAGATTTTCAAGGATGTTGCCAGGTTCGGAGGGTTTGAGCTACAGGGAGAGGCTGAATAGGCTGGAGTTATTTTCCCTGAAGCGTTGGAGGCTGAGGGGTGACCTTGTAGAAGTTTATAAAATGATGAGGGGCATGAATAGGGTGACTAGCCAAGGTCTTTTCCTCAGGGTAGGGGAGTCCAGAACTAGAGGGCCTAGGTTTAAGGTGAGAGGAGAAAGATTGAAAAGCGATCCAAGGGGCAACATTTTCACGCGGAGAGTGGTGTGTGTATGAAATGAGCTGCCAAATGAGGTAGTGGAGGCTAAATCAGTTATGATGTTTAAAAGGTATCTGGATGGATACATGAATAGAAAGGGTTTAGAGGGGGATGTGCCAAATTCTTGCACATGGGACCAGATTAATTTAGGATATCTGGCCGGCATGGATGAGTTGGACCGAAGGGTCTATTTCTCTGCTGTACATTTCTATGACTCTATCTCAGTTTCAGGAAACCTTCCTTTATAATTCTAGCGTCTCGTAGAATGATGCAATTATTCAGTACAGTAGAGGCCCTTCAGACCATCAAGTCTGCAGCACCAAAGATACACTGCTATGTCCCACTTTCCACAATCGACCCCAAGCCTTGAAAGTTATGATATCTCAAGTGTTTGTCCAAATACTTTTCAAGGTTGAGGTTTCCTGCTTCAACTGACCTCCCAGGCTGAGCATTCTAGATTCCCATCAACCTCTGGATGAAAACATTTTTCCTCAACTGCTGTTTTCGTTTTTAAAGTGCTCCCCCTTGTTATTGACCCTTATCCACTTTGTTCATGCCCCCTCACAACCTTACATATCTCAACCTTCTCTGCTATAAAGAAAATGATTTCATCATTATGTTATCCTGCTTTCATTTAATCTTTGGTTTATCTGCTAAACTCGTTCAGCTAGCTTATTCAAAAATTTCAAGTAATTCACTTCAATTATTCAGCTCCGAGAAAAGTCTGAGTAACATTCAAAGCCATTTTGAAAGGCCATTCCATACAATAAGCTTCATGACAACACTCCAGTTTTTGTACATGCATCTGATTCTTGATTTGTGGTATTTTCCTTCTGAATTTCCTTTTCAGACTCAATCATATGAACTCCAATAAGTCTTAATGCCTTTCCTTGCAACTTCCAGCTTTCTGTGCAAATGTATCCACACTACCACAAGCAAAATACTTAGGAATTTGATTTTCACCTCCATTTTCAGCACCTTCTAACCTGACTTAAGGATGTGATCTTAGAAATTCCCAGTAGCCCCTTTTCTACAGCAGAACTGTAGGAGTCATTCAAAAAGGAATAGGGAGAGCACAAGCCCAACATGTTACCTTTACGGTGGAATCTAGAAGCACCAAGCCCAGAGAACACGATGTCTGGGAATATCCTGGACTCAATAAAAAAGAAAGGAGAGGCTTATAAAGGGTACAAAAGAAGCAAATCAAAAGATGCTATAGCAAAGTATAAAAAGTTAAGTGGAACTTCTGCGAGAACAAAGAAGGGCATGAAGAATTGCTGGCGGGTAAAACTAGAAAGATATTCTACAATGACATCAAGGGGAAGAGAACAACCAGGGAAGGAGTCGGGCCCATTCAGATCCAAGGGGTAAATCTGTATGTCGAACCACAGGATGTTGGTAGAATGTTAAATGAGAACTTCACGTCAATCTTCACTCTGGAGAAGGAAGATTCAGGTACAGAATTCGGGGAGAGGGATGGTGAAGTTTTTGAGCAAATTGATATAGGGAGTGAGGATGTATTCGAGGTTTTAGAAGGCTTTTAAGGTGGCTCAGTGGTTAGCACTGCTGCTTCACAGTGCCAGGGTCCCAGGTTTGATTCGACCGTCGGGGCGGCTGTCTATGTGGAGTTTGCACATTCTCCCCGTGTCTGCGTGGGTTTACTCTGGGTGCTCCGGTTTCCTCCCACAGTTCAAAGATGTGCAGGTTAGGTGGATTGGCCATGCTAAATTGCCCGTAGTGTTCAGGGATGTGTAGATTAGGTGGGTTATAGGGGGATGGGTCTGGGTGGGATGCTCTGAATGTTGTTGTGGACTTGTTGGGCCGAAGGGCCTGTTTCACACTGTAAGGATTCTATGATTCTAAAAGTGGACAGATTCCCAGGTGTGGACGAATTATGGGAAATTAGGGAGGAAATTACAGAGCATTTCCTAGCAGAATTATTTGCATCATCTATAAACTGGGGTGAAGTATCGAAGGACTGGAAGGTGGCTAATGTTGTGCCATTGTTTTAAAAAGGCTGTACGGAGAAGCCTGGAAAGTATAGACCTGTGAGTCTGACATTGGTGATGGGTGTGCTGTTGGAGGTGATTCTGTAAGATAGAATTAAAATGCATTTGGAGAGGCAAGGATTGATTATGGATAGTCAGTGTGGTTTGTGCAAGGAAAATAATGTCTCACAAACTTGATTGAGCCTTTTTTTTAATGACGTAGCCAAAAAGTTTGAGGGCAGAACAGTAGATATTGTTTACTTGGACTTCATTAAAGCCTTTGATAAGGTTCCACATGGTGAACTAATTAGTAAAATTAGATCACGTGAGATTCTCAGTGAGTTTGCCAGTTGGATACAAAATTGGCTTTATGGTAGGAGATAGAGAGTGGTGGTGGATGGTTGTTTTTAGGACTGGAAGCCTGTGGCCAGCGATGTTCCACAGGGATTGGTACTGGGTCCACTTTTGTTTGTCATTTATATAAATGATTTGGATGAGAATATAGAAGGCATCGTTAATAATTTTGCAGATGATACCAAAATTGATGAAGAAGGTACTCCCCTTGATCAGTTGAGTTAATAGGCTGAGGAGTGGCAGTTGGAGTTTAATTTTGTTAAATGTGAGGTATCGCATTTTGATAAAACACACAAGGACAGGACTTATACAATTAAAGAAAGGGCCCTGGGTAGTGTTGTAAAACAGAGAGACTTTGGAGTTGAGGTGCATAATTCTTTGAAATTTGTGTCATACGTAGACAGGGTGATTAAGAAGGTATTTAGCATGTTTCCCTTCATTGCTGAGACCTTTGAGTATAGGAGTTACAAGGTAATGTTGAGGTTGTACAGGACATTGGTGAGGTTTGCTTCTGGAGTACTGTGTGCAGTTCTGGTTGCCCTGTTACAAGAAGGAAATTATTAAACTGGAGATTGTTCAGAAAAGATTTACCACGATGATGCCTGGAATGGACAGTTTGAGATATAAAAAAGACTGGAAAGGCTGATGTTTCTTTTACTTGAAGATAGGAGGTTGAGGAGTGAACTTGTTGGGGATAATAGAATTATGAGGAGCATAAATAAGATGAATGACAAGGGCTTTCCCCCCAGGGTGGACGAGTACAAAATTAGGGGGCATATTTTTAAGGGGACATTAGAAAGATTTATAAAGGCCATCAGGGGCAACTATTTTTTTAAACAGTGATTTGGGTCTGGAGTGAACTGCCAGAAGAAGTGGTGGAAACAGGTACAGTTACAATGTTTAAAAGACATTTGGATAAGTTCATGAATAGAAAATGTTTGGAGGGATGTGGGTCAACTGTAGGCAGGTAGGACTAGTTTAGTCTGGGAATATGGTCGCTGTGGACTGGTTGAGCCAAAGGGTCTGTTTCCATGCTGAATGATTCTATGGCTCTATTTAGAGAGCCAGATTTGATCAACAATAGTCAGCATGGCTTTGTCAGGAGGAGACCATGCCTAACAAATCTAGATGAGTTTTTCGAGGAAGTGATCAAGTGTCTGGATGAGGGTAATGCGGTTGATGTATTTTACCTGAATTTCACTGAAGCCTTTGACAAGGCCTGACATGGGAAGCTGATAAAGAATTGTAAAGCAGATGGGATCCAGAGTAACTTGGCAAGTTAATTTCAAAATTAGTTTAGTGACAGGAAACAGAAGGTGGTGGGAAACGGCTATGTAACTGGAGACTGTGCAACGGCATTCCACATCAATTGGTGCTGGATCCCTTATTGTTTGTGAAATTCATCATTAATGTAGATAAGGACATGGGGTGGGGGGGGATTATAATTTAGTTTGCAGATGACACAAAGATTGGCCAGATGACTGACAGTGAGGAAGAAGGCCTTGGCTACAGGAGGATATAAACAGATTATCAGATGCGTCGATCAGTGAGAGATGGAATTCAACCCTGATAAGTGTAAGGTGACGCGCTTTGGAAGAAGGAACAAGACAAGGGAGTACTTAATAAATGAGAAGACCCTAGGAAGCTCAAGACAAGGTGAATTTTGGGGTATTTGTTGACAAATCCCTAAACCTGGAAGACAAATTCTTACAGTAGGTACGAGGGGTTCCTCAGAACTGGGTAGGGTCACCGGACCCAAAACTTGAACTCTGCTTTTTCTTCATCAATGCTGCCAGACCTGCTGAGCTTTTACAGCAACTTCTATGCTTGTTCACCAGGATCTTGCCTGGGATGGAACACTTTTGATAGGGCATAATTCTAAAGTAAAAGGCAGGAGGTTTATCTTTTCACCCAAAGGATGGTAGGAATCTAGAATGCACTGACTGTGAAAGTGATAGTGGAGAATAATTGTACAACACTTAAAAATTACTTGCGTGAGCACTTGAAATCATAGAATCCCTACAATGTGGAAATAGGCCTTTGAGGCTGCACTCATTCACTGAAGAGCATCCCACTCGAACCCATTCCCCCCAACCTTATTCACTATAATCCCGTATTTCTCATGACGAACGCACTTAACCAGCACTATAGCATGGCCAATCAACCTAACCTGCACATCTTTAGACTGTGGGAAGAAACTGGAGCACCCAGAGGAAACTCATGCTGGCACAGGGAGAATATGCAAACTCCACACAGGCAGTCACCCAAAAGTGGAATCGAACCCAGGCTCTTGGTGCTGTGAGGCAGCCTGCTGACCACTGAGCCACCGTGCTGCCCCTTTGAAATGCTGTAACATTCAAAGCTTTACAAAGGGAGTAAACCTTCTTGATTGGAAGGCCAACCAGAAGATAATTGAAGTAATTGATTCGGAGTTAACAGAATCTTGATGAAGGTTTCATGTGCGAATGAAATAAGGCACAAGTGAAGTCAATGATATCATGGAAGAGAATGCACATAGTAGGGCCGTCTTGTGGCATAATGGTAATGTCCCTACCCCAGACCGAGACCGGATTCAAGCCCCACCTGCTCCAGAGGTGTGCCGAAATCTTTCTGAATAGGTTAATTAGGAAAAAAAGGTTCAATCAAACAAAAAATGCACATAAGTATTCATGTTGGTAAAGATGAGTCAGAGGCTCAGTTATGAAACATAGAACGTAGAACTGTACAGCATAGGAGCAGACCCTTCAGCTCAAATATGTTGTGCCAAAAATGAGACCAAATGAAACTAATACCTTCTGCCTACCCTTGGTCCATATCTCCATTCCTTGCATATCCATGTGCGTACCTAAATGTCCCTTAAACACTCCCTATCTTATCTACCTCCACCAGAATCCCAGACAGCCTGTTCTTGGCTCCTACCACTCTGTGTACAAAACTTGACCTTCACATCTCCTTTGAACTTTCCCCTCTAATCTTAAATGCATGCCCCCAGTACTTCATTTCAACATGATCTATGCATCTCATAATTTTATAAACTTCTCTCCAGTCTCACCTCAGCCTCCGCCGCTCAAGCGAAAATGACCCGAGTTTTTCTAGTCTGTCCTTTATAGCTCATACCCTCTAATCCAGGCAGCATCCTGGTAAACCTGTTCTGCACCGTCTCAAAAAGCTCCAAATCCTTCCTGTAATATGGCAACCAGAATTGAATGCACTACTCTGAATGAGGCCTAACCAAAGTCTTTTAAAACTGCAACATGACATCCTGATTCTTGTAATGAGTTCTCTGCCCAATAAAGGCAAGCATGCCATGCACATTTTCTTTAACACCCTATCTACTTGAGTGGCCACTTTCAAGGAGCAATGGACTTGAAACCCAAGATCCCTCTGTACCTCAATGCTGTTCAAAGTCCTACCATTAATTGTATACTTTTCCTGAACATTTGATCTCCCAAAGTGCAACACCTCCTACTTACCCAGATTAAACTCCATCTGTCATTTCTCTGCCCATACCTGCAACTGACCTATATTCCATTGTATCCTTTGACAACTTTCCACACTACCCATAACTCCACCGATCTTTGTATCATCTGAAAACTTACTAACTCAACCATCCACATTTTCATTCAAGTCATTTATGTATGTCACAAACAGCAGAGGTCCCAGGATGGATCCCTACTTGTCATGGATATTTAGTCTGAAAAAAACTCTGTCTTCTATGGGCAAGCCAATTCTGAATCCACGTAGCCAAGTCACTACGGATCCCACATATCTTAATCTTCTGGATGAGCCTACCTTGAGGGACCTTGTTGAAAGTCTTACTAACATCCACATTAATCACCTTCGTCACCTCCTTGAAAAATTCCATTCAATTAGTAAGACATGTCCTCCACTGCACAAAGCCTTGCTGACCTAATTAGGCCATGCTCCTCAAAATGTCTATAAATCCTATCCCTAAGAATTCTCTCCAATATCTTCTCAACCACCGATGTGAGACTTGCCGGTCTGTAATTTAGATTAACCCTGATTCCCTTCTTGAACAGAGGAACAGCATTAATACTTGCTAGTCCTCTGGGATATCTCTGGGATACAAAGATTTTGGTCAATGTGCCACCAATCTCCTCTCTTGCCTCTCTGAAAAATCTGTTGTAGATATCATTGGGCCCTGGGCAAGGTCTCAAACATTTCTTAGACACAGTCAACTTTCAACCATGGATCCCAGAAATTTAGTTTTAATTTTTAAATGAATTTGTATTGGAATTGGGAACTAAATCTTGAAATATTTTACTGATCAGTGAAATAGTATTGAGAAATTCATTTTATGTTAACACACCTAACACTGAGAACTGTTTTCTGTCGGTTCTAATTAAAGCAGAAAGGAGTTGCTCCAAGTAAAAACTGAAACACTGAGAGTGATCACTGTCCTAATAAAGGTGAAGGCAAAGACTTTCCAGCTGGTGAATCAATACACCAAGCTAATGCTCATTTCTAAAGTACGAGATCAGACACTCATAGACCACAAACTGCTAGCAAGAGACAGAGACTATGAGGAGTGGAGACAAATACAGCTCTGGAGAAAACTGGAAAAAATCTGAACTTATCAGTTGTTCCAGGGCAGTTTTTCCCAATAAAATCCCAATCTGGGCCTTCAGCAGTCGTGAGTGGAGTCACAGGAATTGGAAAAAATACACTTGTACAAAAATTTGTTTATGACTGGGCCACTGGAAACATATAACCAGACTTTCAGCTTGTTTTCAGTTTTAATTTCCATGAAAATACCATTGGCTGCAGAACAAACCTGAGGAATCTGACTGGGGATCAGTATCCTTACTTTGGAAATGTTCTGACAGAGCTCCGGCAGAATCCAGAGAGTCTGTTCTTTATATTCGACGGTTTGGATGAATTCAAGGACAGGAGCTATTCTGCTGACAATTGGAGAAAGAGAGAACCTCAGTCGATTTGCACAGATCCTGAATCCCAGTGTGAAGTGTCTGACATTGTGTACAGTTTAATCCAGCACAAGCTGCTCCCTGGATGTTCAGTGTTAGTGACCACTCGTCCCACTGCATTACATTGTCTGCAAAAGGCTGAGATTAGTGTCTGGGCTGAAATCATGGATTGTTTGTGATGAGCAGAAGGAATTATTTCAACAAGCTTTTTGAAGATCAGAAAGAGAAGTAGCTGTTCTCAAACACATGGAGGAGAACAAGATCCTGTACACAATGTGCGAAAACCCCTTGTACTGCTGGATACTTGGTATATCACTGGGTCCCTTCTTCACATAAAGAAACCGCAAAGAACAGCAAGCTCCCAAGACCATCACCTATCTATATTCCTACTATATTTACAACATTCTGAAACATCATACCCAAGAGATTGAAAACACCCGTGATGTGTTACTGAAGCTTGGTGAGATGGCCTTCACTGGAGTATCTGAGAAGAAGATTTGTTTAGAAATGGAGATTTGATCCAGTACAAACTGCAGTCCTCCCAGTTCCTGTCTGGGGTCCTGATGGAACATTTGCAGAAACATCTTTCTGCAAGAGTGTGGTTTACATATTGCCACACGTCACCATCCAATATTTTGTAGCTGCACTCACAAAGTTATTCGCTCCAGATCCTGGAGACATCCAAAAACTCCTCAATAAAGTGCAAATTGAGGAAGATTGACAATTTTGAAGTATTTCTCCATTTTGCTGTTGGTCTCTCCTCCCCACAGTCAGCTTGGCCGCGGAGGAGTTTATGACTGTATTTTTTTCATCAAACAGCCTGCAGAGTGATTGATTGGATGAAAGAGAAGGTTGAAAGACAGATTGAAAGCACAGAGTAAAATGGGAAAAAGTCAACGAACACTTTGCACTACCTGTTTGAGTCTCCTAATTAGCACTGGCTCAATCATCTGTGGGATCTGTGGAGACAGTGACATTTATTGGAGTACAATTGACACCGATTGACCATGCAGTCCTCTCTCAAGTCATTGGAATCTGTGTGAATTATAATAAAATGCTTGAATCTCGGACTGCTTTATTCAATGTGAAGGACTCCTCAACAATTGACATCTGTTCTGCATAAGTGCTAGGAGTTAAGGTAACTGTTTGTTTGGATCACGAGCTGGTATTTTCATGTTTTAAATTTTGTTTTTGACTATTATATAAGGGGGGGGGGAATTTCAGTTGAAGCAAAGAGACGCACAGTCAGAAAATCTTTACCAAAATTCGAAGACAAATGAAAGATGTCAAAGTGGAAAACAAGAATGGTACCATTCCTAACAGTGGCATAGTGCCTCAGTGGTCAGCACTGATGCCTTACAGCGTCAGGGGCCTGGGTTCAATTCCATCTTCAGGTGACTGTGTGTGTGGTGTTAGTACATTTTCCCCATTTCTGTGTACGTCCCCTTCGGGTGTGCTGATTTCCTCTCAGTCCAAAGATGTGCAGGTTAGATGGATTGATGAATTGGCCATGCTAAATTGCCCACAGTGTCCAGGGATGTGCAGGCTACGTGGATTAGCCATGGGGAATGGAACTGGGTGGGATGCTCTTCAGAGGGACAATGTGGACCCGATTGGCCAAATGGTCTGTTTCCACACTGTAGGGATTCTGTGATTCTATAACAGGTTATTGGTATATTTTGTGGAAATTTCCAACCTAGTGCAGTGTAACCACGGATTTCAAATGAAAAGTAAGTGACATTAGTGACAAGAAGATCAGGATATAGGTACTGTAACCATAGAGATAATTTCAAAATCCTATTGATAAGTTTACCATGTCAACTATAAGCTACACAGATCATAAGTTCAATGTCACAATCGAGTCATACACGAAGTTGTCCATAAAGTGCAAACTTGCCTCACTCAGTGTGTTCTAAGTTTTAAAAAAACTCAGCAGTAAAACTTTAAAGTTAATCTTAAATGTTGAAGGTTGCTAATTAAAAAAAGTGATTCTGTTTTGAGCTAAAATGCAGATTCAATGATTAAAAGTAGTTGTGGACAAAGATGACAATAAGGTCAATCTATTTTTGTGGTAGGCACTTGATGATTCTCATTCCAAAGTAAAAGGGTTGAAACATTGAAGTCGTATTCAGCATCCCTGACTGCTTCTGTAGTTAAATAGTTGGAGCTTGCTCGTAAAGATGGACTCCTAAAGCAGGCTTATTGGGAGAAAGAGAGAGAGAGAAGGTTTTATTCTTCAGTTACAGCACTTGTAGATTGCCTAGATTCTTTCAGCTGAACACTGAAAGCTTTTCTACTTGAGTTCTCTGAGAACTCTTGTCTGTGTCTCTTGGAGTTTGTACCTGGATGGTCTGGTAAATGGTGTCTCACTGCCAATTTTATACAGACCAAAACTCATTGTATCCGCTATCCTACAAAATTTGCATAAAGCTTCCAAATGGGCACATCGATTAGCTTTTCATCAATGTTAGTTAACTCCTAACTGTCTCAGTCAGCAGTTTGAATGGTTCTGATTCCTCCAAGTTTGGTAAGGTGGAAATAAAGCTGTAAATACCCTCTGGGAAGCTATTTTTTCCCCTTCTAGAAACGTGCATTGTATTTCTAAGGTTTTCACACACACGTGCATAACTGTTGTAATCCACTTGGATGCTTCTTCTTAAACTTCTTAATTGAAGAAAATTGCAGTTGTACAAGGTTAGGTGGCCAACTTTTAAGGCTACGTTTGTCAACTGAAAGAGTGATTACCTTTTACAAAATCTATCACATCATAACTATTCTGTTTTTGCCAAACATCAAAAATAACCAATTTTTTTAGCGTTGATTCATAGGATGTGGGTGTGTCTTGCTGGGCCAGCATTCATTGCCATCCCTAATTGCAGACAGGGAAGTTAAGAGTCAACCACATTGCTGTAAGTCTGGAGTCACATGTCGGCCAGACTAGGTAAGGATAAAAAAGTTCCTTCCTTAAAGGCTATCAGTGAACCAGATGGGCTTTTTCTGTCAATTGACATTGGTTTCGTGGTCATAATTAGACCCAGATTCTTTATTGAATTCGAATTGCACCATCTGCCATGGCGAGATTTGAGATGGAGACATGGAGTTCCAGAAGGTTATTATATTAAAACCAGAGTTCTGACGAGAAAGTGGAGACATCCTCACAGACCTGCAGACGGATAATTGACAGCTATTCATCAAATTTTGGTACGGCCCAAGTGTCATAAGGAGATAACATGGGAAGCAGATTAAATTTCTGCTGTGCACAACATGTATGGAATACATCAAGCATCGATAAACAAGTACTTTACATGGCTAGAACATCGTTTAAACATAGTGCAGCTCTATAAAGCATGTCATACATATCATGTAGTGGGAAACCTCACAAGACATGAGTCAACATTTTACCCTTGAATTCAGTTGAGTTTTAATGAATTGTGTATGACCATTACTGAAAACAAAATAAGTCATTAGCATATTCTTACAATTATGATATAACAATCTGATTCCCAAAAGCTATTCCTTCAAGGAAAGTTGTACCTAAGGTAGTAGTGGAATAGTTAACACAGTTTTTTTTTCACTCAGTAATGAGTACTATTTCAGATATCATCTGATCAGGATTCTAACTTGAAAGCTGAAGTTTTCCAGGACTGACTTGGTTTTTAAAAACAATTGAAGTCAACTGTGTGTCAGTTTTAGAGCTACGGATGAGATACTACCAGGGGCTCAAAACGAGGATTAAGGCACACCGTCATGAATACCCACAGGATGGGGACAAGGAATTAAGTTTCTTACAATTTACTACTAGAGGTTTCTAAATGATTCTACTGGTTTTAATCCTTTTAAATTGATTTATGGTCCTGTGGTTAGAGGTCCATTAAAATGAAATTAGGAAAAATTCTTAAACCAAAAAGATGAATCCTCAATTTTGAAATATGTTCATATTTCTAGAAAAATTACAGGAGCAAAGAAAGTTAGAAACATGGCAAATAGGAGCAGCAGTAGATAATTTTGCCCTTTTGAGTCCACTCTGCCATTCAATATTATCATAGCTGATCATTCAACTCTGCTCCCGTTCATGCTTTCTCCCCATATCCTTTCATCCCTTTGATCCCAAGAACTATTATCCAACTCCTAGAAAACATTCAATGTTTTGACATCAACCACTTTCCGTGGCAGAAGATTCCATGGGATAAGTATTCTCTGGGTGAATAATTTTCTCTTCATCTCGGTCCTAAATGGCTTTATCCCATATTGTTATACTGTGACCCCTGGTTCAGTGGGGACATCCTCCCTTTGCTTACCCTGTATCGTCCTGTTAGAATTTTATAGATTTCTATAAGATACCCCATATTCTTTTAAACTCTAGTGAATATAGTCCAAATTGATCCATTCTCTCTTAAAATGTCAGTCATGCCATCCCATAAATCAATCTTCTAAACATTTGTTGTGCTCTCTCCGTAGCCAGAAGATCTTTTCTCTGATAAGGAGGCCAAAACTGCATACAATACTCCTGTACAATTTGTAGCAAGATATCCCTGCTCCTGTTCTTGAATCCTCTTGCAATGAAGGCCAACATACCAATTGCCTTCTTCACTGCCTGCTGCACCTTCATGCTTACTTTCAGTGACTGGTGTACAAGGAAAGCCATGTCCCACTACTCCTGCCCTTTTCCCAACCCATTGCCATTCAGATATTAATCTACCTTCCTGTTTTTGCTACCAAAGTGGATATTCTCACATTTATCTACATTATACTTCATCTGCCATGCATTTGCCCACTGGCTCAACTTGTCCATATCATTCTGCCTGGATCAGTGCAGCTCCAACAACACTCAAGAAGCCTAACACCAAGCAGGACAAAGCTGCCTGATTGATTGGTGCCACATACACAAGCATCCTCTCCCTCCATCACTGACACTCAGTACCAGCAGTGTACTAGATGCAGTAGATACACATACAAGATGCACGACAGAGATTCACCAAAGATCCTTAGATAGCACCTTCCAAACCCATAATCATTTCATCTAGAAGGATGAGGGTAGCAATCTAACAACAGCAACCCAATTGACAACTGGGTAGCTGAATAAGTTGAGAGTGTGAACAATATCATCAGAACCTCTTGGACCTCCGGATGGGCGTGTAGTGTGTCTTTCTCTCCAGTAAATACCTGAAGAATGATGAAAGCCAGTTTGTATTTCCTCACCAGTTGCTGTAAGCTGTTGTTTTAACCAGTACCGCAGAAACATTGTTATCAATATAGCGGCCTCGTGTGCCTCCTGTAAAGAAATGAAAAATAATTGGGAAAGAGAGATTAAAGAACAGTAACTTCTAACGAACCAAAGGATTTTCTCAAAACCCTGTGAACTGAAGGGAGAGGAGGCTAAAGAAAGTGTTGTATGATGAGATGGCCCCTCCTGACACCAGCAGTCTCAGTGATGGTTGTCATGAGAGTCCAGATTAGTCCACAATTCATCTGACCCACCCTCATGGACTCTAAATGAACAGGAAACACATCTCCATACAAATTAATGCAGTCCCAGTGTGAAAATGAGAGACAACAAGGTGCAGAGCTGGATGAACACAGCAGGCCAAGCAGCATCACAGGAGCAGAAAGGCTGATGTTTTGGGCCGAGACCCTTCATCAGAAAAGGGGGAGGGGAAGGGGATTCTGAAATAAATAGGGAGAGAGTGGGAGGCGGATAGAAGATGGATAGAGGAGAGGATAGGTGGAGAGGAAACAAACAGGTCGAAGAGGCGGGGATGGAGCCAGTAAAGGTGAGTGTAAGTGGGGAGTTAGGGAGGGGATAGGTCAGTCCAGGGAGGACGGATAGGTCAAGGGGGCGGGATGAGGTTAGTAGGTAGGAGATGGGTGTGCGGCTTGAGGTGGGAGGAGGGGATAGGTGGGAGGAAGAACAGGTTAGGGAGGCGGGGATGAGCTGGACTGGTTTTGGGATGCGGTAGGGGGAGGGAAGATTTTGAAGCTTGTGAAATCCACATTGATACCATTGGGCTGCAGGGTTCCCAAGCAGAATATGAGTTGCTGTTCCTGCAACCTTCGGGTGGCATCGTTGTGGCACTGCAGGAGGCCCAGGATGGACATGTCGTCTGAGGAATGGGAAAGGGAGTTGAAATGGTTCGCGACTGGGAGGTGCAGTTGTTTATTGCGAACCGAGCATAGGTGTTCAGTAAAGCGGTCCCCGAGCCTCCGCTTGGTTTCCCCGATGTAGAGGAGGCCACAACGGGTACAGCGGATGCAGTATACCACATTAGCAGATGTGCAGGTGAACATCTGCTTGATGTGGAAAGTCTTCTTGGGGCCTGGGATGGGGGCGAGGGAGGAGGTATGGGGGCAGGTGTAGCACTTCCTGCGGTTGCAGGGAAAAGTGTCGGGTGTGGTGGGGCTGGAGGGGAGTGTGGAGCGGACAAGGGAGTCACGGAGAGAGTAGTCCCTCCAGAAAGCAGATAAGGGTGGGGAGGGAAAGATGTCTGTGGTGGTGGGGTCGGATTGCAGATGGCGGAAGTGTTGGAGGATGATGCGTTGGATCCGGAGGTTGGTGGGGTGGTACATGAGGACGAGGGGGATTCTTTTTTGGTTCTTATTGCATGGACGGAGTGTGAGGGATGAGTTGCAGGAGATGTGGGAGACACGGTTGAGGGCGTTCTCAACCACTGAGGGGGGGAAGTTACGGTCCTTGAAAAACGAGGACAACTGAGATGTACAGGAGTGGAATGCCTCATCTTGGGAGCAGATGCGGCGGAGGCGAAGGAATTGGGAATAGGGGATGGCATTTTTGCAGGAAGGTGGGTGGGAGGAGGAGTATTCTAGGTAGCTGTGGGAGTCGGTGGGCTTGAAATGAATATCGGTTTCTAGGTGGTTGCCCGAGATGGAGACAGAGAGGTCCAGGAAGGAGAGAGAGGTATTCGAGATGGTCCAGGTAAACTTAAAGTTGGGGTGGAAGGTGTTGGTGAAGTGGATGAACTGTTCGAGCTCCTCGTGGGAGCACAAGGCGGCATGAAGTGGAATAGTCAGGTTAATGAGTTTCCCATCACTGGTGATTTCTGACCCAAATTTTGCACCTCCTTGATGAAAATTGAACATATTTTAATATGTTTCTCACCCTTTGTGTTTTGTCTGAGTCGCAATTATCTGGAAGATTCAGGAATGAAATAATTGTCTGCTGCTCTGAGGAATCTCAACTGTAAAATAGAGAAACTCAAGTAAGTACCAGACTGTGTCTGTAATAACTGAATGTCTGTCATTTTGTATTTCTTTCAGTATCAGGAATAGCGTTCATAATAACACGGAAGACATTATTATGGATTTCAATTAATGGTTAATGTTAAACAGTGGGGATGAAAACGAACATGGGCAGGGATGTTTAACACGCAAAATCACATTGGCTGGTGGTTAACAGAGCACCTTTATATTAAGGTCTATTTAAAGTAATGTATATCACAGGTGATTTGATGCAGTTTTGCCTGTTCTGTAACTCTTTCAATGGCCTATTTTATTTGTACAACTATATTTTATCTGGATTTACATTGTTTTTAATTTTGCTCTTATCTCTCGGCTAAGTAATGACTTTCACAAAGTTCACGGTGTTGAGCATCTAGTCTCTGCCCTCCGAACAAACCAGTCACTACAAATCTGGACCTGTCTCATAATAAACTGGAAGTTTCAGTAATGAAATTACTGTCTGTGGCTCTGAAGATTCCAGAGTATAAATTGCAGTAACTGGGTAAGTACCAGATTCTGTTTATAATAATGTCAGATTTTATTATTGTTGGCATAAGTGTCATTAATAAACACTACCATCAATATGAATGTTATTGATAGTAATAACAGGAATCCTACAGAAATGTTTTTCACCAAATCCCTTGGTGATTACTGAAAGGTTTAGTCTCCACAAACTCAACCACTGTGATGGTAAATCTATCTCCTAGTGCGTAGCAATTTTAAAAACATTAGCAGGATGCTGCGAATTCAGAGACAACTTAAATGATACCATCAGAGACTGATTGATGGGTGGTTTAAGATGTGAAGCAATGCAGAAGTTATTACTGATGGAAAGGAACCTTGACTTAAATAATGCATTGGAAATAGCTGTCTCAATGGAACTACCAGCCGAGCATGAGTGTTAACAAAATAGCAGCTGAGAGAAAGTTCACACCATGGTGGCTAGGAGATGAGCACCAACATAGACTCAAAATTACCATTAGTGTGGAAAAAGACAGGTCATACACCAACGTATTGTTTATGTAAAATAGCCGTACACAGAAACTGAGACCAAAAATGCTGTATTCAACAGGCGTGTTGAGGAAGAAATATGAACAAGATGCAGTAAAACTACAGGAAATCAAAAGAAAAAAATCTACACAGTGGAAAAAGTGTATGAGAAAAGCTCAGACTCTCAGTATGAAGAGGAGCTGTTATTAAACATACTGACCATTGCTGAACCAATGTGTCACTCCCTTACTAATTCTGAAAAAATATCCAGTTGTCTTCCATGGAAAAGGTCTCTGCCAAATTGAAAATGGAGGATAAGAATTAAGCAAGTTGTTGAAAGGCTACATCACTAGCTTATGTAATTAGACCAAAGGTTGAGGCAGAATTAGAGAAGCTGGTCAAGACCTTTGAATTTGCGTGATTGGGGTCACATTTGTTGTACCAGTGATGAAGAGAACTGGATTGGTAAACATTCTACATAGATTTTAAGATCACTCCTAATGAGGTAGTACATGCTGAGCAGTATCCTTGTACATTTAATTGATGACCTACTTGCTGAAGATCTGCTGGAAGTCAACTTTTCAGTAAAATTGATGAAAGCCCATCTCCAGATGAATTCGGAACCTTAGTTACAGAAATATTTGATGATTATAGCAAGTAAAGGACTATTCAAACATAAGAGACTTCAAGTTGGAATCACATCTGCACCTGCATGATTCCAACATGACGTGCCAAAATGATGGCTAATACACACTTCTCGCCAGTGGGTGAATCCCACCACTGGAGATGGTGGAATTTGAATTCAAGAAATATCCAGAATTATAAGCCTCATGATAACCATGAAATGATTATTGAAAAACCCACCTGGTTCACTAGTACCACTACTAGACAATCGCAGTCATTATTCACTGAGCTGATTGTAAATCAGCCTCCTCTTGGGAAGTAAGACAGGGCAAGTGACTGAGGTGTTAGTGTGGGAGCACTTTAGGACCAGTGACTATAATTCTATTAGTTTTAAAATAGTTATGGAAAATGA
>NC_063380.1:1182195-1186637 GCF_021869965.1 Rhincodon typus | reverse complement strand
TCCACACAGACAAAAACCTGAAGGTAGAATCAAACCCGCGTCCCTGGTGCTATGACGAAGCAGTGCTAACCACTGACCCACCCTGCTGCCCCTACCCACAGCTCTCGAAAGGGACCAGAGCTATTTAAAACTTAATTTGCAGTGTAATGTCATAGCTTTCAAACTGCAACTCAATTAATTTTAACACAATGTATATATTGTGTCAAAGTTATCGATTAGAAGTCACAGCCTATATCAAAGAGACAACAACCTGCAGCTTCTAATTAGAATACATTTATTCCAGTGAAACGACTTAAAAACAACAAATTAATAAAGCCGATCTTGACCATAAGCTACGCTTAACATGTTTAAAAATAGTTTATAAAAATGAATTGCATAGCATATTGTCATTTCAACCCTGACCTTGACTTAAAGGTAGCATTTGTGTCCCTGAACTAAATCAACCAATGTCTTTAATGCTGATCACTAAGCCATTGTCTTATTGTTTTACTCAACCTGTTCAGACATGTTATGACACATCTCTGGAGTAGCTAAGACTTAAACCTAGGCCCTCCTGGCTCTGAAGCAGGAACACCAACACTACGCTACAACAGCCCACAAAGCCAGTGATCCTTGCCTAAAGAACAGGAATGTAGTCACTGGGGAATGAATAAATCCTACTCAGCTTTGATGTTTCCACGCAGAAAATCAGCAGCTGATGGTCTAAGTTCACTTTTTAAGAATGGGAACTCAATTAAGATGCAGAAGGATTTCTGCTTTCTATTCGCTTTCATGAGATAGCGGTCTCAGGAAAGAACAAAACAGGCAAAACTAGAAAAACAAAGCAATTGAATAATTTTGACCAATTACTTCCCTTGACATGAATCCACAGCTCAGCAAAAGGCGATATTTACCACAAAGAGGAGACATGAGTCTCAACTAGGAATATTTATAAAATTCACATATCAGGAGCATTCACAGGCTAGAATTTAAGCAATGGCAGAGTCACAGTTATACAACACAGAAACAGACCCTTCAGCCCAACTTGCCCATGCCAACCAGGTTTCCTAAACTGAACCAGTCTCACTTGTCAGCACTTGACCCATATCCTTCTAAACCTTTCCTAAACATGTACCTGTCCAAATGTCTTTTAAATGCTGTGATTATACTCATCTCTGGTGGTGTTCAAAAAGGAGTGCATGCAGGTATGTTAAACTATATTAGTTTCACAATTTTGAAAATCAACACTGGTTGCCATTGCACAGCATGAATACAGTATCCAAATGATCGCCAAATTCACCATAATAAACTTTAAATCAAACTACCAACTTTCAAAGGCAAAATGTGGTTCCACAATAAATTTAATTAGCAGAGTTTTTTTGGTGGGGGTTGGAGAAATGTTCATGAACGCAGTGGTCTCGTTATTGTGTGAAGAATTTCCAGTTTCCACAATGTAATTCTCTTTATCATTCAGGATTTGAAATTAACAAGACAGACAGGGGGCTGTAAGAACACAGCAAGCCAGGCAGCATCTGGAGGAAAAGAGAAGTCAATGCTTCAGGTATTACCCTTCTTCAGGGCTGGATGTGGGTGTAGGCTGAGCTGCAGATGGGGGTGGGAGGTGGGGATGGGGTGGTGAAAGGGGTGATAGCAGAATTGTGGTGATAGGTGGACACCAGTCGTAGGCACGACCTGGTTGGTCAATGGGAGGGACTAATTCGGTTGGTAGCTGGAAGGGACAGTCACTTGGTGGAATGGAAGGGAGGAGATGGAGCTGGAAAGGGGACGGGTGGGAAGGTTATTTGAAATTAGAGAGCCCAGTGTTGATTCCACCGGGCTGGATGGTGTCTAGATGTTCTGAATTGCTGTGACACTGGAACAGGTCGAGGACGGACATGTGGGCAGGAGAGGGAGGGTTGAAATGGCCAATGAGCAGGAGGTTAGGCTGGCCATTATGGGCCAGGCGAAAATGCTCAGCGAGACGGTCACCTAGTCTACGTCTGGTCTCACCGATGTACAGGAGACCACATCGGGAGGACCGGATGCAATAGACTAAGTTGGAGGAGATGTAGGCGAATCTCTGTTTCACCTGGAATGCCTGTTTAGGGCCCTAGATGGACGTGAGGGAGGTACTTTGTTGGCAGGAGTTGCATCTTTTACAATTACAGGGGAAAGTGCTGGGGGAGGAGCAAGGGTGTGTGTGTGTCGTTGGAGTGGTTGGTGGGGAGTGTGGCACGAACTAAGGAGTGGCAAAGGAAATGATCCCTTGTGGAACACAAGCAAGGGTGGGAAGTGGAAGATGTTCCAGGTGGTGGAGTCAAATTAGAGCTGGCGGAAGTATTTGAGGATGATACGTCGGATGAGGAGGAACCGATCTTGGATTCCAGCATATGCAGTTTATTTGTCTCTTAGAAATTAACATGCTAACTAAAAAGTCTCTAACTCCAAATCTGGCTGCTGCCCAAAATTCTTTACCATGCCAGTACAAAATATGGTGAGGTAGTGAAATTTTTGTTCTCTTGGTGAGAATAGCAAATGGCAATTTACTGCAATCTATTTCATGTTTAACTGGATATTTCAATATTGCGTTACCATCTATAAGTGCAATATTTTCTCAGAATCAAACTATAAAATATTTCAATAAACGACAAATAACTGAGTCAACCTTTAGTAAGATCATCATTATACATTTACTGCACAAAGGTGATGACATTGCAACAAATTATTACTGAGGGGATAAAGAGTGGGACAAACAGCTACAAAAATGAATTTGGTGAGGGTCAGGTTAAGAGATAGTGCACAAGCTTGTGTTATGGTTAGGATAAGGGTTAGGGTTAGAGCAGAGGCCAAGGTTAAGTTTATGTTTAGGGTTAGGGTAAGGACAGAGGCTAGGGTTAGGGAGAGGTTTAGGTTTAGGGCAGAGGCTAGGGAAAGGGTTAGGGTAAGGTTTAGGATAGAGGGTGGGGTTAGAGTCAGGGTTAGGGCAGAGGCTAGGGCTAGGGTTAGATTAGGGTTAGGGCAGAGGCTAGGGTTAGGGTTAGGGTTAGGGTTGGTGTTAGGGCAGAGGGTTAGTGCAGAGTCCCAGGTTAGTGTTCGGTTTAGGGTTAGGGCAGAGGCTAGGGTTACTGTTAGGGATGTTGTAAGGGCAGAGGCTAGGGTTACTGTTAGGGATGTTGTAAGGGCAGAGGCGAGGTTTAGGGTTAGGATCAGTTTTAGGGCAGAGGCTAGGGTTAGAGTTAGGGCAGCGGCTAGGTTTAGGGTAGAGTTAGTGCTGTGGCTAGGATTAGGGTTACGGTTTGGTTTAGGGTAGAAGCTAGGTTTAGAGTTAGGGCAGATGCTGCGGTTAGGGTTAGTGTTATGGTTAGGTTTAGGATTGTTTTTAGGGCCGAGGGTTAGTGTAGCGGCTAGCTTTAGGGTTGGCGTTCGGGTTGGTGTTGGTGTTACGGGAGAGGGTTAGTGTAGTGGCTAGGGTTACGGTTAGTGTTAGGGTCAGGGCAGAGACTAGGATTAGGGCATGGTTATCATAAGGGCAGAAGATAGTTTGAGGGTTTGTGTTAGTGTTAGGGCAGAGGCTAGGTTAGGGTTAGGTTTAGGTTTAGGGCAGAGGCTAGGGTTAGGGTTAGGGCAGAGTATATGGTTAGGGTTAGTGTTAGGGTTAGGGTTAGTGTTGGTGTTAGGGCAGAGGGTTAATGCAGCGGCTAGGGTTAGGGGTAGGTTTAACGTTAGGGCAGATGCTAGGGTTAGGGTTATGATTAGGGTAAGGGCAGAGGCTAGGTTTAGGGTTAGGGTTAGTGTTCGGGCAGAGGCTAGGATGAGGGTTACAATTAGGTTTAGGGCAGAGGTTAAGGTTAGAGTTAGGGTAGAGGCTTTGTTTAGGGTTAGGGTCAGGGCTAGGGTTAATGTTAGGGCAGAGGCTATACTTAGGTCTAGGGTTAGTGCTGAGGCAAGGGATTGGGTTAGGGTTAGTGTTAGGGCAGAGGCAAGAGATAGGGTTAGGGTTTGGTTTAGGGCAGAGGCTAGGGTGAGTGTTAGCGTTAGGGTTAGGTCAGAGACTAGGGTTAGTGTTACGGTTAGGTTTAGGGCAGAGGCTAGGTTTAGGGTTAGGGTTAAGGACAGGGCAGAGTCTAGGGTTAGAGCTTGTGTTAGGGGTAGGGCAGAGTCTTGGATTAAGATCAGGGTTAGTGTTAGGCATAGAGTTAGTGTAGAGGCTTGTGTTAGGAATAGGGTTAGTGTTAGAGTTGAGGCAGAGGCTAGTGTACGGTTTGGGGTTAGGGTAGAGGCTAGGGTTAAGGTTAGGGTTAGGGTTGATGTTAGGGCACAGGGTTAGTGCAGAGGCTAGGGTTTGTGTTAGGGTTATGGTTAGGGTAGAGGCTACGGTAAGGGTTAGGGTTAGAGTTAGGGTTAGGGCAGAGGCTAGGGTTAGGGTTAGGGTTAGGGTTAGGATAAGAGCAGAGGCTAGGGTT
>NC_063380.1:1169619-1182185 GCF_021869965.1 Rhincodon typus | reverse complement strand
AGAGCAGAGGCTAGGGTTTGGGATAGTTTTAGGGTTAGGGCAGAGTCTATGGTAAGGATTAGTGTAAGGGTTAGGTCAGAATGTAGGGCTCGGGTTAGGGTTAGGACAGAGGCTGGAGTTAGGGTTAGCGTTAGGGTTAGGTCAGAGACTAGTCTTAGGGTTAGTGTAAGGTTTAGGGCAGAGGCTAGGTTAGGGTCAGGGTCAGGGGGATGGCAGAGGCTAGGGTTAGGGCTAGGATCCGGGTTATGGCAGAGGCTTGGGTTAGGGTTAAGGTTGGGGTTCGGGTTAGGATAAGGGCAGAGGTTAGGGTTTGGGATAGTTTTAGGGTTAGGGCAGGCTCTAGGGTAAGGGTTAGTGTAAGGGTTAATTCAGAACGTAGGGCTGGGGTTAGAGTTAGGGCAGAGACTGGTGTTAGGGTTAGGGTAAGTGTTCTGGCAGATGTTAGGGATAGGGTTATGGTTAGGGCTGAGGCTAGGGATAGGGTTATGGTTAGGGCAGAGGCTAGGTTTAGAATTATGTTTGGTGTTAGGGCAGAGGGATAGTGCAGATGGTATGGTTAGGGTAAGGTTTAGGGTTAGGGCGGAGTCTAGAGTTAGGGTTTGGGTTAGGGTAAGTGCAGAAGCTAGGTTTAGGTTTAGAGTTAGTGGTAGGACAGAGGCTAGTGTTAGGTTTAGGGTTAGGTTTAGGACAGAGGCTAGGTTTAGGATTAGGTCAGAGGCTATATTTAGGGTGAGGGTTAGGGCCAGGGCAGAGTCAAGGTTTAGGGTTAGGATTATGGCTGAGGGTAGGTTTAGCTTATGGTTATGGTTAGTGCAGAGACTAGGGTTAGGTTTAGGTTTAGGATTTGGGCAGATGCTAAGATTAGGGTCAGGGTTCGGGTTTAGGATTAGGGTTAGGGCAGAGGCTCAGATTAGGGCAGAGGTTTAGTGCAGACGGTTAGGATCAGGTTAGATTTAGGGTTAGGCGTGAGTTTGGGTAGGCTTAGGGTTTGGGTTAGGGTTCGGGTTGGGTTAGCGCTAGGGTTTGGTTTGGAGTTCGGTCAGATGATTAGTGCAGCGGCTAGTGTTTGGGTTGTGGTTAGGGCAGATGCTAGGTTTAGGTTTAGGATTAGGGTAAAGGCACTGGCTAGGTTTCGGGTTATGGTTAGTGTTACAGCAGAGGCTAGGGTTGGGTTAGGGTTGTTGTTAGGGCAGAAGGTTAGTGCAGTGGCTAGCATTATGGTTAGGGTTAGGGTTAGGGCAGATGCTAGGGTTAGGGTTAGGGTTAGGATTAGGGGAAGGGCAGAGGCTAGGGTTAGAGTTAGTGGAGAGGCTAGAATTAGGGCAAGGGTCAAGGTTAGGGCAGAGGCTATGGGTAGGTTTAGTTTTAGTTTTAGGGCAGAGGCTAGTGCTTGGGTTAGGGTTAGGGTTAGGACCGAGGCTAGGGTTAGGTTTAGGGTTAGTATTAGGGCCGAGGCTAGGGTTAGGGCACAGACTAGTGATAGGTTTAGAGTTAGGTTTAGGGTAGAGGCTTGGGTTAGGATTAGGTTTACGTCAGAGGCTAGGTTAAGGGTTACGGTTAGTATTAGGGCCAAGGCTAGGGTGAGGGTTAGTGTTAGGGCAGAGTGTTAGGGCAGAGGGTTAGGATCAGGATAGGTTTAGGGTTAGGTCTGAGGCTGGAGTGAGGCTTAGGGTTTGGGTTAGGGTTAGGGATAGGATTAGGGTTGGAGTTAGGTTAGCGGTTTAGTGCAGTGTTTAGGGTTAGGGTTATGGTTAGGGCAGATGCTAGGTTTAGGTTTAGGATTAGGGTAAGGGCAGAGGCTAGGTTTAGGTTTAAGGTTAGTGTTACAGCAGAGGGTTAAGGATAAGATTAGGGTAGGAGTTAGGCCAGAGGTTTAGTGCAGTGTTTAGGTTTAGGTTTAGGGTTAGAGCAGAGGTTAGGGTTAGGGTTAGCGGTGGTGTTAGGGCAGAGGGTTAGTGCAGTGGCTAAGGTTAGGGTTAGGGTTAGGGCAGAGACTAAGGCTAGAGTTAGGGTTAGTGATTGGGCAGAGGCTAGGTTAGGGTTAGAGTTAGGTTTAGGGCAGGGGCTAATGTTAGGTTTAGGGCTGAGGCTCCGGTTAGAGTTAGTGTTAGAGTTACTGTTAGGGTTGTTGTTCGGACAGAGGGTTAGTGCTGCGGCTACGGTTATGGTTAGGGTTAGGGTTAGGGCAGATGCTAGGGTTAGGGTTAGGTTTAGTGGAAGGGCAGAGGCTAGGGTTAGAGTTAGGGCAGAGGTTAGCTTTAGGGTTAGGATTAGGTCTTGTGGTAAGGTTACGGCAGAGGCAAGGTTTAGTGTTTGGGTTAGTGCTGAGGCTAGGATTAGAGTTAGGGTTAGGGCTAGTGCAGAGGCTACGGTTATGTTTAGGTTTTGGGCAGAGGCTAGTGTTTGGGTTAAGTTTAGTGTTGGGGCTGAGGCGAGGGTTAGCGGTAGGGTTAGGGCAGGGGGTTATGGTTAATGTTAATGTCAGTTCTGAGGCTAGGGTTAGGCTTAGGGTTAGGGCTGAGGCTAGGGAAAGGGTTAAATTTAGAGCTGAGGCTAGCATTAGGGTAAGGGTTAAGGGTCAGGCGAGGGTTAGAGTTTGGGTTAGGGCTGAGGCTAGGTTAGGGTTTGGGTTAGGGCAGCAGCTACGGTTAGGGTTAGGGTTTATGCTGAGGCTAGGTTTAGGTTTAGCATTAGTGCTGAGGCAGAGGGTTAGTGTAGAGTCTCGGGTTAGGGTTAGGGTTAGGGCAGAGGCTAGGTCCAGAGTAAGGGCAGAGGCTTGTTTTAGCGTTAGGGTTAGGATTAGGGTTACGATTTGGGCAGAGGCGAGGTTTAGGTCTCAGGTCAGTGCTGAGGGTTAGGGTTAGGTTTAGGTCAGATAATAGTGTTAGTGTTAGGTTAGGTTTATGGCAGAGGCGAGGTTTAGGGTTAGGGTTAGGGTTAGGGATAGGGCAGAGTGTAGGGTTAAGGTTAGCGTTGGGGTAGGGCAGAGGCTAGGATTAGTATCAGCATTAGTGTTAGAGTTAGGGCAAAGGCTAGGGTTAGGGTTAGGGTTAAGGTTAGGGTTAGGGCAGAGGCTCGGTTAGGGTTAGGGCGGAGTCTAGTGTAAGGGTTAGGGTAAGTGGTAGGGGAGACACTAGGTTTAGGATTAGGATTAGGGCAGAGTTTATGGTTAGGGTTAGGGTAAGTGTTAGGTTTAGGGCTAGGTCAGAGGCTAGGGTAAGAGATATAGTTGGTGTTAAGGCAGAGGGTTAGTGCAGAGGTTATGGTTAGGGTTAGGTTTAGGTTTAAGGCAGAGTCTAGGGTTAGGGTTTGGGTTTGGGTAAGGGCAGAAGCAAGGTTTAAGTTTCGGGTGAGTGTTATGGCAGAGGTTAGTGTTAGGGTTAGGGTTAGGTTTAAGGCAGAGACTAAGTTTAGGGTTAGGTCAGAGACTATGGTTAAGGTTAGGGTCAGGGCAGAGTCTAGGTTTAGGGTTAGGTTAATGGCAGAGGGTAGGTTTAGCGTAAGGTTAGGGATAGGGTTAGGTTTAGGATTAGGATTTGGGCTGCAATAGGGTTAGGGTTAGGTTAAGGGTTAGGATTACGGCAGAGGGTAGGGCTAGCTTTAGGGTTATGGTTAGTGCAGAGGCTAGGATTGGGTTTAGGGTTAGGGTAAGGGCAGAGGCTAGTTTGAGGGCTCGAATTTGTGTTACAGCAGAGGCTAGGGTTAGGGTCAGGGTTGGTGTTCGGCCCCGAGGGTTAGTGCTCTGGCTCGGTTTAGGGTTATGGTTAGAGTTAGGGCAGAGTCGAGGGTTAGGTTTAGGGTTAGTGTTTGGGCAGAGGCTAGGTTAGTGTTAGGGTTAGATTCAGGGCAGCCGCTAGGGTTAGGGATAGCGCAGGGGCTCCGTTTATGGTTTAGAATTAGCGTTAGGTTTCTTTTTAGGACTGAGGGTTAGTGCAGCAGCTAGGGTTATGGTTACGGTTAGGATTAGGGGAAGTGCAGAGGCTAGGGTTAAGGTTAAGGCAGAGGCAAGGTTTAGGGTTAGTGTCAGTGCTGAGGCTAGGACTAGGGTTAGGGTTACGATTAGGGCAGAGGTTAGGGTTAGGTTTAGGTTTAAGGTTAGGATTAGGGCAGAGGCTCAGTTAGGATTAGCTTTTGGGTCAGAGCAGAGGCTAGTGTAATGTTTAGGGTAAGTGTTAGGGCAGAGGCCAGGGATGCTGGTGTTAGGAATAGGGTTAGGGTTAGGGCTGAGTCAAGGGTTAGACTTATGGTTGGTGTTACGGCAGAGGGTTAGTGCAGACCCTACAGTTAGGGTTAGGTTTAAAGTTAGGGCAGAGGCTAGGGTTAGGGTTTGGGTTGGGGTAAGGGCAGAATCTAAGTTAAGATTTAAGTTTAATGTTAAGGCAGAGTATTAGGGTTAGGGTTATGTTTAGGGCAGCGGCTAGTTTTAGGGCTTTGCCAGCGGCAGAGGGTAGGGTTAGCATTAGGGTTATGATTAGTGTAGTGGCTAGGGTTAGGTTTAGGGTTAGGATTAGGACAGAGACTAGGATTAGGGTCAGGGATACGGTTTGGTTTAAGGTTAGGGCAGAGGCTGGTGATAGGTTTAGGGTTAGGGTTTAGGTTGAGGCTAGGGTTAGGGTTCGGGTTAGGACCGAGACTAGGGTTAGAGTAAGCGTTTGGGTTAGGCGAGATGCTAGGGTTACAGATAGTTTTAGGGCAGTGGCTCGGTTTAGGGTTAGGATTAGGGTAAGGGCAGAGGATAGATTTATGGTTAGGGTTAGTGTTACAGCAGAGGCTAAGGTTTGGGTAAGGTTAGGGTTATTGCAGAGGCTAGGGTTGGTTACGATTAGGATTAGGGGAAGTGCAGTGGTTAGGGTTAGGGTTAGGGAAATGGTTACAGCAGAGGCTAAGGTTAGGGTCAGGGTTAGTGCAGCGGCTAAGTTTAGTGTTAGGGTTAGGTTTCGGGCAGAGACTAGAGTTAGGGTTAGCGTTAGATTTAGGTCAGAGAATAGTGTTAGGGTTAGTGTTAGGTTTAGGGCAGAGGCTAGGTTTTGTGTTAGGGTTAGAGATAGGGCAGAGTCTAGGGTTGGGGTTAGGGTCAGCGGTTGGTTAGGGCAGAGTCTAGGGTTAGGGTTAGGTTTAGGGCAGAGGGTAAGGTTAGTGTTACAGTTATGGTTAGTATGGACGTTAGGGTTAGGTTTAGAGTTAGGATTAGGGCAGAGACTAGGATTAGGGTCAGGGATACGATTTGGTTTAGGTTTAGGGCAGAGGCTGGTGATAGGTTTAGGGTTAGAATTAGAGTAGTGGCTAGGGTTAGGGTTAGGGCTGTGGCTAGGTTTAGGTTTCGGGTTAGGGCTCAGGCTAGGGCTGAGCCTAGGGTTAGTGGTAGACTTAGGGTTAGGGTTAGGCCTAAGGCTTGGGTTAGGTTTGGGCTGAGGGTTATGTTAGGGTTAGGGGTAGTGCTGCGACTAGGGTTAGGTTTAGAGTTAGGGCCGAGTTTGCGTTTAGGGCTGATATTATGGTTAAGGGTTAGTGCTGAGGCCTGGGTTAGCTTTGTGGCTGAGGGTTAGGCTTAGGGTTGGGGTTAACTCTGAGGTTAGGATTAGGTTTAGGGCTGAGCCTGGGATTAGGGCTGAGGCCTGGGTTAGGTTTGGTCATGAGAGTTAGGGTTAGGGATAGGACGGTGGCTAGGTTTATGTTTAGGGTTAGGGCTGAGGACAGGGTTAGTGTTAGGGCTGAGGTTAGGATTAGGTGTAGGATGAGGGTAGAGTTAAGGTTAGGGTTAGGGCTGAGGGTAGGGTTAGCGTTAGGGCTGAGACTGGGTTTAGGGCTGAGACCTTGGATAGGTTTTTGGATGAGGGTTAGCCATAGGGTTAGGGTTAGGGCTGAGGCTGGGTTTAGGGTTCAGTTTAGCGTTTAGAGGAGGGCTGAGGCTGGGGTTAGGCCTGAGTTTAGGGTTACTGTTAGAGCTGAGGCTCGTGCTGAGGCAAGTGTTAAGGTTTGTGTTGGGGTTAGAGGTTAGGACAGAGGCTAGGGTTAGGGTTAGGATTAAGGTTAGGGTTAGGCCTGAGGCTAAGCTTAGGGTTCGGGTGAGACCCATTAGACCCATTCTGACCCCATTACAATGAGGTACTGCCACAGAACTGACCCTCTAACAATGAAGAAAATGAGATGCTGTTAGCTGATCCAGGCAATTATTGAAGCACTGTCAGAGGGACAGAACTGCTGGAGAGCAGTATCGTCAGAAGTCAATACTGAGGTAGCACCTCATTGTAAGAGGGTCAGAACTGAGGAAGTGCCCCACACATATATAGGATTGAAACAGGCCGTACCAGTTCGGTTATGTGGTCACTGGCTTATCTTATATAACGTTTGCCGCTGAATATCCTGTGGTCTGCCCTCTTTACTTACATCGGTCAGAAATTCATAAGGTATCGGTTAACAATTCACAAGGCTTCCCGGGTCTGGCTGGCATGTCTTACAGGGTCAATCGCCATAAAATATCCTTTTCTGTGGTTTTTGTGAGACTCTGTAACTTTACTGTTGTACTAAAGGTCGTCTTTACCAATGCACCCACAAGCGCTCCGTATTGCCTCTATTGCGCTCTTATTCATTCATAACTTTACTGACCACTCACGAGCGTAATATGCATATTATGACTGCATTTCATTCATTCGTTCATAAAACTCCGAGGTGAAACACAGGAGGCTCAGTGTTTCAGGATTTATTTACAGGGTGCTCTGTGTTTTAGACTTTACTTACAGGAGGCTCTGTGTTTCAGGATGTATTTACAGGGGTTTTTTCAGGGTTTATTTACATGGGGCTCTGTGTTTTACGGTTTATTGAAAGGGGTCACCATTTTATGATTTGTGCACAGAGGGCGCTGTGCTTTAGGGTTTGTGTACCGGGGGCTCTGTGCATCAGGGTTTATGTACAGGAGGCTCTGTGCTTCAGGGTTTATTTACAGGGATTTGTTTTCAAAATTTATTTACAGGGGCCTCAGTGTTTTACGCGTTATTGAAAGGGGTCTCCGCTTTAAGGTTTCTGTACAGGGAGCACTGTGCTTTAGGGTTTGTGTGCAGGGGACTCTGTGCCTTAGGGTTTATGTACGGGGGCTCTGAGCTTCAGGGTTTATGTACAGGGGGCTGTGTGCATCAGTATTTATGTACAGTGGGCTCTGAGTTTTAGGGTTTATATACAGGCGGACGTGTGCATCAGGGTTAATGTACAGGGGGCTCTGTGCATCAGGGTTTATATACAGGGAGCTCTCTGCATCAGGGTTTGTGTACGGGGGTTCTGTGTTTTAGGGTTTATATACGGGGGCTCTGTGCTTTAGGGTTTGTGTACACGGGTCTCTGAGCTTTCGGATTTACATACAGGGGGCGCTGTGTTTCAGGGCATATTTACAGGGGTTTGTTTTCAGGGTATATTTACAGGGGGTTCAGTGTTTTAGAGTTTATATACAGGGGGCTCTGTGCTTTAGTGTTTTAAACAGTAGGCTCTATGCTTTAGGGTTTATTTACAATAGGCTCGGTGCTTCAGGGTTTAATTAGAGGAGTCATTGAGTTTCAGGGTTTATTTACAGGAGGCTCTGTGTTTTACTGTTTATCTACTGGGGGCTCTGTGTTTTAGAGTTTATTTACAGGAGGCTGTGTGTTTCAGGTTTTATTTACAGGAGTCTCTGTGTTTCACTTATTATTTACACGGTGCTCAGTATTTCATTGTTCATGCACAGGGGGCTTAGTGCTTTAGGGTTTATATGCAGAGGGCTCTGTGCTTCAGGTTTTATGTACAGGGGGCTCTGTGCTTCAGGGTTTATTTACAGAAGGCTCTGTGTTTCAGGGGTTATTTAAAGCAAGCTCTGTATTTCAGGGATAGTAGGAACTGCCGATGCTGGAGAATCTGAGATAATTTCTGAAGAAGGGTCTCGACCCGAAACGTCAGCTTTCCTGCTACTCTGATGCTGCTTGGCCTGCTGTGTTCATCCAGCTCTATACCGTGTTATCTCTGTATTTCAGGGTTTATTTACAGGAGGCTCTGTGTTTCAGGGTTTATTTACAGGGATTTCTTTTCAGGGTTTATTTAGAGGGGTTTGTGTTTTACAATTAAGATACAGGGAGCTCTGTGCTTTAGTGTTTATATAGAGTGGGCTCTGTGATTTAGGGTTTAATTACAATAGGCTCTCAGTTTTATAATTTATTTTCAGGTTTATCTACAGAGGTTCTGTGTTTTTCCGTTTATTTACAGGCAACTCTATGTTTCAGTGTTTATTTACAGAAGTCTCTGTTTTTCAGGGTTTATTTACAGGAGGCTGTGTTTCAGGGTTTATGTACAGGGGGCTCAGTGTTTTAGGGCTCATGTACAGGGGGCGTGGTGCTTTATTGTTTACATAATGCGGGCTCTGTGCTTCAGGATTTATGTACAGTGGGCTCTATGCTACAGGGTGTATTTACAGATGCTCAGTGTTTCAGAATTTATTTACAGGATGGTCTGTGTTTCAGGGTTATTTACAGAAGGTTCAGTGTTTCAGAGTTTATTTATAGGAGGCTCTGTGTTTCAGGATATATTTACAGGGGTTTTTTTTCGCGGTTAATTAACAGGGTGTCGGCTTTTTAGGGTTTATCTACAGACGGCTCTGTGCTACAGTGGTCAGATACAGGGGTCTCTGTGCTTAAGGGTTTATGTACAGGGAGCTGTGTGCTTCAGGGTTTATGTACAGGGGGCTCTGTGCTTCAGGGTTTATTTACAGGAGGCTCTGTGTTTCAGTGTTTATTGAGAGGGGTCTCTTTGTTTTCAGGTTTATCCACGGGGGTTCTGTGTTTTCGGGTTTATTTACAGGAGGCTGTGTTTTTCAGTGTTAACATACAGAAGGCTCTGTGTTTCAAGATTTATTTACAGGGGTTTGTTCTCAGGGTATATTTGCAGGGGGCTCAGTGTTCTAGGGTTCATACACAGTGGGCTCTGTGCTTAAGGGTTTATCTTCAGGGCCCTCTGTGCTTCAGTGATTAGATACACGGGTCTCTGTGCTTTAGTGTTTTTATACAGGGAGATCTGTGCTTTAGGGTTTAAAACAGGGGGCTCTGCTCTTTAGGGTTTATTTACAGGAGGCTGTGTGTTTCAGGGTTTATTTACAGGAGGGTCAGTGTTTTAGGGCTTATGTACAGGGGGCTCAGTGCTTCATGGTTTATATAATGCGGGCTCTGTGCTTCAGGGTTTACGTACAGTGGGTTCTGTGCTACAGGGTTTATTTACAGGGTGTTCTGTGTTTCAGAGTTTATTTACAGGAGGCTCTGTGTTTCAGGGTTTATTTATGGGGTTTTTTTCACGGTTTATTTACAGGGGGTCAGCGTTTTAGGTTTTATCTACAGGGGGTTATGTGCTTCAGTGGTTAGATACAGGGTTCTCTGTCCTTTAGGGTTTAGTACGGGGGCTATGTGCTTCAGTGTTTCTGTACAGGGGGATCTCTGTTTTATGGTTTGTGTACAGGGGGCTCTGTGCATCAAGGTTTTTGTACAGGGGCTCTGTGCTTCAGGGTTTATTTACAAGAGGCTCCGTGTTTCAGGGTTTATTTACAGAAGGCTCTGTTTTTCAGGAATTGTTTAGAGGGGCACAATGTTTTTGGGTTTATATGCAGGGCGTTCTGTGCTTTAGGTTTTAAAACTGGGGGCTCTCTGCTTTGGGGTTTATTTACAGGAGGCTTTGTGTTTCAGTGTTTAAATACAGGAGGATCTGTGTATTCGGGTTTATTTACAGGAGGCTGTGTCTTTCAATATTTATGTACAGGAGGCTCTGTTTTTCAAGGTTTATTTCCAGTAGGCTCTGTTTTTCAGGGTTTATTTAAAGGAGGCTCTGTGTTTCAGGGATTATTTACAGAGGTTTGTTTTCAGGATATATTTAACGGGGACTCAGTGTTTTAGGGTTTACATACAGGGGCCTCTGTGCTTTAGTGTTTAAAACAGTGGGCTCTGTGCTTTAGGGTTTATTTACAATAGGCTCTGTGCTTCAGGGTTTAACTAGCGGAGGCTTTGAGTTTCAGGATTTATTTACACGGGGCTCTGTGTTTTCACGTTTATCTACAGGGGGATCGATGTTTTAGAGTTTATTTACAGGAGGCTGTGTGTTTCAGGGGTTTTTTTACAGGAGGATCTGTGCTTCAGGTTTTATTTACACCGTGCTCAGTGTTTCATTGTTTATGTACAGGGGATTCAGTGCTTTAGGGTCTATATAAAGGCGGCTCCGTGCTTCAGGTTTTATGTACACGGGGCTCTGGGCTTCTGTGTTTATTTATGGGACGCTCTGTGATTTCAGTTTTATTTACAGGGGGCACTTTGTTTCAGGGTTTATTGACAGGAGGCTCTGTGTTTCAGTGTTTATATATCGGAGTTTCTGTGCTTTCGAGATAATTTACAGGCGGCTGTGTATTTCAATGTTTACATACAGGAGGCTGTGTGTTTCAGGGTTTATTTACAGGGATTTGTATTCAGGGTTTATTTAGAGGGGGCACGGTGTTTTTGGGTTTATATACAGGGCAATCTGTGCTTTAGGTTTTAAAACAGTGGACACTTTTCTTTAGGGTTTATTCACAGGAGGCTTTGTGTTTCAGTGTTTAAATACAGGAGACTATGTGTTTCAGGGTTTATTTACAGGGGCTCTGTGTTTTACAGTAAAGATACAGGGGGCTCTGTGTTTTCGGGTTTATTTACAGGAGGCTGTGTTTTTCAGTGTTTATACACAGGAGGCTCTGTGTTTCAAGGATTATTTACAGAAGGCTCTGTTTTTTATTGTTTATTTACAGGAGACTGTGTTTCAGGGTTTATTTACGCGGATTTGTTTTCAGGGTTTATTTAGAGGGGGCTCTGTGTTTTACAGTTAAGTTACAGGGGGCTCTGTGCTTTAGGATTTATACAATGCGGGCTCTGTGCTTCAGGGTTTATGTGCAGGAGGTTCTGTGCTACCGAGTTTATTTACAGAGGCTCAGTGTTTCACGGTTTATTTGCATGTTTTTTTTCAGGGATTATTTCGAGGGGGCACAGTGTTTTTGGGGTAATATACCGGACGATCTGTGCTTTAGGTTTTAAAACAGGGGGCTATTTACTTTAGGGTTTATTTAGAGGAGGCTTTGTGTTTCAGGGTTTATTTACAGGGGGCTCCGTGCATCAGGGTTTGTGTACAGGAGCTCTGTGTTTTAGGGGTTAAGTACCGGGGGCTCTGTTTTTCAGGGTTTATTTACAAGAGGCTCTGTGTTTCAGGGTTTATTTACAGGGTTTTTTTCAGGAATTATTTCGAGGGGGCACAGTGTTTTTGGGTTTGCATACAGGGCGATCTTTGCTTTAGGTTTTAAAACAGGGGGCTCTTTGCTTTAGGGTTTATTTACAGGAGGTTTTGTGTTTCAGTGTTTAAATACAGGAGGCTCTATGTTTCAGGGTTTATTTACAGGGGGCTCTGTGTTTGCACGTTTATCTACAGGGGGCTCTGTGTTTTCGAGATAATTTACAGGCGGCTGTATATTTCAGTGTTTATACTCTGTGTTTCAAGGTTTATTTACAGAAGGCTCTGTTTTTCAGGGTTTATTTAAAGGAGGCTTTGTGTTTCAGAGTTTATTTACAGAAGGCTCAGTGTTTTAGCGTTTATTTAGAGGTGTTTGTTTTTAGCGTATACTTACAGGGTGCTCAGTGTTTTAGGGTTTATATACAGGGGGCTATGTGCTTTAGGGTTTAAAACAGTGGGCTGTGTGCTCTCAGGTTTATTTACAATATGCTCTGTGCTTCAGGGTTTAAACAGAGGAGGCTTTGAGTTTCACCGTTTATTTAAAGGGGGCTGTGTGTTTTCACGTTTACCTACAGGGGGCTTGGTGTTTTAGAGTTTACTTACAGGAGGCTGTGTGTTTCAGGTTTTATTTACACCGTGCTCAGTGTTTGATTGTTTATGTAATGTGGGCTCAGTGCTTAAGGGTTTATATACAAGGGGCTCTGTGCTTCAAGTTTTATGTACAGGCTTCTCTACGCTTCAGGGTTCATTTACTGAGGCTCTGTGTTTCAGTGTTTATTTACAGGAGTGTCTGTGTTTCAGGGTTTATTTACAGGGATTTGTTTTCAGGATGTATTTAGAGGCGCCTCTGTGTTTTTCAGTTAAGATACAGGGGGGTCTGTCCTTTCGTGTTTGTATGCTGCAGGCTCTGTGCTTCAGGGTTTCAAAACAGGAGGCTGTCAGTTTCAGGGTTTATTTGCAGGTTTATCGGCAGGGGTCTCTGTTTTAGAGTTTATTTACGGGAAGCTCTGTGTTTCCGGGTTTATTTTCATGAGACTGTGTTTCAGGGTTTACGTACAAGGGGTTCAGTGTTTTAGGGCTTATGTACAGGGCGCTCGGTGCCTTAAGGTTTATATAAAGCGGGCTCTATACTTCAGAGTTTATGTACAGGGGGTTCTGTGCTACAGTGTTTATTTACAGATGCTCAGTGTTCCAGGGTTTATTTACAGGGGTTATTCCATGGCTTATTTACAGGGGATCAGCTTTTTCGGGTTTATCTATAGGGTGCTCTGTGCTTCATTGTTTAGATACAGGGGTCTCTGTGCTTTAGGGTTTATGCTTAT
>NC_063380.1:1168667-1169609 GCF_021869965.1 Rhincodon typus | reverse complement strand
TTTAGATACAGGGGTCTCTGTGCTTTAGGGTTTATGCTTATTTGAGCGATTTAAGCACTTAAGAAGTCAAAAATCTCAACTTCACCAAATGACCGAACTTTTGATGCTGGTTTGATGAAAATGCTTATTTCAGTGAGATAAGCACTTCAGACACCAATATCTCAACATCACCAAATGACTTGATTTTTGATGCTGGATAGACTAAAATGCTTATTTCAGCGAGTTAAGCTCTTCAGGAGACTAAAATCTGAATTTCACCAAATGGGTCATCTTTTAATGTTGTTTTGACTAACGTGCTTATTTCAGTCAGATAAGCATATCAGAAGTCAAAATCTCAACTTCACCAAATGCCCGAACTTTTGATGCGGGTTTGACTAACATGCTTATTTCAGCGAGATAAGCATATCAGAAGACCAAAATCTCAACTTCACCAACTGAGTCAAATTTTGAATTTGTTTTGAATAACACGCTTACTTCAGTGAGATAAGCACTGCAGAACCCAAAAATCACAACCACACCAAATGACCTGAAAATTGGCGCATCTTAGACTAAACTGCTTATCTCAGCATTTTAAGCATGTAAGAAAACTAAAACACGAACTTCACCAAATGACTCAATTTTTGATGTTGGTTTGACTAACATGTTTATTTATGTGTGATAAGCACTTCAGACGGTAAAAATCTCAACTTCACCAAATGACACAATTTTTGAAGTTGGTTTGACGGGCATGCTTTTTTCAGTGAGATAAGCACTTCAGAAGTCAAAAATCTCAACTTCACCGAATGATCTAACTTTTGATGCTGGTTTGACTAACATGCTTATTTGACTGAGATAAGCACTTCAGAAGTCAAAAATCTGAACATCACCAAATGACCTAACTTTTGATGCTGGTTTGACTAAAATACTTATTTCAGTGAGATAAGCACTTCAGAAGTCAAAAAT
>NC_063380.1:1134066-1168167 GCF_021869965.1 Rhincodon typus | reverse complement strand
CTCTCTTTCCCCTTCTCTCTTCGCCCCTCCCTCTCTCTCTTCCCCCACCTCTCTCTCTTGTATCATCACGACAGACAAATTGGCAGAGGTTGTTTTTGACAGCGCTGTCAAGCAGCACAGAAATAACCTGCTCAGTGGGGTTTCTGATAGGTCCCCATTTGCAGATGGTGATGTTATGGAAGTGTCACTGGATTACTAATGCAGACCAAGCTAATGCTCTGGCAGCTGGTGGAAGTTAAAAACAATGAACAAAACATCGAAATATAACACCTGGTGTCAGTAATAGTGACCCTGAAGCCAATGTCGATTGTAAACACCAATTTGCTTCACCAATGTACATTACAGCCTGTACTGCGCTGTAATGTTCTATGTTCTATGTTCTATGTTCAGGAAGCAAATCTACTGCATTTCTAAGTCTGGCCAAAAAGTGACTCCAGACACACAGAAAAGTGATTAACTCTTCAATGGCCTCTGAAATGGCCAATAAAGGCACCCAACTGTATCAAACTGCTCTGAGGTCTTAAAGGATAAAACTGGGCAGAACACTCTGCCCAGCCTTAGTAGCAGAGAAGGGAACGGGAAACGCAGTCCTGTTGATAGTGCAGAAACTTCCTTCCGAACATCTGGAGGTTTGTAACAACATTTACAGAGCTTTCGCTCAGACTACACAGAAACATCAGAAAAAGAGTAGGCCATCCAACCATTGAGTCTTTGCCCATTCTAGTTCATGACCGAGCATTTTTGAATAGAATTCCTGTAGTGTGGAACAGGTCATCCGGCCCAACGAGTCCACACCGACCTTCTGAAGAGCATCCCACCTAGAACTAGCTCCCTACCCTATCCTGTAACCCTGTATTTCCTATGGTTAACCCACCTAACCTGCACATCCCTGAACAGTATGGGCATTTTAGCATTGCCGTTCTACCTAGCCTGCACATCTTTGAACTGTGGGAGGAAACCAGAGCACCCGCAGACACGGTGAGAACTTGCAAATTCCACACAGACAGTCGCCCCAGGGTGGAATCGAACCCGGCGGCTCAGAGCTAACCACTGAGTCACCGTGCCATCCAATACATATCTCTTCAATGCACTTTTCCCACACAATGTACGTATCTCTTAATGTGATTAACCATCAGAAAAAAAATATAAGATATTAACCGCAGTAGTCCCTTTGGTCCATGTTTTTTTTCCTCCCCACTCAATAGAAAGATGGCTGATCCTTTCTCTCCACTCCATACTCCTGCTCTATCCCCAACCTTTATTGTCCAGAAATCTTTATTTATAATCAGAGTCTTGGTTTCCAAAGCCTTATGTGGGAAAGAATCTCTGAGTGCAGACATGAATACTCATCTCAGTGCAGAGTGGCCTGCTTATATCTAATACAATGGCCCCTTGTTTTAAACGTTCCAGCTGGGGGTGAATTAACATCCCTGCTTCCAATCAGCCTCACCCTGTCAGAGTTTTATAACTTTCACGGAGATCTCCAGTCATGTTTATAAACCCCTTGGAATACAGGCCCAGATAGAGTCATCAGAGATACACACAATGGAAACAACCCTTCAGTCCAATTCGTCCATGTAGACCACGTATCCTAAATCAGTCTATTTCCATTTTCCAGCATGTTGACAATATTGCTCTAGACTCTTTCTATTCATGTACCCATCCAGATGCCTTTGAAATGTTGTGATTGTACCAGCCTCCACCAGTTCCTCTGGCAGCTCATTCCATACACGCCCCACCCTCTGCATGAAAACGTCCCTTTTAAATCTTTCCCCTCTAACCTTAAACCTACGCCCTCTAGTTTTGGATTCCCCTACCGTGGAGAAAAGAACAGAGCTGACACAAACCCTGTTCACGCAACAAGCCCATCACCCCAGAGACCATTCGCTACACTCCCGCAGTGTCGGGTTTGTCCTTTATTTGGCAAGGAGACCAAAACTGCGCACAATACTGCACAATGTTTGAGATGAGGTCCCACCAAGGCCATGTACAGCCGCAGT
Organism: Rhincodon typus; assembly: GCF_021869965.1. Lineage (NCBI taxonomy): Eukaryota > Metazoa > Chordata > Chondrichthyes > Orectolobiformes > Rhincodontidae > Rhincodon > Rhincodon typus. Next base: position 1,166,167 of record NC_063380.1, on the reverse strand, counting down.
AAGACAACATTACCCCTGTACACAAATCCCTTTGAAATGAACATCGATGCACCATTCACCTTCCAAAGTGCATTCTGCTCCTGCAATATTGCTTTCACTGACTGGTGTACAAGGAGATCCACACACTTTACAATGTTACTGCTACCCACTTGGGGGGGTCTATGCACACAGTTTGGCATGCCAATGCTATTGCCAGCATGGACTTCTGGCTTCAGAAGTCGCTGCCCTGCATGGTACCACGGAGGTCTGTGCAGAAGAAATCCCCAAAAAAAGATCATAAGTCCCTTTATAGATCAACATTTTTCAACCAATATCTTTTCAGATGATAGGCTACTGTTCTTTTTCCCCATCAAAGTGCACAACGGCGCATCCATTCACATTGCTTTTCATCTGCCACGCACTTGCCCATTCTCTACACTTACCTCAGTCACTTTGGAGCTTTTTTACATCCTCCTCACCACTCACAATCCGACGTCGTTTAGTGCCATCAGCAGACTTGGGAATATTACATTTGATTTCCTCAACCAAATTTTTGACGTGCGTTGTAAATAATTGGGGCTCAAACTCCAATCCCTACAATACTCCACAAGCCTTCCACTCCGAAAAAAAGAACAGTGTTTCATTCCGGCTCACTGTTTCCTGCCAGGTCTCCCACTCTAAATTCATGTCCTATTATTAGCATTCGTCCCACCTGATTTGAATTTGCACCCTGGGCTTGGGACTTTATCAAACCTTTCTGAAAATCCAAATGCCTTGTATTCATTACTTCTCCATCATTTATCTATCAGTCGGATTCTCAAATATGCTTCCCATTTCATAAATCTATGCTGAGTTTGTCTGAGCCCATTACTCTCAGTCCAATAATATCTCCAAAACCGTTTATTAACTAATTTTATTTTATTCCCTTTTCTCACCAGACTTGGGTTTCCTGGTGTTGCTGGAAGAATGTTTTTTTTTGTTTTATTTTATCTCCTTTTGTGAAGACAGAACTGAAGTAGTTGCTACATAGTACTACTAGTTCCCTGTTCTCCTTTCTCTAGATTCAGACTGTAAGGAGGCTACAATGTCTGCACTTAACTTGCTCATTGGCACACTTTTAGAAGCCATTACAGTCCATTCTTATGACCAATGTACACATAGTCTTCAGAAACCTATCAATTTCTATCTCCAGTTGCTTAATAATTGACCTTCCATCGTCATACAATTACAGAAGCATAGAATCTGTACCGTCAGAAATACAGCACGATCTACATTGGTCCCACTTTCCTGCACAAGGCCCGTAGCTATGAATGTTATCACACTTCAAATACTCTTCCACAGCTACCCTCTCGGGAAGTGCATTCTAGACCCCAACACTCTCTGAGTGAAAAGCAATCCTCACATCCTCTCTCAGCCTCAAATCCTCTACTTTAAGTGTGCACCCTTGTTCTTGGCCCATTTGACTAAAAGGAACAGCTACTTTCTACCCATCCTATCCATGCCCTCGTAAACTTATGCTTCTGAATCACACGCCCCTCGGCCTCCTCTGTTCCAAAAACAAGCTACCTCAGCTTATCCAGTCTTTTTTCATAGCCGATATGCTTCACCCCAGGGAATGTCCTGGTGAATTTCCTCTGCACCCCTTCTAGTGCAATCGCAATGTAATGTGACCAGAACTGCACAATTCTCCAGCCAGAGCTGCTCTGCTCACCAGTTCCTTTTCCTTTTTGTTTTTTGTTTCTCTCATCTTCACTGCAGTATTTTCTTCCCACCCCCCAATTTTAACTTGTTTCATGACCGTAACTGGAGGGAATGAAGAACAGAGTCCAAGACCAGTCCGGCGTGCGAGATGTGTGGGAGACCAGGTGAGTTTGGGAACCGAGTCACAACCTGAGGCAGAGTGAAATCATAGCAAGTACGGGCCGAGTCCCAGAGTGGGAGCAGAGCGAGCACAGGCGGAATTCCCGTTTGGGAGCAGAGCGAGCGTGGGCTGAGTCCTGGAGGTGGAGGCAGAATGAATGCAGGCAAGCCCGTGGGACAAGTCCTGGAGGTTAGGGTTAGAGGCCAGGAGACAAGTACGGGAGTTCCTAGAAGCCTGGTACTCCACGAAGAAATCCATCCACAAACACATAGAACTCGACCCTATATACACTTCATTGCGAAGGAAAATCGAAAGTGAGGTAATCCAGCTCAATGGACTCCAGAGTTTAAATACCTGACGGGAAAACACAGCGGCGCTTCATCGGAGGCTGCATTGATGATGTTACCCAGCAGGGTAATGAAACGTCTGCGGAACAATGAACGAGCTCGACGAGCCAACCTACCACAATATTCATTTTGGCCTAACCTGAGTCCTGTATAACTATTATAATCTATGCCCAGATGAATAAACGTTATGCCTTGGCTCCCTGTGCTTTCTTGACTGGCCTATGAACGTATCCAGCCACATTCATGGATGTGTTGAGAAGCACCCTCTGAGCTTCCTAGTGTGCTGCCATGCGTTGAGTACTCCCCTGCCTGGTTCCTTCTTCCAAAGTGCATCACGTCACATTTATCAGGGTTAAATTCCACCTGCCATTCATCTGCCCATCTGACTGTTCCATCTATAGCTTCCTATATCAAAAGACCTTCCTTCTCACTGCCAAACACTCAGCCAACCTTTGTGTCAAACAAAAACTTACTTCTCACACTCCGCCCACACCCACCCCCCACGTTCACACCTACCTCATTTATGAATACCGCAAATAATAAGGAGCACAGCACTGATCCTTGAACTACACCAGTGGACACTTGTCTCCAATCACACAAACTGCCTTCTACCGCCACTCTCTGTCTCCTGCCATTAAAACAATTTTAGATGCAACTTGCCAAGTTACACTTAATAGCATGAGATTTTACTTTCTTTATCAATTTGCCACGTGGGGCTTTTTCAAAGGCCAGCCTGAAAAACCATATCAACGTTTCCTTGAAACGGATCAATAAGATTTGTTAGGCCTGGCTTCCCTCTGATAAAGTTATGCTGAATCTCCCCGATCAAACTTTGCCTCTTTAACGGAGATTGGATTTCTCCTTTCCTATTTTTTCCAATAGTCTCCATAATACTGATCTGAGACTCACTGGTCGATAGTTCCATCTTCTATCTTCACTACCCTTCCTGCAATATGGAACCAAATTTGTTGTAAATCAATCTTCTGGCACCTTCCCTGTGGCCGGATTCTAGTTAAAAAAAACGTGGGTCAGGGCCTTTCCTTTCTTATCTCCCACGGCAGCCTGAGATACAACTCATTCTGATCAGAATTTTATGTCAGCCAAAACGATCAATACCTGCTCGCATCTTATATTAAACTACTCAAGAGCTTCACAGTGCATATTCTTGAATTCTGTACTTATGTCCTCCTTCTCCCAAGTGAAACCAAATGCAAAGCACTGAATTAATAATCTATCAATGATCTCCAGCTTCATACATGGATTGCCCCTTTGGTTTTTAATGAGCCCTAATTGCTCCCTGATTATTCCGTTCTGCTTGATGTGCCTGTAGAATATCTTGGAATTCTCCCTAATCTAGTCTGCCAGCACTTCTCTATGTCCTTGTGTTGGTCAATTCCAGCAGGCTAGTCATGGTCACATGGGATCTAGGGAGAGCCAGCTAATTGGATTCAAAATTGGCTCGGTGGTACGAAGCAGAGGGTGATGGTTCAAGGTTGTTTCTAGGACTGGAGGCCTGTGACTAGTGGTGTGCTAAAGGGGTCTCTTCTGGGGCCTTTGTTATTTGTTATTGACATAAATGATCTGGATGTGAATGTACAAGGCACAATTAGTAAATTTGCGGATGATACAAAATTAAGCAGTTATCATTGACGGCGAGGAAGGTTAGCAAAATTACAGAGGTATCTTGAACAGATGGGGAAGTAGGCTGAGGATTGGCAAACGCAATTCAACACAGATAAGCCTGTGTTGCACTTAGGAAAGTCAAACCAAGACACGACTTATACAGTAAGTGGTAAGGTGCTGATGAGTGTTAAGGAACAGAAGGACCGAGGAGTACAAGTGCATAGTTTGTCGAAAGTGGCGTCATAGACAGGGCAGTGAAGACAGTCACCTTGAATGGCTTTGCATAATTAGGTGTGACTAACACTGGGGCATTGGCTAACATAGCTTTGAGGCTGTCAAATACCTTTGACAGTCTTGCCGTTCACTGAAATTTCCTGCACTTCTTCAGAAGAATCCACAGTTCTTTGGTCTTTCTTTAATTCTGTGCTGTGTTATTCTGTGTAGATGAAAAAGTGAAACAGTTCTATAGTCACTCGACATATATTGCTGTGTCATAGTTTTAAAATAAATAGAAATCATTTTTAAGTGCGGATTCATTTCTGATTGTGATCTTGGTTACACTGAAGTGTGTGGAGCAATGGCAGCTGCCATCCCATAGTGTCCCATGGCTGTGAAAGGCATCCATCAAGTGATGGGCCTAGCTGCACACAGGTAGGTGAAAATGTTGGGTTCCTTTAGGTGACCATGGACTGGCATGGAGCGAAAAGGAAACACAGTATATGATGGTGGGAGAACGAGGAGCATGAAGTGGGTCAGAATGGCACCCTGTAGTCAGCTGGATTATTAGCAGAGAGCTACTCAAAATCAAAGACAAATCCATCTCTTCCTCGAGACAATTTTCCTCAAACATCAGATACAGATCTAAGTTCTATCTGGAAGTATTCCTTATATTGGAAAAATCTATCTGTTGTCAGGGACAAATTCATTGTAAATCAGAAGCAGATCTATGTCTCATTGGGGGCAAATTCATTATTTAACAGAGAGATATCGATCTGACATTTGACCGTTTCAGTTTGTATTCTGCACACAGTCGTACCACACAGAAAAAGGCCTTTTGGAACATTCACTTGATCCGCCTATCCTCACATCTTGAGGGACTGGAGGTCATGCCCACTGAACTCCCTCAAATCCTCAAAGCCTCCCAAGGTCATACTATTCATTGTGCATTCCATTGCCTTCCTTGGCTTATACAACTGCATCACCTGACATAAATTCCGACCGAAACCCACTTTCAACTGAGCAGTCCATCTGACAAGAAGTACAGGAACAAATTACCGCAGATGCTGGAATTTGTACTGAAAACAACAAATGGTGGAGATCACAGTGGGTCAGACATCATCAGTGGGGAGAGACTAAGCTAATATTTCGAGTCCAGAAGACTCTCATCAGAGCTCAAATAAAGTGTGGAGGAGACTGGATTTACGCTATATTTTGAGTGGAGGTTGTGGAGGAAAGATGCGGACAGTTCAGGTTAAGTGATTGGAAGACGAGGAAGGCAGAACAATGTGTGTGTCTCCTGCCAGACTTGAAAGGGGGAGGGGAGGACATGATAACAAGCTAAAATAAATCTTACCAATTTAAAGGTATTGGCCTCAATATTAAGTCCAGAATTCTATAATGTGCCCAGTCTGAAGATAAGATGCGCTGTGATTCATTGAAGCACTGCAGCATGACAAGGACAGGCGTGGGCATGCAAGCAGGACTCTATTTAAAGTGGATCAGAGATAGTAGGAACTGCAGATGCTAGAGAATCCGAGAAAACAAGGTGCAGAGCTGAATGAACACAGCAGGCCAGCAGCATCATAGGAACAGAAAGGCTGACGTTTCGGGCCTAGACCCTTCATCAGAAATGCCTGGTTCCGTCGGCAGGTACTAAGAAAGGTGATGTGGCTGTAGTACCTGGTTTGCTTCAGGACATGGTCGAGCAGTTTCAAGGCCGAAGAGATTACGAGAGAGTTGCAGTGGGAGAGAGATCCCCTGATGAAGGGTCTAGGCCCAAAACGTCAGCCTTTCTGCTCCTATGATGCTGCTTGGCCTGCTGTGTTCATCCAGCTCTCCAACTTGTTGTCTCTATTTAAAGTGACTGGCTACAGGAAGCGCTGGAGTACTGTTTGTGCACAGACCGGAGGTGTTCCTTAAAGTGGTCACCCAGTCCATCAGACAATCCGTCTGTATTGTCCTACAATCTGAGGTTATACTCACTGCTATTTAACGTCACGCTAAACTTTACATCATCCACAAACTTCCCGATCAAAAATACTACATTCAGGTCTAAAGTTTTTCGCATAATTGTTGCGAAGTTGGTATTGTTGGTTATGGATTGGAAGGCCGGACGTTAGAATTTGTTTGTAAAATGATGGGGGGAGAGTGTATGGTCCCTTTAAAAGGTGTGTTTTCCCCAAACAAGTGTCTGCAGACAGCAGCAGATACACACAGAGTTCTTGAAAATGAAACATTGTATCAAAAGGCTGTACTGTTAGCAGGCAAAGCAGCATTTTTACCAAGACAACAGATTTTTGAATTTAGCCAATTAATTTAACCCAGGCCCTAGACACCGAAGCCCAATTAAATTTAAATCTGATGGTTTTGACAATCTCAGACCAATCCTATTGTAAGAAATTAATAGGTCATCAACGGTATAAGAGAAGAGGACACTTGAAAATTGGGCTGCGGGCACCTACCATCTCTAAAGAGAACAACCCTCAACAGCCATCAGTTGTAAAGGAAGAGAAAATCACTGGCTCTTAGCTGATGTATCGTTTACCCTCTGTTGAGCCTGTAGACCGAGATTCCAATGGTCTGGATTCAATGTTGAGGACTCTCAATGCACCCCATCCAGTTTAAATGCCACTGAACCCCCACCGGTGTTCTTTCTGTTCTGTGGGTGTGAAATCGTTTGGATTTGAAATTCAACCCCAGGGACATTTTTTCTGGATATCCTGTCCAATGACACTAAACTAATTTCCCCAAACCCGCACCCACCCCACTCCACAGTCTGGCAGATATTGTGTTCAGAATGCCTGATGCCTCCTTGGTCTCAGTATAATGTCCTGTGGACAGAACCAAGAGCAGGAACAGTACATCCAGAAACCTCCTGGGCTGGTAGGCTGCAAAAACCGCTGGAAAAGCTCAGCAGGCCTTCTGAGGAAGGGTCACCCAACCCGAAATGTTAATTTTGATTTCTCTTCACATATGTTGCCAGACCTGCTGAGCTTTTCCAGCAAGTGTTTTTTTGTTTCTAGTAGGCTGTAACATTAACAAGGAAGTACAAATTAGCAGCATTTATGCAAATTGAAGCTTTGAAATGAAACTTCCCTGTGAAAGACAAGGAAGTTAGATTTTCTCCTGGGTGCTCGGTAAAGAGATGGAATTGGGTTATTTTTAGACGAGCCTACAGCTGCCTAGGATCAGGAGCCGAGGGAGTTTGGAGGTGGGGAAGATTTGTCCATAATATCTCGAGGATATATCACAGTCACACCAGTGTTTATTTTGGTGTTTTTCTTGCGTTGGAGAAAAAGGGGCAGAAGAGAATATACGCAGTGAAGCACGAGGAAGGAGCTTCTCCTTGTTCATTCAGAAGGTCAAAAGTTTGCTGAAATGTTGCCAAACTAACATGGGACTGTTGAGTTTTTTTTGTCAGAGAATGTTGACATAATGAGAACAATAGATGGTTCATGTCCCAATCAGAGATAAAATCTTCCAGCAACACATTCAGTATCATATGCAAATAGGTGTGATGAGGGTGAAAGTTCCAGGCGTGTAATCGTGTGCTCAGAACATGCAACATTGTGCAACTCCTGAAGGGTTGGAAATGTCCAATTCACTTCACTAGCTGTTCAGAATTGAGTAACACTCAGTTAGCAAATGGACAGATGTTATCACTGCCTTAAGAGAGGTATTAATGTTTCATCAAAGATTTGTTATAGAGGGATTTATCTGTAAATCGGGGATGGAACAGTTAGGACAGAGGGGTTAGGTTGAGATGGGCCTAACTAATACCGATCATGAAACAGATGAGAAAGGTGACAGTGTTGGAGAGAATGACTTTAGTGGGAGCCCTGACACGAACAGAGAGTCTGGACACTAAAGGAGACACTATTAGTGCGCCTTGCAATGACAAAGACAGCTCATTTCTGAGGAAGAAGAACCTTGAATTTGCATTGTTGTTGCCACAATGAACCTCATGCATGAATGAAACTGTTGCAGCCAACCAATACCGTTGTCACTTTTCTGTGACTCATATATGTTGGGCAGTGCTAGGTTTGTTGTTCCTGAGTCTGACACGTCTCACAGTAGAGTGGACCAGAGACTGAAGAGGAACCAGCTGAACTGCGAACATATTCCACATAGCGAGCTATTCTTCAGAGAATCTGGCAAGCGATCAGTAATGAGGGGACAATTATAAGAAGCTCAGGAAGGTGTCATTCGCTGGGTGTCGGCTCAGTGACAGTTGTACTGCTTGTCTTATCTCGATCCAGGCATCAGAAAATGGAGCTTCGCTCGAAAATTAGTACGGGACTATAGACTGGGGAGGGAAAGGGTGAGGACGGTCAATTGCTTAGGAAAGGACAGGAAATAAATCAACAGGGCTCCGGGAATTGAAGAAGTAAAATAGAATGTTTGAAGTCAAGGACTGGGAGGCTAAGTAAAGAAGATAGGGGGGAAAGTGTCAATGAATTGGAGAAGTCGCAGTGACTGGGGAGGGGAGCTCTCTGTGTTTGTAGATGTCCCATCAACATGTTGAGAGGGAGCTCATTCAAGATGTGCCACGAGAGAGAGAGAGAAAGAGAGGGGGCACACTCTGTCTGTAGATGCCCCACTAAGTGGGGTTGGGGGTGGTGGGCCACATCCACCTTGTCTGTAGATGCCACACTCAGAACATGAGCGGGGTGGGAGGTCAAGGTCATTCTCTGTAGATGTCCTAGTGAGCGATAGATGCAGGGCTTCCCTAATCTATATGTGAAACGTTAATAATTCATGGTCCATGCCATCGACATGAATCTTCCATCCTATAATTCCAACCAGCAATGCTCTCTAATGCAAGTTCTGTTCTTCCCTTTCCAGATTATCATACAGTGAGATGGGAATGTTGCTGCTCATTCTCGGGCTAATCAGTAAGTTCTTTGGGCCGCATTCAAGCACCACGCTGATGTTTTCGATTTTTTATAACTTTGATTTTATTGTCACTTGTACCGAAATACAGTGAAAAGCTTTGCTTACAAGTGGTACAGGCAGATCACAGCAAGCAAAGGGTGTACAGATCAAAAAGACTTGGAGACATACAGGTCACATTACAGGTTATGTTATTTGAAACCAGAGTCCATTCAATAGTTTGATAACGGCTGGAACGAGCTGTTCCTCAACCTGTGTGTGCATGTATTCTGTATCTTCACATCCCTTGACACAACTCGTATGTGACTCTCATCAGGGCATATTTTTCCGTTGTGAGAGAGGGACAAAGTTAGGTGCTTTAATTGCAATTCAGAAGGATACAGTGTTACAGAAACATATGTTTTGCTGAATGAGCAGCATTCTCTCTAATATACATACTTGTTGCCAATTGTTATCACAAAGAATTTGAACTTCAAACCGTATCAGAACAGTGGACTTTTGAATGGAGCAAAGCAGGAATCAATTCTGTTCAGACAGTCGTATGTATCCAGTGCACTGTTTACAGCAGGATCACAGATGGTTACAGCACTGTTAAGCCCATTGTGTCTATGGAACAGCTCCAAATAGACCACTCCCAAAGTGTATTTACGAGGTGTATTTTGAAGTGACGCTCTAAGGCAGAGGTGATGCGCTGCCTACTGGAGTCCCACAAAGTAAATGACTTTGGAAGCGTTATTTTTATCAATGTTGGAACAATAAAAGCAGCCTCCTGAAGCAGGATCCCGACCCGAACTGTCAACTTTCTTGCTTCGCTGATGCTGCTGGCCTAATGTGTTCGTCCAGCTCCACACCGTGTTATCTCTGACTCCAGCATCTGCAGTTCTTGCTATCTCTTTCGTGCTTTTAGTTTTTTTTAGCGTTGAGATTCAGCATCAGTTGTTGTGAAGTTGCAATAGGGTTAGAAATGCAGTAACTGCCTCTTGCCTGCTTGCTTTCTGAGACTTGTCTTGATTTTTTTCCCTCTCTGGGTTGCTGGACTTACCTGTGAGACAAATCTGTTTTCAGAATTTGCTGAGGGCTGTTTTTATGGGATGTTACTCTATTGGAATAATTAATTAGTTTCAGTTACTGTAGCTATCATTTTGTTAAGTTTTCCAAAAGAGATACGTTATACTAAATTCCTCTTTCTTAGGTTGGATTTTAACAACAGTGTTTAAATAAATTGAGTTTTGCCTAACGTCGAGATAACAAGGTGTAGAGCTGGATGAACACAGCAGGCCAAGCAACATTAGAGGAGCAGGAAGGCTGACGTTTCGGGCCTAGACCCTTCTTCAGAAATGGGGGAGGGGAAGGGGGTTCTGAAATAAATAGGGAGAGAGGGGGAGGTGGATAGAAGATGGATAGAGGAGAATATAGGTGGAGAGGAGACAGACAGGTCAAAGAGGTGGGGATGGAGCCAGTAAAGGTGAGTGTAGGTGCGGAGTTAGGGAGGAGATAGTTCAGTCTAGGGAGGACGACAGGTCAAGGGGGCAGGATGAGGTTAGTAGGTAGGAGATGGGGGTGGGGCTTGAGGTGGGAGGAGGGGATAGGTGAGAGGAGAGACAGGTTAGGGAGGCGGGGACTAGCTGAGCTGGTTTTGGGATGCGGTAGGGGGAGGGGAGATTATGAAGCTTGTGAAGTCCACATTGATACCATTGGGCTGCAGGGTTCCCAAGCGGAATATGAGTTGCTGTTCCTGCAGCCTTTGGGTGGCATCATTGTGGCACTGCAGGAGGCTCAGGATGGACATGTCGTCTGAGGAATGGGAGGGGGAGTTGAAATGGTTCGCGACTGGGAGGTGCAGTTGTTTATTGCGAACCGAGCGTAGGTGTTCTGCAAAGCGGTCCCCAAGCTTCCGCTTGGTTTCCCCGATGTAGAGGAGGCCACAACGGGAACAGCGGATGCAGTATACCACATTAACAGATGTGCAGGTGAACATCTGCTTGATTTGTAAAGTCTTCTTGGGGCCTGGGATTGGGGTGAGGGGGAAGGTGTAGGGGCAGGTGTAGCACTTCCTGCGGTTGCAGGGAAAAGTGCCGGGTGTGGTGGGGCTGGAGGGGAGTGTGGAGCGGACAAGGAAGTCACGGAGAGAGTGGTCCCTCCGGAAAGCAGATAAGGGTGGGGAGGGAGAAATGTCTTTGGTGGTGGGGTCGGATTGCAGATGGCAGAAGTGTCGGAGGATGATGCGTTGGATCCGGAGGTTGATGGGGTAGTACGTGAGGACGAGGGGGATTCTGTTTTGGTTGTTTTTTCGGGGAGGGGGTGTGAGGGATGAGTTGCGGGAAATGCGGGAGACACTGTCGAGGGCGTTCTTGACCACTGATGGGGGAAGTTGCGGTCCTTGAAAATTGAGGATATCTGAGATGTACGGGAGTGGAAAGCCTCATCCTGGGAGCAGATGCAGCGGAGGTGAAGGAATTGGGAATAGAGGATGGTATTTTTGCAGGAAGTTGGTTGGGAGGAGGTGTATTCTCGGTAGCTGTGGGAGTCAGTGGGCTTGATATGGATATCAGTTTCCAGGTGGTTGCCAGAGATGGAAACGGAGAGATCCAGGAAGGAGAGAGAGGTATTAGAGATGGTCCAGGTGAGCTTAAGGTTGGGGTGGAAGGTGTTGGTGAATTGGATGAAATGTTCGGGTTCCTCGTGGGAGCACGAGGCGGCGCCACCACCATCACCCCCCACCCCAGGCCCCAAGAAGACTTTCCACATCAAGCAGATGTTCACCTGCACATCTGCTGATGTGTATACTGCATCCGCTGTTCCTGTTGTGACCTCCTCTACATCGGGGAAACCAAGCAGAGGCTTGGGGACTGCTTTGCAGAACACCTACGCTCAGTTCGCACTGAACAACTGCACCTCCCAGTCGTGAACCATTTCAACTCCCCCTCCCATTCCTCAGATGACATGTCCATCCTGAGCCTCCTGCAGTGCCACAATGATGCCACCCGAAGGCTGCAGGACCAGCAATTCATATTCCGCTTGGGAACCCTGCAGCCCAATGGTATCAATGTGGACTTCACAAGCTTCAAAATCTCCCCTCTCCCTACCGCATCCCAAAGCCAGCCCAACTTGTCCCTGCCTCCCTAACCTGTCCTTCCTCCCACCTATCCCCTCCTCCCACCTCAAGCCCCACCCCCATCTCCTACCTACTAACCACATCCCGCCCCCTTGACCTGTCCGTCCTCCCTGGACTGAACTATCTCCTCCCTAACTCCCCACCTACACTCACCTTTACTGGCTCCAACCCCGCCTCTTTGACCTGTCTGTCTCCTCTCCACCTACATTCTCCTCTATCCATCTTCTATCCACCTCCCCCTCTCTCCCTGTTTATTTCAGAACCCCCTTCCCCTCCACCATTTCTGAAGTTGGGTCTAGGCCCGAAACGTCAGCCTTCCTGCTCCTCTGATGCTGCTTGGCCTGCTGTGTTCATCCAGCTCTACACCTTGTTATCTCAGATTCTCCAGCATCTGCAGTTCCTACTATCGTTGCTTAACGTCGAGCAGTTTGAGCAGTCACATTGGATCTGGAATACGATAAACATGTCACTTTATGTTTGCTTAAAAATAAGTTAAAGTTAGGGTCTAGACTAACGTCTTAAAATATTTTGAGAGGTTTGACTTGGTTCATTTGAAACTGGGGGCTGTTGCCAGGATCAAGAACTCGAACCCCAGTTTGAGTTTATTTGTTTTGAAGTCAAAGGCAGCAAGTGTTAAGTGTTGCTGTGTTTTGTTTTGGGTGTTGCGTTTGGTTTATTTAGTTTAAACAGGTTGTGCCTTGTGTAGTAATGGTTCTTTCAGTTACTAAGAGGTTCCGGGGGTGCAAGAAGTCCCTTCAGGAGTTTATGGAAAGAGAGGAAGGCAAAGATTGTGGAATTGGCATACCTGCTGGATCTGGGGTTGTCTTTGCCCGTGCAAAAACGGGAGGTCATTGCAGCTCGACATTTATGACAGGCGGAAATGCTCGCAGAATCTTTGGAAATGGGTAAAGTTCAATTGCCAATGAGGCAGCTTGAGTTCGAGGCAAAGAAAAGGAAAGAATCGTCCTTGCAGTAGAAGAGCAGAAGAGAGTTTGCACTTAAGAAGTTGGCAATTAGAGAAGAAAGTTGACTGTAAAGAACAGAGGTGAAATTGGAAGTTAGGCTCAGTGAGGACAATAGTGATGCGGAGCAAACCCATTGTAGCTAAAGGCCTGATGGACATCTGTTTAAATGTGTCCTAGTATTGCCTAAGTTGGGCGAGAAGGATGCAGAAGGATTTTCCATTTAATTTGACAAAGTGGTTAAACAAATGAAATGGATGGTGACCATGTGAGTATTGTTAACCAAATCAAAGTTGGTAGCTAGAGCTAGTGAGGTATTTGCATCACTATCAGAGGAGGTATCTTGGGAGTATAATGAGATGAAAAGTGCCATCTCATGCCTTTTTTTATTCATTGTCAGGATGAGGGCATTGCTGGTTAGGCAGCATTTACTGCCCAGAGTGCAGTAACAGAGTCAATTACATTGCTGTGGGTCTGGAGACACATGTATGCCAGACCAGGTGAGGATGGCAGTTTCCATCCCTCAAGGACATGGTGAACCAGATGGGTTTTTCCCCAACAATCGACTCACGGTCATCATTAGATTCTGATTTCCAGATATTTATTGAAATCAAATTCCACCATTTGTTGTGGCGGGGTTCGATCCGGTATCGCCATTATCTATGTCTCTAGATTAACAGTGCAGCGAAAATAACACTAGGCCATCGCCTCCTTCGCATGAGCAAGTAACAGAAGCTTGCAAAATATGATTCAGGAATCTAAAGAGGAAATCTGGTCAAACGTGCATTGAGATTGAAAGGATCAAACAAAGTCATTTTGATAGGTGGATAAGGACATTGAGAACAGATCAAACATATGCTGCTCTCAGAGAGACGACTGTGTTAGAGGAGTTCAAAAATTCACTTCCTGAGGTAGTGCGGACTAATGTGGAAGAGCTAAGAGTTAAAACTGCAAGATTAGCAGCTGAAATGGCCAATGATTATATTATGAGTTGGTTCATCAGTCAAAATTTGGCTTTCAATGTCAATTTCAATCAGTGACGGATAGAAATTGGTGAAAAGAGAAATCCTCACGAGCTAACTAAAAAGTTGCTTTCATTGAAGATAGTAAAGATAGTTTACCATGGGATAAAAAGGAAACCCATGATGGGGAAAGAGAAGTAAAAAGAAAGCTCAGGTGTTTTCACTGCAATAAAGCAGACTACATAAGGTCAAAATGTTCGTGGTATACAAAAAAAACGCTAGTAAGGTGGATGTGGGAAAACAGGAAAATCCAGTGAATTTGTTGAGTGGGAAAGGAAAACATAGTGGAAGTTAAAAATCTGCTAAGAATAATGTATAGCCTGGTCACGGGTTGGTTGAGAAGAAAGTGCCAGATTTCCTTAAACGATTTACTTGCAAAGGTAATGTTTAATCATATATGCCAGGAGGAGCAGACTAAAAAAAAATTGTAATTTTAAGTGATAGCGGAGCATGTCAATCTTTGATGAAGAGATGTTTAATTGAGAAGGGCTATTGCCAGAAAGAAATGGAAATATGTGGAATTCATGTTGGGAAGAGAAGTATTCCATTGTATCAGGTGAGGTTGGAGAGTGGGATGAAGAGTTTTGAAGCGGTGTGAAGAGTAGTAGAGAAACCATTGGTTGCTGGAATATAATTTGTCCTTGGTAATGATACAGCTGGATCACAGTTGGGAGTACTGCCTTCTGTAGTTGAAAATCCAACAGAAAATCAGACAACTGAGTTATGATAGGAATGCAACGTGTTGGAGTAGAAATCAAAGAATAAATATGAGAAGTTGAGGTGCAATTATCAAAGGCCATGTTGAAAAAAAAATCAAGAACTGGTAGAAGACAAAGTGGATATCTATAGTGCAGAGCAATTAACTGATGTACAACAGAAAAATGAAAAACAAAAACTAAAGCAATTGCATCAAAAGGTATACACAGAAGTAGGATCCCAGTGTATCCGTGGAAGTTATTATCTTACAAATCACATCTTGATGAGGGAATGGACACCATCCCACATTCAGGCAGAAATTCATCAAGTTGAATTACCGTTGGGTCATAGAAAGGAAGTGTTGTGGTTATCACATGAATTACCAGTAGGAAGTCATTTGGGAGTAAGGAGAACTCAAGCCAAAACATAAAACAATTTTTATTGGCTTTGGATTGCATTACGATGTGGTTGAATTTTGCCGGACATTTCATACGTATCAGCTAATTAGAATCCCTCAGGCAGTGATAAAACCAGCACTGTTAACATCTATTCCTGCATTTGAAGAACTTTTAAGAAGGGTGTTAATTGATTGCATAGGACCCCTACCTAAAACAGGTAACAGCATTATAGAGGGTACTCATTTCTTTTTTTAATCGAGGTACCAACTACCCACAGAGATACCATCAGCACAAGAGTCAAATTTTACAGCAGAATTATTCAAGGAAGTTGTGGGTAGCTGAGGAATAGAAGAATTCAAATGCAGTGCTTACAATCCAGAATTGCAGGGAATGATGACATCAAACTTTAAAGACCGCATTTAGGGCTTATAGTCAAGACTATCCGGAGGATTGGGATAAGGGAACTCCATTTGTCAGTTTTGCAATTAGGGATGCATCAAATAATCTGTCAAATCCAGTCAGTTTGAATTAGATTTCGGGTATGAGGCCAGAGGACCACTGAAAGTAATTAATGGGAAATTGATGAGTCAGAGATCAGAGACCACATATGTAGACTATGTGTCAAACTGTAGGGAAAGATTAAATGAGCAGGTGAGTTGGCTAGACAGCATTTTTTTAAATAAAAGCACAGCATGTCATGAAACAGGAAGCAGACATGAAATCAAAAACTTACAATTTTGCTTGTCGAGATAAAATGTTAGTGTTGCTTCCAGTGGTAGATGAACATTTAATAGTCAGGTTTAGTGGGCATTATCAAGTTGAAAGTAAATTGTGTGAGCTGAATTACTTGATACGAATGCCAGGCAGAAAGAAATCTCACCTAGTGTGTTATGTGAATGTGCTCAAAAGGTATGTTGACGGCGACGGTAAGCAAAAAGCAAATGTGTTGTCAGGCCATTATTTAAGGTGCATTCCTTTGCTACAGACTCTTAGCCAGACCTTCCCTGATTCCTGCCCCTCATTTGGGAAACAGCTCCTTTGCCTTTCCAAATATCTGCATTTACCAGTCTCTTCAAAACACATTCTGTGGTTTCCGCTTCTTCCACCCACGGGAACATGTCTGCTCTTTTCAGACCTCTCCTAATTTTGAGCACTTTGATCAGCAATATTCTTGCCCTGCTCTTCACTGAGGACAGTTGAAACTGCCCCATCACTGAAGTCTCTCGCTCCTGCTGCTGTTCTCGTGATTTGAGGCTTGTTGATTCTTCTGGGGAATGTGACTCGCTGTGTAACATTCACTCTGCTTTGCAAATCAACATTAAGCTTATTTGTAACTTTCAGTCCCATACAGTGCATTCACTGACCCGTGCGTCAGCCATACAGTGCTGGACCAGGCCTGGAGAAGCATCAATTGTGGTTTCTTGGAATGCTTGATCGGGCTGATATGTGATGACAGTCTTCAACAGGGATGGTACAGGTTTAACAGGTAACGTGAGGGAGGGAGGGAATTATTTGCAATGTGAGCAGTAATTCGGATGTGCAGAGGAGATGGCATTGCACGTGTTTATTGTTTCTGAGCTAGTCATCCTGGGGACCAGGCTAATGTACTGACAGCGCTGGTGGAATTTGTGATCCATTTGGAAATATACAACATTAATCTGACCTCCTCATTGGTGACCATGAAGCTCTTGTCTTTCACAAACTTATCATTAGGTAAGGATTTGTGTCATTCACAGAAACTTGGGTTGATTTATTATTGTGACATGTACCAAAATGCAATCAAAACTTTTGTTTTGCATGCTAACCGGACAAAGCGTATCTTACATAAGTACACCAGGGTGATGGAACAGAGTGCAGAATATAACGTTAGAACTACAGAGAGATGTGGAGAAAGATCAAGCCTAATACCATTCATGACATAGAACTGTACAGCACAGGAACAGGCAATTCGACCACAATGTTGTGCCACACATGACACCATGTTAAACTAATGACTTTTGCCTACACATGATCCATATCCCTCCATATTCATGTGCTTATCTAAAAGTCCCTTAAATGCTCTTATTGTATCTGTCTCCACCACCATCGCTGGTAGCGCGTTTCAGTCTCCTACCACTCTCTGTGTAAAAACAATCTTGCCCCTTACATCTCCTTTGAACTTTCTCCCACTCACCTTAAATGCAGGCCCGCTAGTACTAGACAATTCAATTCTGGGAGAAAGGTTCTGACCGCCACCCCTATCAATGCATCTCATAATTTTATAGACTTCTATCAAGTCTCTCCTCATCCTCCAGAGAAAACAACACAAACTTTTCTAGACTCTCCTTATAGCTCATAAACTCTAAAATCAGGCAGCATCCTGGTAACCTCTTCTGCACCCTTTCCAAAATCTCCACATCCTTCTTGTAGTGTGGTGACCAGAATTGAATACAATTCTCTAAGTATGGCCTAATCTCTAATACTCATAAAGCTGCAACATGACACCCTGACTCTAGAACTCAGTTCCCTGACCAATAAGGGCAAGCATATCATATACCTTCTTTACCACCCTATCTACTTGCGTGGCCGTTTTCAGGGAATGATGCACTTGAATCCCAAGATCCCTCTGTATATCCTTGATGTTCAGTGTTCTGCCCTTAACTGCCTACTTTTCCTTAGCATTTGATCTCTCAAAATGCAGCACCCTACACATACGTGGATTAAACTCCATCTGCCATTTCTCTGTGCATATCTGCAACTGATCTATATCCCGCTGTATCCTTTGACAAAAATCGAGACTGTCCACAACTCTGCTGATCTTTGTATCATCTACAAACGTACTAACGCACCAATCTATATTTTCATATTTTCATCCAAGTCAATTATATATAGAAGTCCCAGTACGGATCCCTGTGGAACACTATTAGTCACAGAACTCCATTCTGAGAAAAAATCCTTCCACACCATCCTCAGTCTTCTCTGGGCAAGCCAATTCTGAATCCACGCGGCCAAGTCACCATCGATACAATGCATCTTAATCTTCTGCATTAGCCTACCATGAGGGACCTTGTCGAAAGCTTTACCAAAATACATGTAAACAACATCTGCTGCTCTACCCTCATGATCACCTTTATCATCTCCTCAAAAAATTCAACCAAATTTGTTAGACATGACCTGCCTGCTCAAAGCCATCATGACGGTCTCGAATTAGGCCATAATTTTCCAATTGCGCCTAAATCCTATCCCTCAGAATTCTCTCCAACAGCTTCCCAAACAGATGTAAGACTCAGTCAGTCTACAGTTTCTTGGTTTATCCCTGTTATCCTTCTTGAACAGAGGAACAACATTAGCTATCCGCCAGTCCTCCAGGAACTCTCCAGTGGCTAGTGAGGATGCAAAGATCTTGTTCAAGGCCCCAGCAATCTCCTCTCTTGAGTTTCCCACAACCCAGGATAGATACCATCGGGCCCTGGGGTCTTATCCACCGTAATGCTCTTAAAGTGACCCAACATTGCTTCTCTCTTGATCTGAAAATGCTCTCGCATTTTAGGATTATTATTATGATTCAAGCAGAAGATGTGTGTTCGTCGCTGGCTAGGTCAGCATTTATTGTTCATCCCTAATTACCCACAGATCAGTTAACGGTCAACCACGGTGCATGCTTCATACAAATCCCACTTTCTTCCATAACATTCTCCTGGATGAATACAGACGCAAAGTACTGATTTAGGATCTCACTCACATCGTCTGCCCCTGAGCAGAAGCTTTATCCTTTATCCTTGAGTGGTCCTACCTTGTTCCTGGATGTCCTCTTCTTTAATGTGCGTATAGAATGCCTTGGGATTCTCTTTAACCCTACTTGCCAACGTCATTTCATGGCACCTTCTTGCTCTCCTAATTCCCTGTTTGAGTTCCTTCCTGCTTTCCTCATGGGCCCTGTCTAATTTAGCTTCCTCAACCATACATATGCTTCTTTTTTCCCTTTTGACTAAATGAGTTTATCCATAAATCTAATAACAGCGGTAAAGAAACTGTTCTTAAACCTATTTAAATTTAAAGCACAGACAGCGTGTAAACCCTGTTTCATTCTGAGTACAAGATTATTAAAGAATACAAATTCTAGACATTATATTCTTCTGTTCATCCACACTTACACCACTGTGCTCTGTTCTTGTCACTAAATCTCTCTGTTACTCGACAAAAGTAGCATTGTGTTCTGCACTCCTCTCCAAACCCCTCCATTAATGCACGTCCAGTGCATTGTACTCACTTCTGCTCTCAATAGTATCTGGTTAAATTGCACCCAGACCACTGTGTTCTGCTCTGGTCTCCTTTAATCCACAACAGGAGAATTGTTCTGTGTTGTGTTCTCCATAACCCTCTGTTAATTCACCCTCAGCAATTGTGCTTTGTTTTGATCCCTACATCTCTCTGGCAATCCAAACTAGTAGCGCTGTGTTTGTTCTGGTCTCCATACTCATCTGTTAATCCACACTCGCCAAAAGAAGCAACAGCTGAGAAAGCAAATAGGAGTTGGAGTTAAATCCAGTGGAGATTCCAGCGGGAAACTCTGTCCAGAGAATACTGTGAATGTGGATTTTAGTTCCACAAAATTAAGGTTAAAATTAATCACTAGCTGGTGTTCAAGTGGAGACAGATGGATAAAGACGTGACAAAAAACAAGAACTAGAAGAAAATGCTGATTCAGATACAGGAAGAGTACAGTTGGCAGTTCAGGTGCTGAAAAAAAATGGGTGGACGACGAGACAGAATAGCCACTCTCTTTATGCTCTACATACTCTGTAAAATTTTGCAACTGTACAGAACAGGGGCAGAGAGCAACGGGAGATGCCTGGGATAGAGGACAATATATAACGGAAAGAGGGTTAATTTGAGTGGGTGCACAGGTTCTGGAATTCTCTGCTGGTACCATTCTGTCCGTGTAGTCGTGATTGTGATCAGTTAGAGAGCTGTCTCTGTGATTGCTGTTTCAGTTCCGGTGGATGGAAAATACCAGAGATTGTTATTCCACTCACTAATTGTTCCTCGTGGAGCACAGGCTGGCTAAATGGTAATTAATGATTTTATAATATCACATTCACATTCACGGTCCATGTTCGTTACTTCCTTCAGTATGAAAATATTACTTTACAGGTCGACATCCTACCGTGATGGAAGGGGAGGTCACCAGGACTGTGTGTTTCAACTGGTTTGCGAATTCCTGCTACCGGAAACGAGAGATTCGGATTAAAAACTGTTCCAGTTTCTTTGTGTACGAATTGAAACCGACTCCCTTCTGTCCCGCTGCTTATTGCACAGGTACAGAAATATTTCCAAATCCCCACAGCGTGACTCTGTCATCTTGCATTACCAAGAGATTTTTTTGAAAATTACGCATGCCTATCATCTTAGTAACTGGAGCAAGTGATGAACGAGTGAAACATAATGTGAACTTTTTACTACAATTCCAGAGAAGAGTCAGATTCTGCTCTCCCTGTCAGTCAAACTCTGTCTCCGTGAGAGCTTAAGATCACGGGACAGTCCAAGTGTGTTTGAGCAGTGTAAATACTCCACCGAAAGGCACTAAGACTAGAGATGGAGATGTAGTGACTGAGAGGAGTGGGATGTAAGGACGAAGGGTAGTGTAATGTCGTGAAGGAGGGGAATAGAATGTCATGGTTAAGTGGAGTGGGATAGAGTGACTGACGGGAGTGAAACTCAGCTGTTGGACACAATGAGTAAAGTAAATGTTTAGCAGTGACTGAGAGAGAAAGATGCAGTGACTGAGGGGAATGAGATCAGAGATTGAGGTGAGAGGATTGTACTGACTGAGGGGAGAAGATGCAGTAACTAATGGTATTTGGGAAATAGTGACAGAGTGGAGTTGGATTCAGTGTCTGAGGGGAGTGGGATATCATGACTGTATGACACAGTGGCGGAAGATAGTGTGTTGCAGTGACTGAGAGGAAACGGAATGCAGTGACTGGGGACATTGGGGTGCAGGTAACAAGTGCCATGGATGAAGTCACAGAGAGTGGAGGAAGGGTGAAGCATTGATTGAGTTACAATCAGTGCATAATATATACAGACGTTCTGAATTTGGATAAATGAAGAAAAGCTCTGTTCTCTAAACATCCCCAGCATGCAATGTGTCGTGCTGTTTCTTCAGTCTCCCATCTCACCATCATTTGTTTCAGATACAGAAACGATTTCTGAGCACGATCAACAAACGACTGAACGTTCAACTACAGAAACATCTGCTCCACAAGTAATTGAAACTTCAGGTATCAGCAAAATACAGTGACATGTAATGCAACTGTTCAGACAATATCGTACCATGTGTGTCTTACCAATGGGAGTGAGATGCAGTGTCTGCGGGGAGAGGGCACAGTGACTGATCAAAAGGAATGCAGTGATACAGGGGAGTGGGATGTCGTGACTAAGTGGAGTTTGACACAGTGACCCAAGGAAGTTTGATGTAGTGACCGAGAGGAGATAGGTGCACTGATTAAGGGGAGAGTGCTGTCATAATCATGGGTTGAGGGATGTAGTGACTGAGGGGAGTTAGGATGTAATAATTGAGGAGAATTGGTTGCAGTGACTGAGGGAATGGCTATGCAGTGATTTAAGTGTGCATAAATTAGTGACTGAGGGGATAGGGCTATAATGAATGAGGAGATTGGGAGGTGGTGCCTGTGGGGAGTGAAATGTCGGAACTGAGGGAAGTCAGGGACTGAGGGGAGTCAGGATGTCGGGACTAAGAGTAGTGGGACGCAGATATTGTGGGTACTGGAATATGTAGACTGAGGAGACTGGGGTGTAATGGCTTGAAGGGACGTTGAGTGCCTGCGTTGGTGACAATGATTGACTGGAGAGAGTGGGATGTATGAAGTGACTGAGGGAATTTGGGTGTAGTCACGAGAGGGAGTGGAATGTAGTTAAGTGGAATGGTGTTCTGACTGATTGGAGAGGGATTCAGTGACCGAGGGCAATGATGTGTCGTGACTTCGGCGTGTATGTGCAGTGGCTGATGGTATTTGGATGCAGTGGGACATAGGAATTTGTGATGCAGTCCCAGTGGCTAACTTGATGTAGTAACAGAGGGGAGTGGTGTGGCTCATAGTCACTGACGGGAGTTGGATGCCGTATTTGTATGGAGCAATAGATGCTTTGATAGAGGGGTTTTGGACTCAGTGTCTGAACTTATGTAATGCGGTGAATGAGGAGAGTTTGCAGTGGTCACCGAGGGGAGACTGATGTGGTGACAGATTGGAATGGGATGCAGCGAATGAAGGAAGTGGATTGTGATGACAGATGGGAGTGGGATGCAGGGACTGAGGAGAGTGGGATGTAATAAGTAAGGGTTGTTGGTTGCATTGGCTGAGGGGAATAGAATATCGCAGCTGATGTGAGGGATGTAGTGAGTGAGAAGTTGAGTCCTCCTCTACATTGGTGAAACCAAGAGAAGGCTTAGAGATCATTTTGTAGAGCATCTGCGCACTGTTCACGACAAACGACAACACCTTCCGGTCGCAAACCATTTTATCTCCCATTCTCACACCCACTCCATCCTGGGCCTCCTCCAGTGTCACAAAGATGCCACCTGCAAACTGGAGGAACAGCACCTCATTTTCCGCCTCGGGAGCCTACAACCCAACGGCCTAAATGTGGATTTTACCAGTTTCAAAATCTCCCCAACCCCAGCCTCATCCCATGTCCCATCCTCCCTCTCATCCCCGCCTCCTTGACCTGACGCAAAATGTCCATCTTCTCTCCCAACTATCCGCCCCTCCTACCTCAATAACCAATCCCCGCCACTGCCTACCTGCACTCATTTATCACCATCCCACCTACCATCCCCAACCCCATTCCTCCTCTCTCTATTTATTTCTGTGCTCCCTTCCCCCTCCCCAATTCTGAAGAAGGGTTCCGATACGAAACGCCAACCTTCCTGCTCCTCTGATGCTGCCGGCCTGCTGTGTTCCCCCAACTCCACACTGACTCTAGCATCAATAGTTCTTGCCATTTCTGAGAAGATGTGGGTGTTTTATCCAAGGGGATTGGGTTACAGAGACTGAGGAGAATTGATTTCAGTGATTGAGAGGAGTGTGCTGCAGAGACTGAGTGGATTTGAATATTGTGACAGAATGGGAGTTGTGTGCGGTGACTGAGGGTTTGATATACAGTGATTGAGGGAATGGGACGTACTGACTGAGGGTAGTTAGATGCAGTGAGTGAGGAGAGTGGTAATCAGTGTATGATGTGAATGAAATATAATGAATGAAGAGTGTAGGATACGACAGAGTGGGTTCGATTGCCGTGACTGGGTCGAGTAGGATTCATTGACTGGCGTGAGTGAGAGTGAGACACTGGCATAGTGACTGAGGGCTGTGTGTATTGCAGTGGGACTGAGAGGAGTGGGCTGGCGTGGCTGACGGGAAGGGGATGGAGAGAGAGTGAGGGCAGGTGATGCCAGTGACTGAGGGGATTTGGAGGCAGTTTCTAAGGGTCGCTGAGGGGTTCTGGGATAGAGTGACAGCGAGAAAAGTGTGGGATGTAGTAACAGAGGTGTGTGCGATGTAGCGACTGAGTGGAGAGGATGTGAGGGATTTTTGCATATAGTAACTGAAAAGAGTTGGATCATGCAATGACTAAGCTGATTGGAATGCAGAAACTGAAGGGACAGAGCTGAAGTAAGTGAGGGGAGTGGAGTGCCATGACTGGGTGGAGTGTGATCCATGAATAGAGTGTGGGATGCCGTGACTGAGGCGAATGGTTCTGGTGACTGAAGAGCATAAGATGTAACGACTGAGGGGTGTGTGAGGGACGGAACTGAGGAGAATGAGTTCCAATTAGTGAGCTGAATGGGATACCATGACTGAAGGGAACGGGATGTAGGAACTGAGGAATGGGAAACAGTGACTGAGGGGAATGTGATGTAGTGAACGAATTGAGAGGGATTCAGTGAACAGGGGGAAGCATTGAATATGGCAATCGAGAAGAGTCGTCTGATGCAGTGACTGAGGAGAGTGCGGTGTAGTAACTGAGTAGAGTGAGATGCGGTGACATTGAGATGTCGGATGCCTTTGACTGGGAAAAGTTGTGTTGTGGTGAGTGAGGAGAGAGTGGCGTGATGACAGGGATGGACGTGAGGCTGTGATGAAATGAGTGAGAGATAGTGGCAGATGTGGGTGTGCTGCAGCAACTGGGGGAAATGTGATGTAGTTGCCGTGGACCTGCAACACAGTAACTGAGTGGAACGGGAATGTTGTGTCTGAAGGGAATGGGATATTGTGTCTGAGAGGAACGAGATGTTGTGTCTAAGGGGACTGGGACGCAGTAATTGTTGGGTTGAGATGAGGTGTCTGAGGCGAGTGTGATGCAGTGACTGACGAAAGAGGGTTTCGGTGACTAAGGGGAGTGCAATGTCATGTGTGAGAGGGGAGTGGGATGACGTTACTGAGATGTGTGGCATCTGATGTAAATGGGATGCAGTGAGTGATGGTAATGTGTCTTGGTAACTGAGGGATTGGGTTGCAATGATTGAAGAAGTGGAAATAATATACTGAGGGGAGTGAGACGTAGTAACGAAAAGGTATGTGCTGTAATGACTGAGGGGTAAGGAATACAGTGACCAGACTTGTTGAATGCAGCGACTGAGAAGAATGGGAGGATGTGATTGAGGGTGTTAGGGTACAGTGACAGAGAAAGCAGAAAACAGCGACGAAAGAGAGCAAATTGCAGTGACTAAGGGAGTGGGCTCAATGACCAATGGGAGTGTGGTGTAGGCAGTGAGGATAGAGGGATGCTGTGAATGTGGAGAGTTACGTGTAGTGATTGCAATGGTGTACATCACTGACGGGAGTGTGAATCAGCGACTGAGGTGAGTGCCAGCAAGTCAGGCGACAGAGATGCGGAGACTGAGGGGATTGTGACTGTGCGGGGTTGTGGGGTGTGTGGGAGAATTTGAGGTGATTGGGATGTCAGCACAGAGAGAAGTAGGATGAAAGTGACTGAGGATAATATGTATTAGCTGATGGACGGCTGATGGAGTGACTGAGGGGGTTCCAGTGAAGTGATTGAAGCGATGTGGATGCTGTACTGAAGAGGATGGGATGCGGTGTATTTTTTTAAAGTTATAATTCATTTTTTTTTTGGAATGTGGGCACCAGTGGCTGAGCAGCATTTATTCCCCATCCCTAGTTATGTAGTCAAAGAGTAACACAGCTTGGAAACAGGCCTATCGGCCCAAGCTGGTCCATGATGAACATGGCGCCCACTCAGCCAGCTCCAGTTGTGCACATTTGGTCCACATCCCTCTAAACCCTTCCCATCCATGTACCTATCCAAATGGTTCTTAAATGTTGCTATTGTACCTGCCTCAACCACTTTCTCTGGCAGCCCATTCCATATACGCACAATTCTCTGTGTGAAGAAGTTGCACCTCAGGTTCTACTTAAATCTTTGACCTCTCACCTTAAACTTATGTCCTCCAGTTTTCAATTTCCCATCCCTGGGAAAGAGACTATATGCATTCATCCTCTCTATGCCCCTCACAATTTTATGCTACATGCGTTCTTCACCACCCTGTCTACCTGTGACGTCGCTTTCACCGAACTATGTACTTGTACTCCTAGGACCCTCTGTTCCACAACACTTCTTAGGCCCTCACCATTTACTGTATAAGTCTTACCTTGGTTTGACTTTCCAAAGTGCAACTCCTCACGCCTATTGAGAAGTTGCCGGTAGGCTGCCTTTTTTCAACCACTGCAGTCCATCTGATATGGGTTGACCCATAATGCCATTAGGGAGGGAATTAGAGTATTTTGAATGAACGATCGTGGCTTGGAGGGGAACTTGAAGATTGTGGTGTTCCCATGTATCTGCTACCCTTGCCCTTCCAAATGGAACTGGTCGTGGGTTTGGGAAGATTGCCCTGAGGATCTTTGATAACTTTCTACAATGCATCTTGTAGCGAGTACACACTGCTGCTACTGAGCATGGGTGGTGGAGAGAGTGGGTGTTTGTCGATGTCGTGCCAACCAAGCGGGATGCTTTGTCCTGGAGTGTTCCAAGCTTCTTGAGTTTTTTCAAAGCTGTATCCATTCAGCCAAGTGGGGAGTATTTCATCTCGCTAATGACTTGTGCCTTGTAGATTGTGGACACGCTTTGGGGAGCTGGGAGGTGAGTTGCTCTCCACTGACCTAATTTTGCAGCTCTATCTATCACTTGCTGCATGTGCTGTTTGGCATGCAGGTAGTCCTGTTTGTTAACTTCACCAGGTTGACACAACGTCTTCGAGTGTGTCTGGTGCTGCTACTGGCATGTCCTCCTGCATTGATTGAGCGGATTGGAATATAGTGACTGGTGAGAGAATGTTATATTACCAGAGTGGAGTGAGATACAGTGAATGACGAGAGTAGGATGTAGTGACAGAGCAGAGTAGATTGTAGTGTTTGAGGTGAGTGGGATTTACTGACAGAGAGGAATGATACGAAGGGACTGAGACAAAGTGACTGAGTTGACTGTGATGCAGTGACTGAAGGGAATAAATTGTTAACTCAGGTCAATGGTATATGGTGACTGATGGACAGTGGATACAGTGACCGAGATGGATGGGACGTGATGACTGGGGTAAATGGGAAGTGGTATTTGAGGGAAATGAGATGTCCTGGCTGCATGGAATGGGATATAGTGACTGAGGGAATTGGAGTGCAATGATGGAGAGAAGTAGACTTTGTGACACTGAGGCATGAGGATGAAGAAAATGAGACAGGGGGATGCAGTGACTGGGCATAATGAGAAAGCAATGACAGAATATGTGGGATACGTTGACTGAGGGGAGTAACATGTGTTGATTGATAGAAGTCAGATGCAGAGACTGTGATGCGTAGGATGTGGTGTTTGAGCGGAGTGGGATGTAGGTATTGACACCATTGGGCTGCAGTGACAGACACAATGAATTGGAGCGACTGAGGGAAAGGGAATGCAGTGACTCAGTGGAATTCGATGCATCAGCTCAGGGGATTTGGAAAACGTAACTGAGCAAATCGCACACAGGGACTGACAAAATAGAATGTCGTGACTGATGGAGTTGGGAAAACTGATTGAGGGTAGTGATTTTTAGCTATTCAAGGGAGCACGATGTAGTGACCAAGGCTTGTTGAATATAGTGAGTGAGAGAAGTGTGAGGATATGACTGAGGGGAATGGGATGCAGTTACTGAGAAGAGTGTGATGGTGTGATTGAGGGTTAGGACTCAGTGCCTGTCACTCTCCGATTTTGTCTCCCTATCAGAGAATCCCTAGAGTGTAGAAACAGGACCTTCGGCCCAACAAGTCCACAGCGACCCTCAGAGCATCCTATCCAAACCCATCCCCCTATAAACCCATCTAATCTACACATCCCTGAACACTATGGGCAATTTAGCATGGCCAATCCACCTAGCCTGCACATCTTTAGTCTGTGGGAGGAAACTGGAGCACCCGGAGGAAACCCACGCAGACACGGGGAGAATATGCAAACTCCACACAGATAGTCGCCGGAGGGTGGAATTGAACCTGGGTTGCTGGCGCTGTGAGGCAGCAATGCTAACCACTGAGCCACCATGTTACCCCTATCTTTGTCTGTCTCTCTTAATTTCTGCCTCCCTCCCTCATTCGGTCTGTCTGTCTTTCTGTCTCTCCCCGTATCTTTGTCTTTCTTTCACTCTCCCCCAGATGCGTCTCCCTGCCATCTTCTCTCTCTCACCACCACATACCCTCCGTGCGTGTGTGTGTGTGTGTATGTGCGTTTCCTTATCTCTGCAGATCTGTATGTCTGTGTTTGACTGTCTATCTTTATCTGTGTCTCCCTGTCTCAGCCTATCTGGTCCTTTCTCTGTGTCTCCCTATCTTCGTCTGTCTGTGTCTTCCTGTCTTCATCTGTCTGAGCCTTTCTTTCTGTGCCTTACACTTTCTGCCTCTCTGTCTCTCTCAAAATGTGTTTCCCTGTCTTCATCGGTTTCTCTGAATGCATGTCTCCTTTTCTTCGTCTGGCTGTCTCTCCTTTTCTGTCTCTGCTTTTTCTCTATATCTCTTCTTCTTCTCATTCCACTTCTCATTCTCCTGTATGTGACTTTGGCTGCATCCTGGCTGGGTTTTCCCATCTGGATGAGACTTTGTTTATCTCTCCCCGTCTCCTTCCATACATTGTTGCCTCAGCCTGTCACCATGACTCCATTCCTTTGCCTGATTCTCACACTCTGTTTTTTGTCTCCTCGTCTTTGCCTGTCTCTCTTTGTTTAAAACTCCCCATCTTCTTATACCTCTCTCTCTCAAACCATCCCTACCTGCATCATTCTGTCTGTCGGTCTTTCCTTGTCTCTTTGTCCTGGTTTCACTGTCTTCATCTGTGTCTCCCCGCCTTCTTATGACTGCCTCAATCTGTGACTCCCTATCTCTGTTTCTCTGCCTTGATCTGCCTGTCTGTCTGTCCTTCTCTGTCAGATGTCAGACAAATGATGTCTACCTGTCTGCGCATGTGTGTCTCTATTTTTTCTGAGTCTCCCTATATCAGTCCATTTGGTTCTTTCTGTGTGTCTCCCCGTCGTCACCTGTCTGTCTCTTTCCGTGTCTTCCAGTCTCTTTCTCTCTGTCTCTCTCAATATCTGCCTCCTTCTCTTTGTCTGTTTGGCTCTCTATGTCTCCCTGAGTCAGACAGCATTCTGTTGTCTCTCTGACAATTGGGCAAAGAGGAAAATGGAGTGTGGAAATGTAGTAAAGATACAACGTAAAAGATAAACTATTGATGAGTTGGGAGCAATGAGAAGAAAAGTGGAATCAGGGGCGGGGGGTGGTGTGTGAAGAATGGTCATTGAGGGAGGAGAACGAAGACCAGTGCAGTGAACTGACTGCAGAATAATCAAAACACAGGGAGAAAAGAACTAAATGAGGAGCAAGAGTTAAGGGACATCAATGGGATGGGTGCAATTGTGCTAATCAATACTGTACTCGGTGTGTTTAACTCTGGGTGTGCGTAACATGTTGATGTTTCACCTGTTGTGTTTAGATATTCAGTACCAGTGGGTTAATGTATTTCTCATTTCGGAGATGGAGATCAAGATTGAAGAGGCGAAGAAAATCACCTTGCAGAGGGTAAGATATTCTGCTGTACAAAGAGGGTAGACACAGATTACCCGCCTCTTGGTGCCTCTTCACTGTCTGCTTTCACTCATTGTGGACTGGAGCTCAGCAAAAATAAATAGTTGCTCCTCATGCCAAGTTGCCCTCATGTCATACTGAAGCATACATTGGTTGGAAAAAGGGAGACTGTCCTTTGAGGAACAAAATGGCCTCCTTGGGAGTGTCACCCGGCTTGGGACAGAAGGATAGGTTGAATGCATTGGCACTGTTCCAGGGTAACAGGTTGATAGGGAAGCTCTGAATGGCCTCCTGTATCGATCAAGCAGGATCAAAAGTGGAATTGAGTGGCGCCCTATTGCTGAGTAATAGATTCAGTGTGAGAACTGAATGGCCTTCCTCTCCTTTGTTTCGCCTTACTTTATTGACTCCTCAATTCCTGTCTTCTCTTTCTCCTTTGCCCCCATCCCCTCTTGCACCTTCCTCAAGTTCTGTCCTTCTCTATTTCTATCTCTTTCCTTCCCACAGACTGTCTCTCACCACAGTCCTGCTGTTGTATTTTCTTCCTCCTCACTTTCTCTCTCACTCTACCCGTCTCCCATCTTTTCTCGCTGTTCTTGCTACTTCTGTGTCTCAGCCTCTGTCACTTTCCTCCCACTCCCTGTCTTGCCTCTGTCTTTACCTCGAAAGTTGTCTCCACTCCCTCCTACTTTCGTATTCACTAGTGGGAAGTGAGTGGGATTTCTTGGCCAGTTCTTGTTGCCTGTTAGTATCTGCCGTTGAATTCAGTGGCTTGTTAGGGTATTTCAGAGGGCAGTTGAGTGTCAATCACATTGTTGTGTGTCTGCAGTCGTAGGTAGTCCAGACAAGCTGAGGTGGCAAATTTCCTTCTCTGAAGGGCATCAGTGTGCCAGGTGAGTTTTGTCAACCAAAGAAACTGCAAATACTGTAAATCAGAAGCAGAAACAGAAATTGCTGGAAAAGCTGAACAGGTCTGGCAACATCTGTGGAGGGAAAACAAATAACATTGTGGATCGGGTAACCCTTTCTCAGAACAGTTGGTAGCAGTTTCGTCGTTAACCTGAGATCTTTAATTTTATCGAATTCAAATTCCACCATCAACTCCAACGGGATTCGATCCCAAGACTCCAGAACATGATCTGAACTTCTGAGTTAATAGTCCAATGGTAATAGCATTAGACCATCGCCTCCCATTAAAATAGCTCCTCTTTCTTTCCCCTTCTGCACTCCAGCTTCAGGAGATGGTCAACAAACGAGCCGGCCGGGAGCTGGAATTGGCCTTGGAAGAGGGATACTGTTCAGCTGTGGACCTCTTGGAATCTGAAGGAAGCTGACCATGTTCATTAGACTCTAACACCTGGTGATCACCTCATTTGTTGATTTCAATCTTGATACTGAGCAACTGGAACTCCTCTTCACATTCTTGACTTCAGAAAATGCTTAGAAATTGTTTTTTTTTTTCTGACTGTTTTCGGGGAGCATATTATTTGTATACATTTATGCCAATTCACTGCAGTCTCTGTTTGACTTGTGTTATTATGGATATGTTGATGGAGTCGAATTCGTGTCCTTCTTTGTCTGTGTGTATTGAGACCAGTGAGAATTGGTTGTGGCTCTTGGTGGCTAGTTGCTGTTCGTGTATCCTTATACAAGCCATATACATATCACTGAAAAACAGAACCGGAAGCAATACAAACCACCCCTGCAAACCAAAGCATATAAATAACAAGCGGGACAGAACACCGACACTTCACCAGAGCCACACTGACAAAATTACCTAGCAGGGTGATGAAACATCTGAAACCAAACACACCAGCTCGGCGAGCAAGTCTACAATCTGATCCAATTCTGGATTCAGAATTGGCTGACCCTTAGAAGACAAAGGGTGGTAGTGGACGGAAAATATTCAACATGGTGCTCAGTTACGAGTGGTGTACCACAAGGATCTGTTCTGGGTCCTCTTCTATTTGTGATTTTTGGAAATGATTTGGATGAAGAAGTGGAAGGGTGGATTAGCAAGTTCGCAGATGATACGAAGTTGGGTCACATTGTGAACAGTGCGGAGGGCTGTTCTAGGTTACATTGAGAGAATGCAGAGCTGGGCTGAGAAGTGGCAGATGGAGTTTAACCCTGAAAAGTGTGAGGTGATTCATTTTGGAAGGACAAACTTGAAAACGGAATACAGGGTTAACGGAAAGATTCTTGGCAGTGTGGATGAGCAGAGGATCTTGGGGTTCATGTTCACAGTTCCCTGAGAGCTGCCACCCAGGTGGATAGAGTTGTTAAGAAGGCGTATGGTGTGTTAGCTTTCATGAATAGAGGGATTGAGTTCAAGAGCCGTGAAGTTATGCTCCAGCTATACAAGAGCCTGGTTCGGCCACATCTGGAGTATTGTGTCCAGTTCTGGTCACTTCATGACAGGAAAGATGTGGAAGCGTTAGAAAAGTTGCAGAGGAGATTTACCAGGATGCTGCCTGGAATGGAGGGAAGGTCTTACGAGGAAAGGTTGAGAGAACTTGGGCTTTTCTCTTTAGAATGATGAAGGATGAGAGGTGACTTGATAGATGTGTACAAAATGATCAGGGGTATAGATAGAGTAGACAGCCAGAGACGTTTTCGTAGGGTGGAGGTAGCTTTTACGAGGGGACATAGTTTTAAAATGAAAGGAGGTAGATATCGGTGAGATGTCAGTGGTAGATTCTTTACTCAGAGAGTGGTAGGGGTGTAGAATGCATTGCCAGAGAGGATAGTGGAGTCGGCCTCATTAGGGGCATTTAAGCAGCTATTAGATAGGCATATGGATGATAGTATAAGGTAGCGGTGGAGGTTAGATAGACCTTATACTATCATCCATATGCCTATCTAA
>NC_063380.1:1133019-1133966 GCF_021869965.1 Rhincodon typus | reverse complement strand
AGATAGGCATATGGATGATAGTATAAGGTAGCGGTGGAGGTTAGATAGACCTTATGTTTAGGGTAAAAGTTTGGCACAACATCGTGGGCCGAAGGGCCTGTACTGCTCTGTACTGTTCTATGTTCTATGTCCTATGTTCTAACCTCATTCACCACCCGAGCTACAAATCTTCTCAAAAACTTTAAACAGTTAATCCGGTCGCGATAAAACATATGATTCCCTTCATCTTGAGCTCGGCTTGTGATACACAAATGCAACTTCTACTCTTAGCTTCAACTTCTATCCTTGCCCTCTTTGGGTGTCACGTTGGCTCAGTGGTTAGCACTGCTGACTTATATTGCCGGCTGCCCGGGTTCGGTTCTATTCTCAGGTGACTGTCTGTATGGAGTTTGCACATTCTCCTTGCTTCTGCTGGGTGCTCCAGTTTCCTCCCATTGTTCAGAGATGTGCAGGTTAGGAGATTTGACCATGCTAAATTGGCCATAGTGTTCAGGGATGTGTAGGCTGCGGGGGGATTGCCTGGGTGGTGTGCTGTGAGCGTTAGTGTGGACTTGTTGGGCCAAAGGGCCTGTTTCCACACTGTAGGGATTCTCAGAAATATGAATTATTTCATGTCCAAATTCCCTGCTTTCCAGCTGGATCATCCACGTCCCACGACTAATTTTCTTTGGACTGCAGCCTTCTGTTTCTTCTTACCCAATTTCGTCTTGAGAGAGATAGGAAAACAGCCTGTTTCTTCGTCGTCTTTGATTCCTTTTTTGTTTTCCTTCCTCACTTTCCCACCGAGTCAGTCGGGAGATATTGTCCTGCAATAAGGCACCCTCATCTTGGATTTTCAGTTAGTCATCCTCTTGATCTCCTGGATGATCAGGATCAGGACATCATGTGTATCGAATACGACATGCCAATGACGACTGAGACAACAAGGTGCAGAGCTGGACGAACAC
>NC_063380.1:1111372-1132619 GCF_021869965.1 Rhincodon typus | reverse complement strand
TCTGAAATAAATAGGGAGAGAGGGGGAGGCAGATAGAAGATGGATACCTCCCCTCCCCCATTTCTGATGAAGGGTCGAGGCCCAAAACGTCAGCTTTCCTGCTCCTATGATGCTGCTTGGCCTCCTGTGTTCGTCCAGCTCTGCACCTTGTTGTCTCAGATTCTCCAGCATCTGCAGTTCCTACTATCTCTGCCAATGACGACTGTCTGTTTGTCTCCTTTTAACTTTAATTAATTAAAATATCGCATATTCCAGTCTTATCTGGCGCAGTTAACACCTTGCATACGGATGGACTCTCTACAAAATAATATAGAAGTGTATAGCACATGAAAGGGCCCTTGGTACCAAAATGTTGTGCTGAACATGCCACCAAATGAAACTAATCACTTCTGCCGGCCCTTCATCCATATCCCTCCATCCCTTGTATTTTCACGTGTATCTAAAAGTCCCCTAAATACCGTTGTCGTATCTGCCTTCACCACCGCCCCTAGCAGTGCATTTTGGACTCCTACCACTCTCACCTTAAATGCACGCCCACTAATTTAAACACATTCCCAACTCTGGGAGAAAGATTCTGACCATCAACCTTATCTATGCATCTCAAAATTTTATGAATTCTGTCAAGTCTCCTGTCATCTTGAGCTGCAGAAGGGAAAACAACCCTCGCCTATCCTTATAGCTCATACCCTCTAATCCAGGCAGCATCCTGGTAAACCTCTTTTGCACCTTTTTGGAAACCTCCACATCATTCCTGCAATATGATGACCAGAACTGAACACAATACCCTTAGTGAGGCCTAACCAAAGTCTTATAAAGCTGCAACATGGCATCTTGACTCTTGTACATATTTCCCCGCTTCCCAATTTGGCCCCAACCGTGACAATATCTACACTCATGGCATTGAGATCCTTCAGAAGCGTTTCTCCCTGCGACTCCTGAAACACACACTTGCAGCAATGCGCCGGCATCTCCAGGCACTACAATCAAGCCAACCCCAGCTCAGAGCCTCCCTCTCCCAGACGTGCAAAGGACCTCTCCTGTTTTTAATTCTTCGTAGGATCCACAACGTAACTCACAATTCTACTCAGCTTTACTGGACACTAAAAACCGTAAGTACAGTAAACTTACTGGTGCCTACCACCCAAAATGAGCTTCCTCCACCCCCCAAATCCCCAGCCGTACCCAGGACCTTCCCCACAATGCGTCCGCAGCCATTGGCCATGAGGCCACTATCGGGGAACCCACAGATGACGTCACATCCGCTAGCGCCGGGTTCCCCACTTCCTGGACAGCGAACACCATCGCTGCCGTTGCCACCGACACTGAAGTCGCGACCACCCTCACCGCTAATGCCGATGCCGACCCCGCTCCTCCTACCGCTGACGCCGCTCCGCCCATCACCGACGCGGACGCAACTCCGCCCACAGCCGACGCCGACGCAACTCCGCCCACAGCCGACGCCGACGTCGCTCCGCCCACTGCCTCCACAGCCAGCAGCTCCAGAGGAGACCGCAGCACGCAGCCCTGCCGAGTCTTCACCATTGCCCCAGACCTACCCCTTACTGAGGACGAACGGTCAGACCTCAGTAAAGGGCTCACCTTGTCCCCCTCCATCCACAGATCAACGAATACCGCTCACGCTTGGACATAGAGCAGTTTCTCCGCCGCCTCCGCCTCCACGCTTACTTCTTCAACCGTCAACCTAACCCTTCCTCTACTGACCCCTTCTCCCGCTTCCAACACACCCCCTCCTCCTGGACACCACCCCAAGGCCTCCTACCCTCCCTCGACCTCTTCATCTCCAACTGCCGTCGAGACATCAATCACCTCAACCTCTCCACCCCTCTCACCCACTCCAACCTCTCCCCCGCAGAACGTGCAGCCCTCCGCCCCCTCCGCTCCAATCCCAACCTCACCATAAAACCGGCGGACAAGGGAGGCGCAGTTGTAGTATGGCGCACTGACCTCTACATCGCCGAGGCCAGACGCCAACTCTCCGACACCTCCTCCTACCGCCCCCTTGATCATGACCCCA
Organism: Rhincodon typus; assembly: GCF_021869965.1. Lineage (NCBI taxonomy): Eukaryota > Metazoa > Chordata > Chondrichthyes > Orectolobiformes > Rhincodontidae > Rhincodon > Rhincodon typus. The sequence continues at coordinate 1,130,584 of NC_063380.1, read as the reverse complement.
CCCCTGAGCACCAAACCATCATCTCCCAAACCATCCACAACCTCATCATCTCAGGTGACCTCCCACCCACGGCCTCCAATCTCATCGTTCCCCAACCTCGCACCGCCCGCTTCTATCTCCTTCTCAAAATCCACAAACCTGAATGCCCTGGTCGACCCATTGTCTCCGCCTACTCCTGCCCCACCGAACTGATCTCCAACTATCTCGACTCCATTTTCTCCCCCTTGGTCCAGGAACTCCCTACCTATGTCCGTGACACCACACATGCCCTCCACCTCCTCCAGAACTTCCAATTCCCCGGTCCCCAACACCTCATCTTTACCATGGACGTCCAGTCCCTCTACACCTGCATTCCCCATGCAGATGGCCTTAAGGCCCTCCGCTTCTTCCTGTCCCGCAGGCCCGACCAGTCCCCCTCCACTGACACCCTCATCCGCTTAGCCGAACTCGTCCTCACCCTCAACAACTTCTCTTTCAATTCCTCCCACTTCCTACAGACAAAGGGGGTAGCCATGGGTACCCGCATGGGCCCAAGCTACGCCTGCCTCTTTGGAGGTTATGTGGAACAATCCCTCTTCTGTACCTACACCGGCCCTAAACCCCATCTCTTCCTCCGTTACATTGATGACTGTATCAGCGCCGCCTCGTGCTCCCACGAGGAGCTCGAACAGTTCATCCACTTCACTAACGCCTTCCACCCCAACCTTAGGTTTACCTGGACCATCTCCAACACCTCTCTCCCCTTCCTGGACCTCTCTGTCTCCATATCGGGCAACCACCTAGAAACCGATATTCATTTCAAGCCCACCGACTCCCACAACTACCGAGAATACTCCTCCTCCCACCCACCTTCCTGCAAAAATGCTATCACCTATTCCCAATTCCTTCACTTCCACCGCATCTGCTCCCAGGATGAGGCATTCCACTCCTGTACATCTCAGTTGTCCTCATTTTTCAAGGACCGTAACTTCCCCCCCTTCAGTGGTCGAGAACGCCCTCAACCGTGTCTCCCACATCTCCCGCAAATCATGCCTCACACCCCGTCCACGCAATAAGAACCAAAAAAGAATGCCCCTCGTCCTCACGTACCACCCCACCAACCTCCGGATCCAACGCTTCATCCTCCGACACTTCCGCCATTTGCAATCCGACCCCACCACCAAAGACATCTTTCCCTCCCCACCCTTATCAGCTTTCCGGAGGGACAACTCTCTCCGTGACTCCCTTGCCCGCTCCACACTACCCTCCAGCTCCACCACACCCAGCACTTTTCCCTACAGCCGCAGGAAGTGCTACACCTGCCCTCACAGCTCCTCCCTCACCCCCATCCCAGGCCCCAAGAAGACTTTCCACATCAAGCAGATGTTCACCTGCACATCTGCCAATGTGGTATACTGCATCCGCTGTACCCGGTATGGCTTCCTCTACATCGGGGAAACCAAGCGGAGGCTCAGGGACCGCTTTGCAGAACACCTACGCTCGGTTCGCAATAAACAACTGCACCTCCCAGTCGCGAACCATTTCAACTCCCCCTCCCATTCTTCAGATGACATATCCATCCTGGGCCTCCTGCAGTGCCACAACGATGCCACCCGAAGGTTGCAGGAACAGCAACTCATATTCCGCTTGGGAACCCTGCAGCCCAATGGTATCAATGTGGATTTCACAAGCTTCAAAATCTCCCTTCCCCCTACCGCATCCCAAAACCAGTCCAGCTCGTCCCTGCCTCCCTAACCTGTTCTTCCTCCCACATATCCCCTCCTCCCACCTCAAGCCGCACGTCCATCTCCTAACGACTAACCTCATCCTGCCCCCTTGACCTGTCCGTCCTCCCTGGACTGACCTATCCCCTCCCTAACTCCCCACCTACACTCACCTTTACTGGCCCCATCCCCGCCTCTTCAACCTGTTTGTTTCCTCTCCACCTATCCTCTCCTCTATCCATCTTCATCTGCCTCCCACTCGCTCCCTATTTATTTCATAACCCCCTTCCCCTCCCCCTTTTCTGATGAAGGGTCTAGGCCCGAAACGTCAGCCTCTCTGCTCCTATGATGCTGCTTGGCCTGCTGTGTTCATCCAGCCCTGCACCTTGTTGTCTCGGATTCTCCAGCATCTGCAGTTCCTACTATCTCTGATTCAAGCATACTATATGCTTTCTTTACCACGCTATCTACTTGAGAGGCCATTTTCAGAGAGCTATGGACTTGCACCCCAAGATCCTTCTGTACATCAATGCTGTTCAGGGTCCTGCTGTTAACTGTATACGTTTCCCAAAGATTTGATCTCCCAAAGTGCAGCACGTCACAATTAACTAGATTAAACTCCATCCGCCATTTCTCCACCCATATCTGCAACTGATCTATATTCCATTGTATCCTTTGACAACATTCTACACAATCCACAACACCACTGATCTTCATATCGTCTGCAAACTTACTAACCCATCCATCTACATTTTTATCTGTCTGCGTGGGATTCCTCCGGGTGTTCAAGTTTTCTTCCACACTCCAAAGATGTGCAGGCTAGGTGAATTGGCCATGCTAATTAAGTTATATATAGGTCCCATTACCGATCCCTGCAGAACACCACTAGTCATTGACAAGCAGCCTGAAAGTCAACTCCCACCTCTGTCTTTTGTGGACAAGCTAATTCTGAATCCACGCATCAAGTCACCATGGATCTCATGCATCTTAATCTTCTGCAGGAGCCTACCATACTGGATCTTGTCGAAGGCCTTACTAACATCCAGATAAACAACATCCATAGTTCTGCCCATATTGATGACCTTCGTCACGTCCTCGAAATATTCATTCAAGTTAGTAAGACATAACCTGCCCTGCACAAAGCCATGCTGGCTGTCCCTACTTAGGCTATGCTTTTCCAATTGTGCATAAATCCTATCCCTAAGAATTCTCTCCAATAGCTTCCAATCACTGATGTGAGACTTAACGGTCTATAGTTTCCTGGATTATCCGTACTTCCCTTCTTGAACTGAGGAAAAAGCATTAGCTATTCGCCAGTCCTGCGAGACATCTCAAGTGGCTAGCGAGGATGCAAAGATCTTGGTCAAGACCCCAGCAATCTCCTCTCTTGTCTCTCTCAATAACCTGGGGTAGATACCATCGGACCCTGGGGACCTATCCACCTTAACGTTCTTCAAGAGATCCAACACCACATCTTTCTTGATCTCAAACAGCTCTAGCATATTGACAATCTCCACACAAATCTCATTAGCTGACATATCCTTGTTCTGGGTGAATATCTATGCAAAGTACTGCTTTAGGATCTCACCCACATCCTCAGCCTTCAAGCACAAGTTCCCTCCTTTATTTTTGAGTGGACCCACCTTCTCCCTGGTTATGCTTTTGTTTTTATTGTTATTTATAAAATGCCTTGGGATTCTCTGTAATTACTTGCCAAGTTCACTTCCTGGTTCCTTCTTGCACTCCTAATTCCCTACTTGAGTACTTTTCTGCTTTCCATATATTCCTAACGGTCATGTCCAGTTTTAGCTTCCTAAATATTAAGTATTCTTCTTTTTTCCCCCTTTTGACTAAATCCACAACCTCCCTCATTATCCAAATGTCCCTTACTTTGCCATCCTTGTCCTTGATCCTTAATGGAATATGCCGGTCTTGACGTTTTCCCAGCAAGTCCTTAAATTGTTCCCACATGTTAAATGTGAACTTGCTTGATAACAGTTACTCACAATTAACACTTCCTGGCCTCTGCCTAATACTGATGTAATTTGCACTGCCCCCAGTTTTGGACATTCCCGCGTGGCCCTGACTTATCCTTGTTCGTAGCTATCTTAAATCTTAAGGAATGTAATAACTGTTTTAAAAATGATCTCTCCCAGAAAGGTCAGTCACCTGGTCAGGCTCATTAGCTAATAAAAGGACCAGTATGGCCCCTCCTCTAGTTAAGCTATCCACATACTGGATACACTTAACAAATTCCACCCGTTCATCTTGCTCTAAGGGAGCCCGAATCAATATTAGGGAAGCTAAAATCACACACTATGACAACTCTTGTTTTTATTGCACCTTTCCATAATCTTCCTACGTATTTGTTCCTCAAAGTCACGGTGGCTGTTGGTGGGGTGGTGGGGGTGGTGGGGGTGGTGCTATAAGTAAAATCCTATCAAAGTGACTTCACTCATCTTATTTTTGAGATCTATCCATGTTGCCTCAGTGGAAGAGCCCTCCAGCATGTCCTCACTGAGTGCAGATGAAAGATTATCCCTGATTAGTAATGCAACTCCTCCACTTCTTTCACCTTCCTATCTATCTTATCTAAAACTATGAAACCCTGGAATATTGATAAAACTGTCCTGTCTCTCTGTCAAGCAAGTCTCTGCAATGGCCACAACATCATATCCAGGCCCTAAGCTCATCTGCCTTACCTATAATACTCCTTACTTTGTGACTGACACAGTGGCTCAATGGTTAGCACTGGCGCCTCACAGCACCAGAGACCCAGGCTCGATTTCACTCGAGGGCTAACTGGCTGTGTGGAGTTTTTCATTCTCCCCGTGTCTGCGTGGGTTTCCTCCGGATGTTCAAGTTTTCTTCCACACTCCAAAGATGCGTAGGCTAGATGAATTGGCCATGCTAAATTGCCCATAGTGTTCAGGGATGTGTAGATTAGGTGGGTTTATAGGGGGATGGATCTGGGTGGGATGCTCTGTGGGTTGGTGTGGACTTGTTGGGCCGAAGAATCTGTTTCCACACTGTAGAGATTCTATGATCTATGATTGTAATAAGCACACTTCATCCAATTCGTTCTACTGTGTTCGTTTATCAGCCCCTGCCTATCCTTTCTTTCTAACTTACTGGTCCTAACATTTACCTTCCCCTCAATCCCTTCACTTGCTGACGTTTTGCTCTAGTTCTGGGATCCTGCCAGTCTAGTTTAAATCCTCCTAAGTAGCGCTAGCGAACCTCTATGAGAGGAGACTGGTTCCCCTCCAGTTTAGGTACATCCCCCATCCCTCTTGTACAGACTACCCCTGCCCAAGAAGGCGTCCCAATGATCCAAGAACCGAAGACAATGCCCCCTGCCCTACCTCCTTAGCCATTCATTCATCTGTCCTATCTTTCCACTCCTTGCCTCACTAACACGTGGCGCTGGTCGCAACCCAATGATTACTAACCACGACGTCCTGCTTTTCAGCCTCTTTCCTAACTTCCTAACTCACACTGCAGGGCCTCATCCCTCTTTCTACCTATGTCGTTGGTACCAACATGTACAACAACCTCTGGCTGCTCATCCTCCCCCTTAAGAATTCTTGACATCTTGCGTTACCTGTGCTGTAAAATGTACTTCTTGGCCTGATTCTATACTCCGTGCTAACCTCCAGTGTGTAAATATTCTTTCCAATACGATATTTTCGGTCGTTGGAATGTCTCAGCAGATCTGGCAGCATCTGTGAAGAGAAAATCAGAGTTAATGCTTCAGCTCCGGTGACCTTTCCTCAGAACCGTTCGGATGGAGGACGGAAACATTTGTGGCTGTGGGGGCTGCTCCTTGTTTGCGTTATTCTCAGTGTTCCTGCTGATTTCATCGAATTCTAGGAGCATAATTACTATTTGATAAGCTGATGCATTGTTTTGGAACTTTTGCGTGGAAAAAAAGATTAAAACAGCCACTTTAAGAAAAGGAGGACAGACAAAGGTAGTAAACACGACGGAAGTGATTTAAACGGGGAAAGAAACCCACAAAGCTGTCTGACGCGACAGTGAATCTGCACAGCTACTGCTTCTGCTGTTTGATTTTCATATATCTTTGGACATCGGAGTTCGTCCAAGAAAAAATAACAACGAAATTCACAGCTGACCTTGGAGAAACCTGTGTGGGAGAGCTCACAGCAGGGGAGCAGATAAGTAGTTTTTTTTAAAGTGTCACCTTACTATTTATTTTGTAAAGCTACAATAGTGAGTAGAGTGAGTCCTTTATTGATTATAAGTTTTATTGAGATTTGTCTCTTGATTAAACTTTAAAATTATAAGACATAGGTACTAATTTAGCCTGGAGTAGTGTTGTTTAGAGCAGTAAGACTGCATTATTTTCTGGATCTCTAGATTGTTAAGGTTCAAAGATGGGCTTTAGTAGAGGGTTGTACTCTGCCTGGTGGATGTGGGAGATAGAAAAAAAACAAAAGAACAAAGAAAATTACAGTACATAAACAGGCCCTTCGGCCCTCCAAGCCTACACTGAGATGCTGTCCGTCACAACTAAAACCACGTACTTTAAGGGGGACCATATCCCTCTATTCTCACCCTATTCATATATTTGTCAAGATGCCATTTAAAAGTCAGTATAGTATCTGATTCTACTACGTCCTCTGACAGCGAGTTCCGGGCACCAACACCCTCTGTGTAAAAAATGTGCCTCGTATGTCATCTTTAAATCTTTACATCTTTGAAGTAACTGACTCTTCCACCCTTGGAAAAAAACTTCTGACTGTCCAGTCTGTACATGTCCTTCATAATCTTGTACAGGTTCCTCCATCAGGTTCCCCCCTCAACCTCCGTCGCTCCAATGAGATCAACCCAAGTTTCTCCAAATTCTCCTCAGATTAGGGACAGTTTCCATGTTACTGATGATTATATCTGCAAGAAGTGTGTTTGTTGTGAATCCCATCGGATCGCTTGGGTCAGTTGGAACAGCAATTAGAGACAATGAGAATTTACAGGATCTGGGGTTGTGATGAATGGCAGTTGTAGGAAGATAGAAAAACTGCAGATACTGTCGGATAGATGGGTTACCTCCAGGAGAGGTAGGAGCAGGAGGCGGATCATGCAGAAGTCTCCTGTGGCCGTCCCCATTTCAAACAAGTATGCTGTTTTGGAGAATGTAGGGGGTTGTGGACTCTCAAGGATATGTAACACTGGCAGCAGTTTTCTGGTACCTAGATGGGCTCTTTTTTATTATTATTATTCATTAATGAGATGAGGACATCACTGACTAGGCAGCATTTATTGCCCATTCCAAATTGCCCAGGGGAATAGTTAAGAATCAACCACATTGCTATGGATCTGGAGTCACATATAGGCCGGACCAGGTAAGGATGGCAGTTTCCTTCCCTAAAAGACATTAGTGAACCAGACAGTTTTTTTTCACCAACAAGTAGCAATGGATTTATAGTCATCATTAGACTCTTAATTCCAGATATTGTTTTGAGTTCAACTTCCACCATCGTATGATTCGAACCCAGGTCTCCAAGATGTTACCTGGATTTCGGGATTAACAGTCCCGTCAGAACACCACTGGGCCATTTCCTCCCCCCCGTAATGTGATATAATGAGGGGTACATCAGGTTCCAAGTGATCGATTGTGAAGAGGAGATTCTCGAGTCATGGGAACAAACAGATGTTTCTGCGGCCAACAGCGAGAATTCAGAAGGTCTGGCTTGCTGTGTTCCTCCTGCTCCACACTGTGTTATCCCAGATCCCAGCATCATCAGTTCTTACTATCTCTCAATCAAAAAGGTGTGTTATCTCCCTGGTGTTAGGATCAAGGCTATTTCGGAGAGGGTGCAGAATATTCTCAAGGGGAGGGGGACCAGCAGGAGGTCATTGCACATAACACGAATTATGTAGGAAGAGGAAACAATGAAATTCTAAGGAAAGAATACAGGAAGTCAGGCAGATATGTAAAAAGGAGGTTCTCAAGGGTAGTATTATATGGATGACTCCCAGTGCCACGGGCAAATGAGGGGAGGAATAGGACGATAGAGCAGATGAATGCATGGCTGAGGAACTGGTGCCGGGGTGAATGATTCCCATTTTTGGATCACTGGAATCTCTTCTCGGGTAGAAGTGACTTGTATAGGAGGAACGGATTGCATCTGAATTGGAAGGGGACTAACATACTGGCGGGGAGATTTGCTAGAACTCCATGGGAGGATGTAAAGTAGAAAGGTGACGGGGTTGGGACCCAGTGAGATAGCAAGGAAAGAGATCAGTCTGAGACTGGTACAGTTGGGAAAGGGATCAAGTCAAGCAGTCAGGGCAGGTGGGAACAAAGCAGAGAATGTTGGAGGACTGATAATTTAGAACGTATCTACTTCATTGCAAGAGACCGAGGTAAGACAGATGAACTCAGGACATGGTTAGTAACACAGGACTAGGATATCATGCCAATTACAGAGACTCGGCTCAGGGATGGACACGACTGGCAGCTGAATGGTACAGGGTATGAATGCCATAGGAATGATGGAAAGGGTGGCAAGACAGGAGGGGGCATAGGGTTTTTTGATTAGGGATAACATTACGGCTGTTATTAGGAAATATATTCCTAGGGATACATCCAGTGAAGGTATTTGGGTTGAACTGAGAAATAAGAAAAGAATGATCACCTTATTGGGACTGAACTATAGAGCCCCCGATAGTCAGCAGGAAATTGATAAACAAATTTGTAAGGAGATCTCAGGTATCTGTAAGAATAATAGGGTGGCTATGGTCGGGGATTTTAACTTTTGAAACATCGATTGGGACTACCATTGTGTTAAGGGCTTGGAAGGAGAGGAATTTGCTAAGTGTGTACAAGAAAGTTTTCTGATTCTGTATGTGGATGTAACTTCTAGAGAAGGTGCAAAACCTGGCCTACTTTTGGGAAATAAGGCAGGGCAGGTGACTGAGGTATCAGTGGGGGAGCACTTTGGGGCCAGACACCATAATTCTATTACTTTTAAAACAGTGATGGAAAAAGATAGACCGGATGTAATTGTTGAAGTTCGAAATTGGAGGAAGACTAATATCCATGACATTAGGTAAGAACTTTCAAAAGTTGATTGAGGGCAGATGTTTACAGGTAAAGGAATGGCTGGAAAATTAAAAGCCTTCAAAAATGAGATAACAAGAGTCGAGAGACAGTATGCTCCTGTTAGAGTGAAAGGCAAGGGTGGTCAGTGTAGGGAAAGACGGATGACTAGAGGTTTCAGTCAAGAAAAAGAAGGAAGCATATATAAGGTATAGACAGCAGAGAACGAGTGAATCCTTAGAAGAGTATAAAGGCAGGAGGGGTATACTTAAGAGGAAAATCAGGAGGGCAAAAACGGGACATGAAGTAGCTTCAGCAAAGAGTTAAGGAGAATCCAAAGGAATTTTATAAATACATTAAGGACAAAAGAATAACTAGGGAGAGAATAGAGATCCTTAAAAATCAGCAAGGCCACCTATGTGTGAAACCACAGGCAACGAGGGAGATACTAAATTAGTATTTTGCAACAGTGTTTACTGTGGAGAAGGATATGGAAGACATAGAACATAGGGAAATAAATGGCGATATCATGGAAAATGTCCATATTACAGGAGACGAGGTGCTGGGTGGCTTAAAATGTACAAAGGTGGACAAGTCCCTGAGACTTGATCAGGCATACACTAGGACTCTGTGGGATGCTAAGGAAGTGATTGCTGAGTCCCTTGCTGACATACTTGTATCATCAATAGCCACTGGTGAAGCCCTGGAAGACTGGAGCTTGGCTAATGTGGTGTTACTATTTAAGAAAGACGGTAAGAAAAATCCAGAGAACTATATACCAGTGAACCTGACATCGGTGGTGAGCAAGTTGTTGGAGGGAATCATGAGGGATGTTTAGAAAGGCAAGGACTGTTTAGGGATAGTTATCATGGCTTTGTGCATGGGGAATGGTGTCTCACTAACATGATTGAGTTGTTGAAGGAGTAGCGAAGAGGATTGATGAGGGCAGAGCGGTGGACGTGATTTATATGGACTTAAGTAAAGCATTCGACAAGGTTCCTGATGGTAGACTGGTTTGCAAGGTTAGATCACTTGGAATAGAGAGAGAACTTGCTACTTGGGTACACAACTGGCTCGAAGGTAAAAGACAGAGGGTGCCACTGGCCAAATTGCCCTACATCAAGAGCATTTTGGAACTGACAACAAGACCCCTGAGACCACTAGGAATCATGGTAGTCCACAAGCTCACAGCCACTCAACGACAAACACTCACAAGGATTAAAGATCCCATTCCTACAACATGCGGAACCAACGTGTTTACAAAATACTATGCAACGACTGCCACAAACATTACATTGGACAGACAGAAAGGAAACTAACCGTCAGAATACATGAACATCAGCTAGCAGCAAAACGGCATGACGACCTTTCTTCAATATCACTATACTCAGACAATGAAGGTCATCAGTTTAACTGGGACAAGGCAACCATAGTAGCGCAGTACAAACCTAGACACACACAGGAATACCTAGAGGCATCGTAATACCATCAACAAACATATAGAATTGGACCCCATATACAAACCCATACAAACCAAAGCCGGAAGTGACACTACACAACATAATGGCCCAGACTGGATAAATTCCAAGCGGAGTAGAGCAATATTGTTTTATTTGAGGCTCCACTGATCATGTCACCTAGCATGGTGACGAAATGTCTGAACGAGAACAAGACAGCTCAGCAAGCAAGTCAACAACCTCATACACAAACCGAGTTACAAATCTTTGCTAAAACTTTGCATCTGCCGCCTCTGAGCTGAAACTTGTGCAAGAGGAAGGGATGCTTTTAATTGATTGTATTATGGGGCCAGGGTGTCACTGCCTGAATGCTCGTTCACAATGCTGATGTGGGAGAAAGAAGCTTTGACTGGCGATGGCATCACGCTGGAGGTGGCGAAAATGGTGGGAAGTGATGCGCTGAAATTGGAAGCTAAAGGGTCGGAAGACGACGACAAGAGAAACCCTAGCATTAAACTTGCAGGAACGGAGAGGAGAGAGGGCAGAAATCGGGTAATGAAAAGGACGTGCTGAATGGCCCTGTCAGTAGAGGTTATGGATGGGAAAGGGGTGGGGGAGGAGATGTGTTTTGCAGACAAAAGAAGACATATTTCGAGTAACAATGAAAGATATTTACAGTTCAGTAGCTAAATCTTTAATGATTTCAGTTTTAGTGGATGGCAGATATTGAAGACTATTGTGCCAATATATCAATTCTTGGTATGTGTGAATGGCTGATTACAGGGTCATTTTAGACTTCACAGTATCGACTTTCATCCACTGTCCAGCACTGTTCACGCCAGATACATGTTTCAATAATTGTAAATCATTTATTCAGGTTCTCCCCCCACCGTAGAAAAAGGGACAATGACAAGGTAAGTATGTTTAAATTGAGCTGGAAATCAATGTTACGATGAAATAAACATCTGAAACTGCACCAGCTACATCTTTTATGAGTTGAAATCATTATATCATTACACAGGTAGCGTTCTGTTTAAAATTATTAGGAAAAGTGACAATAGGATGGACCGTATCAATAACAAATAATGACGTTTAAATGTTATCGCTCTTTCTGCAATACACACAATGAATAGAGTCTTTGAGGCCTGCAGTTGAAATTACATATCCACTATGGTGGATTGCATTAGTCGGTGTCAGAATGGTCTTTCAGAGACTGGGTTAACTGCCTGCCGTGTGCAGGCATTTCCCTCCAGCCTTTCTTATAAAATGGCACAAAATTGGTTACTCTCCAATCTTGGGGCACCTTATATGTGCTTGGGGAAGGCAATGGCCTAGCGGTATTATCGCTGGATTGTTAATCTGAGAGTGAGATAACGTTCTGGGGTCCCGAGTTCAAATCCTAACAGCTGGTGGAATTAGAAGTCAATGAAAATGTGTGTAATTAAGGATCTAATCCATTGTCGATTGTCACTAAAACCCATCTGGTTCACTAATGTCCATTAAAGAAGGAAACTGCCATTCTTACCTGGTTTAGCCTACATGTGACTCCAGACACACAACAATGCAGTTGACTCTTGACCACTCTCTGGGCAATAAATGGTGTCTGGTCAGAGATGCCCTCATCCCGTGAATGAATAAAAGAAAAAAAAAATTCTCTGCTGCAGGCCCCACAATTTCCTCCTCAGCCTCCAACAAAGTCTTGGGATACATTTCATCTTGTCCTGTGGATTTATCTCACTTAAAGGGTTACAAAACCTCCTCTTCCCTGGTGTGAATTCTTTTCAAGACATTGATTTCCCCAAGTTCCCGCGCATGCAGCTTTTCTTGACAGTACAAATTGATGAGAAATATCTATTTAGGATCTCACCCATCTCTTGCGGTTGCACACATAGATGACTTTGCTGATCTATGAGGCCCTTTTCTCTACCTAGTTACTGTTTTGGCAAAGGGCCTTTGTTCTGAGGAATTGTCACCGGACCCGAAACATTAACTCTGATTTTTTTTTTCCCACAGATGCTGCCAGATCTCCTGAGCTTTTCCAGCAACTTCTGTTTTTGCTCCTGGTTCCAGCATCCGCAGTTGTTTCGGTTTTTGTACTCTTTTGCTGTTTATGTACTTGTAGAATCTCTTTGGATTTTCCTTTCCCTTATCAACCAAAGCCAACCCAGATACTCTTTTAGCCCTCCTGATTTCTCTCTTAAGTGTACTCCGACACCACGGTTGAGGGATGACCTTAAATGGTTTATAAGATTATGGGGGGAATAGATAGAGTGAACAGTCAAGGTCTTTTCCCTGGTAGGGGATCCAAAACTAGAGGGACATAGCTTTAAGGTGAGAGGGGAAAGATAGAAAAAGGATCTAAGGAGCAACTTTTTTATGCAGAGGGTGGTGTGTGTATGGAGTGAGCTGCTAGAGGAAATGGTAGAGGCTGGTACAATTACAACATTTGAAACACACCTGGAAGTATCTATGAATGGGAAGGGTTTAGAAAGATATGGATCAAATGCTGGCAAATGAGACTAAATTGATTTAGGATATCTGATCGGCATGGATGAGTTGGATAGAAGTGTCTGTTTCCATGCTGTACATATCCAACTCTATGAATCTATACTCTTTGAGGAATTCATTTGATCCCAGCTGCCTATACATGTCATATGTCTCCTTCTTTTTCTTGGCCAGTGCCTCAATATCTCTAGCCATTCAGGGTTCTCTACTTCTGATCGCTTTACCGTCTCCCTGACATAAGCAGGCTGGCTCTGAACACTTACTACCTCACGTTTCGTGGAGGTGCTGGTGTTGGACTGGCTGGACAAGGTCAGAAATCTCACAATACCAGATTATAGTCCAACAGGTTTATTTGAAAACACAAGCTTTCGAAGTCTCACTCCTTCTTCAGATGTTAGTGAGAGAGGTGGCATCAGACACAAAAGTTATTAGTAAAGCATCATTGATGAGGATGTACTAAACAAAGCTAATATGCTGTTAAATATTTAATCAGTTAGAAGGTTTTAATAGATTAATATGCATATATAAATACCTGAATTCCTTTCAAGTCACCATCCTGAGAGAACAAAAGGTTTTATCAATGTAAAGAAGAGGTGACATTTTAGTACATTTTAGGGACGTTAGGTGTGAGGCCTTGTTTAGAATCTGTTCATGTTTTGGTTTGGAGTCAGACTGATTTTATTTCTAAAGTAGGAATTTATAAATTTATAAAAGACCACATTGACTATCCATAACTTGTGTGTCTGTAAATACAAATTCTCCCTCGAGATTCACGTCTGTGGCTGCGTGTCTGTGTGGGTGTTTGTGTGTGTGTGAGTGTGTGTGTGTGTGTGTGTGTGTGTCAGGGAGAGAGAGACCAAGAGAGAAAGTGTGGGCTAGAGAGAGACTGTGTGGGAGAGAGCGAGTGAGAGAAAGAGAGTATGAGGGAGGGAGAGAGAGAGAGAGAGGGAGAGAGTATGTGCGCCGGAGCCAGAGAAAGTGTGTGTGAGGGAGAGAGAGAGACAAAGAGGTGAGTGAGGGGGCAGCGAGAGAGAGAGACATAGAGAGAGAGGGAGGTGTGCACATGCACGCAGGGTAAAGGGAGAGAGAGGGAGGGAGGGACTGTGCACGTGAGGAGGAGAGAGAGGGAAGAGAGAGAGGGGAGCATGCGCGAAGGGAAGAGGGATAGGGAGAGAGGGAGGGAGGGTGGGCACGCGTGAGGGTGAGACTGACGACGAGTGGGAAGGGAAGGGGAAGAGGGAGGGAGAAGGAGGGTGCACATGAGGGGGAGAGGGAGGGTGTGGGAGGGCAGCGCGTGACAGGGAGAGGGAGAGGGAGGATGCATGAGCGGGGAGGGGAGGGGGAAGGGGAGAGGGAGATAAAGAGAGATCACGCGTGATGGGGAGAGGGAGAGGGAGAGAACGGTAAGGTACACACGAGGGGGAGATGGAGGGAGAGAGGGAGAAAGAGAGGGTGCAAACGAGGGGGAGAGGTAGAGGCAGAGGGATAGAGTGGGAAGATGTGCGTGAAGGAGAGAGGGATGGCGTGACGGTGAAGGTAAGCGGGAGAGGGAGAGGAAGAGGGAGACCAACCGCGATGGTGATGTTGAGGTCGAGGGGGAGAGGGAGAGAAAGAGTGAGAGGAAGAGGAAGAGGGAGGTCGCGTGTGATGGGAACAGGGAGAGAGAGGCAGAGGGAGGGGACGTGTGAGGGAGGGGGGTAGAGAGAGAGAGGGAGGGAGGGGCAGCATGTCTAATGTGGAGAGAGAGGGAGGGTGTGCGAGAGAGAGAGGGAGAGAGATGGAGGGTGCACGCGAAGGGGAGTGGGAGGGAGAGAGGGACGGGGTGCGTAAGGGCGAGAGAGGGGAAGAGTGCATCAGAGGGGGACAGTGGGTGAAAGGGGGGGCGTGTATGATGGGGAGAGGAACAGAGAGGGAGTATGTGCACTACGATGAGGGGGAGGGAAGACAGAGAGGGGGGAGGGAAGAGAGAGAGGGAGGAGGGAAGGGAGAGAGGGAGGGAGGGCAGGCATGCGCGAGGTGGAGAGAGAGAGAGAAGGAGGGAGAGAGAGAGAGGGAAGGAATGTGTTTGTGTGTTGGGGGCATTCAGAGAGTTTGTGTGTGTTAATCTTTGAGGGAGAGAGACGATGTTTTGTGACGGAGAATGTGTGTGTGTTTGTGTATGTGTGTGTGAGGGAGAAACAGAATAAGTAAATGTGAGGCCGTAGAGAGACGAAGTGAGTGTGTGTGAGTATGTGAGAGGGAGAGAATGTGAGTGTATGTGTGTCTGAAGGAGAGAGAGAGTGAGTGTGCTGCGTGTGAGGGAGAGAGAGAGTATGTCTGTTTGTGTGTGTGTGTGTGTGTGGCAGTAGAGAGAGAATGTGTGTGCGTGTGCGTGTGAGTGTGTGTGAGGGAGAGAGAGTGAATGTGTGTGAAGCAGAGAGAGAGTGAATGTGTGTGAAGGAGAGATAGAGAGTGAGTGTGTGTGAGGGAGAAACAGAGTAAGTGTGTGAGGCAGTAGAGAGAGACAGTGAATGTGTGTGTGAGAGAGCATGTGTGTGAGTGTGTTAGGGCAAAAGAGTGAGAGTGTATGTGTGTCTGAAGGAGAGAGAGTGAGTGTGCTGTGTGTGAGGGAGAGAGACAGAGAGACAGTGTGTATAAGGGACAGACAGAGTGTGTGTATGTGAGGGAGAGAGAGAGAATATATGTGAGGCAGAGAGAGAGAGAGTGAATGTGTGTGAGGGAGAGAGAGAGAGAGTGAAGGACAGAGAGAGACAGAGAGAGAGAAAGTTTATTTGCATGTGTGTAACTGTGAGTGTGAGGTAGAGAGTGTGTGTGTGCATGAGAGAGAAAATGTATGAGTGTGTGTACGTCGGTGTGTGTGCATGCGACCGTGTACTCGAGTGGGAGAAAAGAAACGGAAGATAGAAAGAGATAGTAGGAATTGCTGATGCTGGAGAATCTGATGAAACAAGGGGTAGAGCTGGATGCATGCAGCAGGCCAAGCAGCATCAGAGGAGCAGGAAAGCTGACGTTTCGGGTCTAGACCCTTCTTCAGAAAGGGGGGAGGGGAAGGGGATTCTGAAATAAATAGGGGGAGAGGGGGAGGCGGATTGAAGATGGATAGAGGAGAAGATAGGTGGAGAGGAGACAGACAAGTCAAAGAGGTGGGGTTGGAATCAGTAAAGGTGAGTGTAGGTGGGAAGTTAGGGAGGGGATAGGTCAGTCCAGGGAGGACGGTACAGAAGATAGGAAGATTGTGTTTGTATGTGAGAGAGGGAGAGTGATACAGAAGGTGTGTGCGTGTATGTGAGGCAGAGAGACACCGTGTGTGTAAGGAGAAATTGAGTGACAGTGTGTGTGCGTGCATGTGTGCGTGTGCGTATGTGTGTGTGTGATGGACAATGTGAGAGACAGTGTGCGTGTGTGAGGGAGAGAAAGAGAGACAGTGTGGGTATGAGGGAGAGTGAGAGGGAGTGTGTGTGAGGAAGAGGGAGTGTGAATATTTGTGAGGCAGAGAGAGAGAGTGTATGCGTGAGGGGCAGAGTGAGGGCATGTTTATGTGAACGAGATGAGAGTGAGTATGCTGCGTGTGAGGGAGAGGCAGAAAGAATGATGTAAGGGAGAGAAAGTGTGTGAGACAGACTGAGAGAGTGAATGCGTGTGATGGTGATAGAGAGTAAGCTTGTGTGAGGCAGAGAGAGAGATTGAGTGTGTGTGAGGGGGAGAGAGAGAGAGACTCTGTGTGTACGTGTGTGCATGTGAGATATGGAGACAGAAAGAGAGTTTGTTTGTATGTTTCTTTGAAGGAGAGAGACTGTGTGTGAGAGTAGGAGAGAGACAGATAAAGTGTATCTGTATGTATATGTGTGTGTGTGTGTGTGTGTGTGGGTGGGTGTGTGTGAGACTGTGAGTGTGAGGGAGAAAGAGTGTGTGAGTGAATGGGTGTGCATGAGTGTGTGGATGTGTTTGTGTGAGACAGAAAATGAATGATTGTGTATGCATCAGTGTGTGTGAGAGAGAGCGTGAGCGTGCAAGTTTGTATTTGAGGGGGAGGGAGAGAGAGCACGAGACAGAAAGATCATGTATATTTATGTGTTTGTGTGTGTGAGAGAGAGAGAAAAAAAAGAGAGAGAAAGAAAGACTGCGTGTGATTTGTGTGAGAGACTGATAGAGAGGGAGAGAGAATTTTTTGGCATCTGAAGAAGTGTGTGTGTGTGTGTGTGTGTGTGTGTTTGCATGTGTGTGAGTGACAGAGAGACAGAGCGAGTGTGTGTGAGGGGGACGAAGTGTGGGTGTGAGGCACAGAGATAGAGTGAATGTCTGTGACAGAGAGAGCGACTGAATGTGCGCGAAGGAGAGTTAGAGAGTGAATGTGTGTGAGGGAGAAAGAGAGTAAGTATGTGTGAGGCAGTAAAGAGATAGTGAGTGCGGGTGAGGGAGTGAGAGAGTGTATGAATGTGAGGGGAGAGAGAGAGTGAGGGTATGTGTGTGAAGGATAGAGAGAGTGAGTGTGCTGTGTCTGAGTGAGAGAGAGAGACAGAAAGTGTGTAAGGGAGAGAGATAGTGTGGTTGTGAGGGAGAGAGGAAGTAAGTGTATGTGAGTGAGAGACAGTGAATGTGTGTGAGGCAGAGAGATAGAGTGAACGTGTGTGAGGTTGAGAGAGAAAGTGAATATGTGTGAGGGAGAAAGAGAGTAAGTGTGTGAGGCAGCAGAGAAAGAGAGAGTGAATATGTGAGGGAGAGAGAGTTAGAGTAAGGGTGAGGGACAGGGCGTGTGTGTGATGGGGAGAGTGAGTGAGGGTTTGAGTGTGTGAAGGAGAGGAGTAGTATGCTGCTTGTGAGGGAGAGGGGGGCAGAGTGTGTGTGTAAGCTGACAGACAGTGCGTGTGATGGAGAGACAGAGTGTGTGAGGCAGAGAGGGAGGGTTAATGTATGTGAGGGCAAGAGGCAGTAAGTGTGTGTGAAGCAGAGAGAGTGTGTGTGAGCGTGTGTGTAGGAGAGTGAGATTGAGTGTGTGGGAGGGAGACAGAGCGTGTATGTGTGTGTGTATATGTGTGTGTGCGTGCGCGCGAAGGAGAGAGAGTACATGTGTGATGGGGAGAGAGTGAGTGTGTGTATGTGAGGCAGAGAGAGACAGAGAGAGTACATGTCTAAGGGAGAGAGAGAGTGGGAGAGAGAGTGCGTCTGTGACGGAGAGAGAGTGTGTGTGAGGAAAGAGAAAGAGTGTGTGTTTATGTGGAACAGAGAGAGTGTGCACATGTTATTGAGAGAGAGATATTGTGCGTGTATCAGTGAGATTGCGAGAGACTGTGTGCGTGAGGGAGAGATAGAGTGTGTAGGTGTGAGAGGGAGAGAGGGAGAGTGAATGTGTGTGAGGGAGGAAGAGAGTGAGTGTGTGAGAGGCAGTAGAGAAAGAGAGTGAGTGTGTGTGAGGGGGAGAGAGTGTGTGTATGTGTGAGGGGGAAGAGAGAGAGTGTGTGAAGGGGAGAGAGAGTGAGTGTATTTTTGTGAGAGAGAGAGTGAGGATGTATGTGTATGTGTGACAGAGAGAGAGTGAGTGTGCTTCGTGTGAGGGAGAGAGACAGAGAGAGCGTGTGCGTAAGGGAGACAGAGAGTGTGTGTGAGGGAGAGAGACAGAGAGAGACATTGTGTGAGGGAGAAGGAGAGAGAAAGTGCATCTGTGTGTATGTGTGTTTGCGTGTGAAGGAGAGAGAGTGTGTGTGTGCGTGTGTGCACGTGTGAGTGTAGTTGCGTGTGTGTATGTGTTTGCGTGTGTGTGAGGAAGAGGGAGTGTGAGTGTATGTGAGCGAGAGAGAGTGAATGTGCTTGAGGCAAAGAGAGTGAATGTGCGTGAGGCAAAGAGAGAGCGAATGTGTATGAGACAGAGAGATAGATTGAATGTGTGTGAAGGACAGACAGAGAGTGAATGTGCGGAAGGGGGAAAGAGGATAAGTGTGTGTGTGGCAGAGAGCATGTGAGGGTGAGAGAGAGTGAGTGTACGTGCTCCTGAAGGAGAGAGGGAGTGAGTGTGCTGCGTGTGAGGGAGGGAGAGACAGATTGAGTGTGTGTATAAGGGAGAGAAAGTGAATGTGTGTGAGGCAGAGAGAGACAGTTAATGTGTGTGGGGGAGACGGAGTAAATGTGTGTGAGGCAGAGAGAGAGAAAGACAGTGAGTGTGTTTGAGGGAACGAGAGAGACAGAGTGTGTGCATGTGTTTGAAAGCGTGTGTGTGTACTTGCAGGCATGTGGGTGAGGGAGAGAGAGAGGGAGGGAATATGTTATGAAGGAGAGAGAGTCAGTGTGCTACGTGTGAGGCAGAGAGACAGAGAGAATATGTGGCTAGGAAGAGAGAGTGTGTGTGTGAGGAAGAGAGAGAGTGTGAGGGAAGAGAGAGAGTGTGTGCGGGTAAGAGGGAGATTGCGAGACAGAGTTAACGTGTGCATTTCTTTGAGGGAGAGAGTCTCTGTGCGTGTGTGCGTCTCTGTGTGTGTGTGTGTGTGTGTGT
>NC_063380.1:1110637-1111362 GCF_021869965.1 Rhincodon typus | reverse complement strand
TGTGTGTGTGTGTGTGTGTGTGTTTGTGTGAAGTAGAGACAGACAGAGAGAGAAGAAGTTTATGCGTGTGTGTGTAACTGTGAGTATGAGGGAGAGAGAGAGTGTGTGTGTGTGACAGAGAGAGAAAATGCGTGAGTGTGTGTGCTCAGTGACTGTTAGAGAAAGAATGAGTGCGTGCCTGCAAGCGTGTATTTGAGGGAGACAGAGGGGGAGATACAAGATTGTGTTTGTGTGTGTGTATGTGCATGTGTGCGACAGTGTGAGAGAGTGTGTGTGTTTGCTTGCGATGGATGTAGAGAGAAAGTATGTGTGTGCATGTGTGTGCGTGTGTGAGAGAAAGAGAGAGACACTGTGTTTGAGTGTGTGTGTATATGTGCAGGAGAGAGAAGTGTTTGTGAGGGAGAGAGAGAGCGAGTCTGTGTGTGAATGGGAGAGAGAATGAACGTGAAGGAGAGAGAGTGAGTGTGTGCAAAGGAGAGAGAGAGCGTAAGTGTGTGGGGAGGAGAGAGAGTGGGTGTGCACAAAGGAGAGAGAGTTTGATTGTGGGTGTAGGAGAAAGAAAGAGTGAAATTGCGCGAAGGAGAGAAAGAGAGCTTGTGTGTGTGTGAAAGAGAGAGAAAGAAAGAGTGCGTGTGAGGGGGAGAGAAAGTGAGGGTGTGAGTGAGGGAGAGAGAGTGAGTGTGTGTGAGGGTGAGAGAGAGAGTTTGTGAGTGCCTGAGGGGGAG
>NC_063380.1:1105947-1110627 GCF_021869965.1 Rhincodon typus | reverse complement strand
GGAGGGAGAGACAGATTGAGTGTGTGTACAAGGGAGAGAGTGAATGTGTGTGAGGCAGAGAGAGAGAGTGTGTGTTTGTGGGAGTGAGAGGGACGGAGAGAGTGTGTGTGTGTTTGTGTGTGTGTGTTTGTGCATGTTTGTGCACGTGCACATGCGTATGGGTGAGGGAGACAGAGTGAGGAAATGTGTCTATGAAGGAGAGAAATTGAGGGCACTGTGGGTGAGGGAGAGAGAGACAGAGAATATTTCTCTGAGGGAGAGAGAGAGTGTGTGTGTGTGAGGCCAGAGAGAATGTGTGAGTGAAGAGAGAGAATGTGTGCGTGTATGAGGGAGATTGCGAGAGAGAGAGTTAACGTGTGCATTTCTTAGAAGGAGAGAGACTCTGTGTGTGTGCATGTGTCTGTGTGTGAGGGAGATTGCAAGTGACAGTGTGCGTGTGTGAGGGAGAGAAAGAAAGTGTGGGTGTGAGGGAGGGAGACAGTGTGTGTGAGACAGAGAGATAGAGAGAATGTGTGTGAGGAAGAAAGAGAGTAAGTGTGTGAGGCAGCAGAGAAAGAGAGAGTGAGTGTGTGAGGGGGAGAGAGAGAGATACTTAGTGAGGGGGAGGGAAGAGTGTGTGTGAGACAGTGAGTGAGGATATGTGTGTGTGAAGGAGAGAAAGAATAAGTGTGCAGCATGTAAAGGAGAGAGAGAAAGAATGTGTGAATAAGCTGAGAGAGAGTGTGTGTGTGCGGGAGACAGAGTGAGTGTGCTTCGTGTGAGGGAGAGAGAGACAGACAGAGTGTGTGTAAGCTGAGGGAGAGAGGGAGAGTGGATGTATTTGAGGGCGAGAAAGAGTAAGTGTGTGTGAAGCAGAGAGAGTGTGAGTGAGATTGAGTGTGTGGGAGGGAGAGAGAGAGCGTGGATGTGTGTGTGCATGTGTGTACGTGTGTGCGTCTGTGAAGGAGAGACAGTCAGTGTGAGGGGGAGAGAGAGTGAGTGTGTGTATGTGAGACAGAGAGAATGCATGTCTAAGGGAGAAAGATTGCGTGTGAGGGAGAGAGAGAGAGAGTGGGAGAGAGAGAGTGTGTGTGATGCAGAGAGAGTGTGTGTGTGTGAGGAAAGAGAGACAGTGTGTGTTTATGCCGGACACAGAGTGTGCACATGTTATTGAGGGAGAGAGAGAATTTGTGCGTGTGTCAGTGAGATTGTGAGAGACAGTGTGTGTGACGGAGAGAGAGAGAGACAGTGTGGGTGTGAGGGAGAGTGTGTGAGAGAGTGGGTGTGTGTCAGCAGAGGGAGAGAGTGTGTGTGTGTGTGTGACAGGCAGAGAAATACAGTGAATGTGTGTGTGAGAGAGATAGAGTGAATGTGTGTGAGGGAGAGAGAGAGTGTGTGTATATGTGTGTGAGAGATGGAGAGAGACGGAGAGTGATTGTGTGTGTGAGGGAGAGAGAGATTGTGTGTGTGAGAAAGAAAGACAGCGGGTGTGTGTGCGTGTGTGTGTGTTTGTGTGTGACAGAGAGAGAGATCAGTGACAGAGTGAATGACAGAGTGCGTTGTTTGAGGGAGAGAGAGAGATTATATGTGTGTGTGACAGTGTGTGTGTGTGTGAGGGAGAGAAAGATTGAGTGTGGGTGTGCATGTGTCAATGTGTGTGTCTGAGGGAAAGAGAGAGAGAGTGTGTGTGTGTGTGGGTGTGTGTGAGGGAGACAGGCTGGGTGTTTGTTTGTTTGTGTGTGTGTGTGTTTGCATGTGTGTGCATGTGTGTGGGGAGGAAGAGAGAGAGTGAGAGATTGTGTGTGTGTGAGTTGGAGGGAGAGAGACAGTGTGAATTTGTGAGGGGGAGAGAGAGTGAGACTGCGTCACTTTGAGGGAGAGAGAGAGTCTGTGTTTGTCTTTCAGGGAGAGAGACTGTGTGTGTGTGTGAGAGAGAGAGAGTATATGGAAGGGTAAGACTCTCTGTGTGTGTGTGTGAGCATGTGTGCGGTATGGTGGGAGGAAGAGAGATTGAGTGAGTGTGTGTGTGTCAGTGTGTGCGTGAAAGAAAGTGATTGTGTGTGGGTCAGGGAGAAAGAGAGAGATTGAAGGTTTGTGTGAATGAGTGAGAGGGAGAGTGAGAGAGAAAGTTTGTGTGTGTGTGTGTGTGTGTGTGTTTGTGACAGAGAGAGTGTATGTTTTGGAGAGAGAGAGAGAGAGTGTGAATTTGTCAGAGAGTGAGAATGTGCCACTTTGTGGGAGAGAGAGCGAGTCTGTGTGTGTCTTTGAGGGAGAGAGACTGTCTGTGTGTGTGAGGGAGAGAAAGCGGATGGAATGGACTCTGTTTGTGTGTGCTCATGTGTGGCATGGTGGGAGAGTGACGCGTGTGTGCTTGTGTATGTTTGTCTGTGTGTGTGAGACAGAAATAGAGAGATCGGGGGTAGTGCGTGTGTTTGAGGGAGAGCGAGAGACTCCGTGTGTGAGAGACTGAGTGTGCGCATGCTTGTGTGTGTGAAACAGAGAGAGAAATCGGGGCAGTGCGTACTTTTGAGGGAGAGAGCGGGAAATTCCATGTGTGTGTGAGAGTGACTGCGTGTGTGAGGGAGAGAGAGATTGAGTGTGGGTGTGCATGTGTCAGTGTGTGTGTCTGAGGGAAAGAGAGAGAGTGTTTGTGTGTGTGAGAGTGAGAGAGAGAGAGTATGTGTGAGTGTGTGTGTGTGTCTTTGTGTGTGACAAAGAGATTAGGGTATTGTGTTGTTTGAGGGAGACAGAGAGAATACATGTGTGTGACAGTGACTGTGTGAGGGAGAGAGAGATTGAGTGTGGGTGTGTATGTGTCAGTGTGTGTGTGTGAGGAATACAGGCTGGGTGAGTGTGTGTTTTGTGTGTGTGTGTGTGTGTGTGTGTGGGCCCTAGTGTGGGGAGGGGCGCAGAGAGAGAGTGTGTGTGGGGGAAAGAGAGATAATGAGAAAAAGTGTGTGTGTGCGTGTGTGTGTGTGTGTGTGTGAGAGAGAGAGAGAGAGAGGGAGGGAGAGAGAGTGTGCGTGTGTTTTGGAGGGAGAGAGAAAGTGTGAATTTGTCAGAGAGTGAGTGAGTGAGAATGTGCCGCTTTGTGGGAGAGAGAGCGAGTCTGTATGTGTCTTTGAGGGAGACAGACTGTCTGTGTGTGTGAGGGAGAGAGAGCGTATGGAATGGACTCTGTTTGTGTGTGAGCGTGTGTGTGGTACAGTGGTAGAGAGACAAATTGAGTGTGTATATGCGTGAGTGTGTGTGTGCTTGTGTGTGTGTGTGAGACAGAAAGAGAGAGATTGGGGGTAGTGCGTGTGTTTGAAGGAGAGAGAGAGAGACTCTATGTGTGTGTGTGAGATTGAGTGTGGGTGCGCATGTGTCAGTCTTTGTGTGTCTGAGGGCGAGAGAGTGTGCATGTGTGTGTGAGGGAGACAGACTGTGTGTGTGTTTGTGTGTGTGAGGGATGGAGAGAGAGTGTGTTAGGGTGATAGACAGTGAGAGAGGGAGTGTGTGCGTGGGTGTGTGTTTATGTGTGTGTGACAGAGAGAGGGAGAGAGATTGGGGAGAGAGAGTGTGTACAGGGAGAGAGAGAGTGTCTTTGTTTATATGTGTGTGTGAAGGACAGAGAGAGAATGCGTTTGTGTGTGATAGTGTGTGAGAGAGAAAATGATAAATGTGTGTGTGTCAGTATATGTGACGGTGAGAGAGTGAGAGAGAAATATTGTGCATTTGTGAGTTTGCGTGTGTGTATGTGCATGTCGGAGAGACGGAAAGTGTGTTTTCAAGTGAGAGAGAGAGAAAGTGTGTGTGTGAGTGAGAGTGGAAGAGAGAGAGTGTGTTTGTGTGGGGAAGAGAGAAAGTGACCGAGTGCGTGTGTTGGAGGGAGAGTAGAAAAGGAGAGTCCGTGTGGGTGGGTGAGTGGATAAAGAGAGCGTGTGCTAGTTTGAGCCTGTGTGTGTGTGTGTGTGTGTGTGTGTGCACGTGAGAGAGGGAGAGAGAGTGTGTGTGTGTTTTGGAGGGAGAGAGAGAGAGTGTAAATTTGTCAGGGAGAGAGACTGAGATTGTGCCGCTTTGTGGGAAAGAGAGCAAGTCTGTGTGTGTCTTTGAGAGAGAGAGGCTGTCTGTGTGAGGAATAGAGAGTGTATGGAAGGGAGAGTCTCTGTGTGAGTGAGCGTGTGCGTGGCATGGTGGGAGCGAGAGAAATTGAGTGTGTATGTGCGTGAGTGTGTGCGCGCATGTGTGTGTGTATGTGTGTGCGCGCGTGTGTGTGTGGGAGAGAGATAGAGAGAGAGAGATGGGGGTAGTGCTTGTATTTGAGGGGGAGAGAGAGAGACACTGTGTGTGTGTGAGAGTGACTGTGTGTGTGAGGGAGACAGAGATTGAGCGTGGGTGTTCATGTGTCAGTGTGTGTGTCTGAGGTAAAGAGAGAGTGTATGTGTGTGCGTTACGGAGACTGACTGGGTAGGTAGGTTGTGTGTGTGTGTGTGTGTGTGTGTGTGTGTCTGTCTGTGTCTGTGTGAGTGTTGGAGGGAGAGAGATTGAGACTGTGTCACTTTGAGGGAGAGACAGACAAACTGTGTGTATCTTTGTGGGAGAGAGACTGTATGTGTGTGAGAGAGAGACAATGTATGGAAGGGAGAGTCCCTGTGTGCGTGTGTGATTGTGATTGTGTGTGTGTGTGTGTGTGTGTGTGTGTGTGTGTGTGTGTGTGTG
>NC_063380.1:1037465-1105937 GCF_021869965.1 Rhincodon typus | reverse complement strand
TGTGTGTGTGTGTGTGTGTGTGTGTGTGTGTGTGTGTGTGTGTGTGACAGAGAGAGATAGATCGGGGGGTAGTGCATGTGTTTGAGGGAGAGAGAGAGATTCTGTGTGTGTGAGAGTGAGTGCGTGTGAGGGAGAGAGAGATTGAGTATGTGCGTGCATACGTTAGTTTGTGTGTGTCTGTGGGCGAAAGAGTGCATGTTTGTGTGAGGGAGACAGACTGTATGTGCGTGTTTGTGTGTGTGTGTGAGAGAAGAAGAGAGACAATGTTGGGCTGATAGACCGAGAGCAAGAGAGGGAGTATGTGTGTGTGTGTGATTGCATGTGTGTGTGACAGACAGAGAAGGAGAGAGATTGGGGGTAATGCGTGTGTGTCAGGGAGAGAGAGAGTGTCTGTGTGTATGTGTGTGTGTGATGGTTAGAGAGAGAATGGGTGTGTGTGTGATAGTGTATGAGAGAGAAAATGATAAGTGTCTTTGTCAGTATATGTGAGGAGAGAGAGTGAGAGAGAAATACTGTGCATTTGTGTGTGCATGTGTGTGTGTTTTTGTGTGTTTTGGAGGGATCAAAGCGAGTGTGAATTTGTCAGGGAGGGAGAGAGTGAGAAGGTGTTACTTTGTGAGAGAGAGAGAGACTGTGTGTGTCTTTGAGGGAGAGAGAGCGTATGGAAGGGACTCTGTTTGTGTGTGAGCGTATATGTGGTATGGTGGGAGAGAGAGAGATTGTGTGTGTATGTGCATGAGTGTGTGTGTGTGTGTTTTGTGTGTCTGTGAGGGTCGGAGAGAGAGAGAGTGTTGGGGGAAATAGAGAGAGAGTGAGATAGTGTGTGCATGGGAAATAAAGAGATAAAATCTCTATGTTTGTGTGTGTGGGACAGAGTGTTTGTGTGGGGACCATAGAGAAAGTGAGAGAGAGTGTGTGTATGTGTGTTTCTGTGTGTGTTGGAGGGATTGTGTGCATGGGAAAGAAAGAGATAGAATGTGTGTGTGTGTGTGGGACAGAGAGAGTGTGTGGAGGGTGATAGAGAGAGTGAGAGAGAGAGTGTGTGTATGTGTGTCTGTCTGTGTGGGTGTTTTGTGTGTGTGTGGGACAGAGGGAGTGTGGGTGGGGATGATAGAGAGAGTGAGAGAGAGAGTGTGTGCGCGTGTGTGTGTGGCTGTGTGGGTGTTTGTGTGTGTCTGTGTGTGTTTGTGTGTGTTAGATGGGGAGAAAGAGATTTTGTGTGTTTGTGTGTGGGAAAGAAAGAGAGAAAATGTGTGTGTGTCTGTTTGTGTGTGTGTGGGTGTTTTGTGTGTGTGTGTGGGTGTTTTGTGTGTGTGAGGGACAGAGAGTCTGTGCGGGAGGGAATAGAGAGAGAGTGTGTGTATGTGTGTGTGTGTCTGTGTGTGTGTGTTTTGTGTATGTGTGAGGGACAGAGAGAGTGTGGGGGTGAATAGAGAAAGAGAGTGAGAGAGAGATTGTGTGTGTGTTGGTGTGTGTTTCTGTGTGTGTTGGAGGGAGAGAGAGATTGTGTGTGTTTGTGTGTGCGTGGGAAAGAAAGAGATAGAATCTGTGTGTGTGTGGGACAGAGAGAGAGTGTATGCGGGGGGATAGAGAGAGAGAGTGTGTGTGTGAATGCATGTGTGTATCTGTGTGTGTTTGTTAGTGGGAGAGAGAGATTTTGTGTGTTTGTGTGTTGAAAAGAAAGAGAGAGAATGTGTACGTGTGTGTGTGAGACAGAGAGAGAGAGAGACACTCTGTGTGTGTGTTTGAGAATCACTGTGTGTGAGGGAGAGAGAGTGTGCATGTGTGTGTATGAGGGAGACAGACTGTGTGTGTGTGTTTGTGTGTGTGTGAGAGGGATGGAGAGAGAGTGTGTTAGGGTGATAGACGGAGAGTGAGAGAGGGAGTATGTGCGTGTGTGTGTGTTTATGTGTGTGTGACAGAGAGAGAGAGGGAGAGAGATTGGGGATAGTGCGTGTCAGGGAGAGAGAGAGTGTCTGTGTGTATGTGTGTGTGAAGGACAGAGAGAGAATGTGTTTATGTGTGATAGTGTGTGAAAGAGAAAATGATAAGTGTGCGTGTGTCAGTATATGTGAGGGAGAGAGAGTGAGACAGAAATATTGTGCATTTGTGTGGTTGCGTGTGTGTATGTGTTTGTGGGAGGTGTGCGCGCAAGGGAGAGTGAGAGAGAGAAAGTGTGTGTGTGAGTGAGAGTGGAAGAGAGAGAGTGTGTTTGTGTGGGGAAGAGAGAAAGTGAGCAAGTGCGTGTGTGGGGGAGAGAGAAAAAAGACAGTCCGTGTGGGTGGGTCAGTGGATAAAGAGAGCGTGTGCTAGTTTGAGACTGTGTGTGCGTGTGTGTCTGTCTGTCTGTCTATGTGGGTGTTTTGTATGTGTGTGTGAGGGACAGAGAGAGAGTATGGGTGGGAGAAATAGAGAGAGTGTGTGTGTGTGAGCGTATGTGTGTGTGTGCGTGTGTTTTTGTGTGTGAGTTGAAGGGAGAGAGATATTGTGTGTGTTTGTGTGTGCGTGTGAACGAAAGAGATAGAATCTGTGTGAGTGTGTGTTTGTGTGTGTGGGACAGGGAGAGTGTGTGTTGGGGGGGATGGAGAGAGTGAGGGAGAGCGTTTGTCCGTGTGTGTGTGTGCGCTTGAGTGTGTGTGTGACAGAGAGTGTGTGTGTGGGGGAGATAGAGAAAGTGAGAGAGAGTGTGTGTACGTGTGTCTGCGTGAGTGTATGTGTGTGTCTGTGTGTGTTTGTGTGTGTGAGAGAGGGAATAGAGAGATTTCGTGTGTTTGTGTGTGGGAAAGAAAGAGAGAGAATGTGTGTGTGTGGGTGTTTTGTGTGCGTCTGTGAGGGATGGAGAGAGTGTGGGGTGAAATAGAGAGAGAATGAGATAGAATGTGTGTGTGTTTGTGTGTGTGAGTTGGATGGCGAGAGAGATTGAATCTCTGTGTATGTGGGACAGAGAGTGTGTGTCGGGGGGGCATAGACAGAGTGAGAGAGAGAGTGTGTCCGTGTGTGTGTTTCTGTGTGTTGGAGAGATTGTGTGCATGGGAAAGAAAGAGATAGAATCTGTGTGTGTGTGTGTGAGAAAGAGAGAGTGTGTGTGGGGGGGGGATAGAGAGAGAGAGAGAGAGTGTGTGTGTGTGTGTGTGTTGGAGGGAGAGAGAGTGAGAGTTTGTGAGGGAGAGAGAGATTGAGACTGTGTCACTTTGAGGGAGAGAGAGACAGACTGTGTGTATCTTTGTGGGAGATAGACTGTCTGTGTGTGTGAGAGAGAGAATGTATGGAAGGGAGATTCCGTGTGTGTGTGAGACAGAGAGAGAGAGATCGGGGGGTAGTGCATGTGTTTGAGGGAGAGAGAGAGATTCTATGTGTGTGAGAGAGTGAGTGCGTGTGAGGGAGATAGAGATTGAGTGTGTGCGTGCATATGTTAGCTTGTGTGTGTCTGTGGGCGAGAGAGTGCATGTGTGTCTGAGGGAGACAGACTGTATGTGTGTGTTTGTGTGTGTGTGAGGGACGGAGAGAGACTATGTTGGGCTGATAGACAGAGAGTGAGAGTGGGAGTGTGTGCGTGCGTGTCTGTATGTGTGTGTGACAGAGACAGAGAGGGAGAGATTTTGGGGGTAGTGCATGTGTGTAAGGGGGAGAGAGTGTGTCTGTGTGATGGTTAGAGTGAGAATGCGTGTGTGTGTGATAGTGAGTGTATGAGAGAGAAAATGATAAGTGTTTTTGTCAGTATATGTGAGGGAGAGAGAGATTTTGTGTGTTGGAAAGAAAGAGAGAGAATGTGTGTGTGTGTGTGTGTGTCTGTATTTTTGTTTTGTGTGTGTGTGAGAGACGGAGAGAGAGTGCGAGGAGGAATAGAGAGGGAGTGAGAGAGAGTGTATGTGTGTGTGTGTGTGTTTGTGTGTGTTGGAGGGAGAGAGAGGGATTATGTGTGCTTGGGAAAGAAAGAGAACCTGTGTGTGTGTGTGTTTGTGTGTGTGCATGAAAGGACGTTTGATGAGAACTCGTCTACTGAGGTAGTATGGGCTGAGGTTAGAACCAGGAAAGGAGAGATCACCCTGTTGGGAGTTTTCTATAGGCCTCCGAAAAGTTCCAGAGATGTAGAGGAAAAGATTGCAAAGATGATTCTGGATAGGAGCGAAAGTAACAGGGTAGTTGTTATGGGGGACTTTAACTTTCCAAATATTGGCTGGAAACGCTATAGTTCGAGTACTTTAGATGAGTCAGTTTTTGTCCAATGTGTGCAGGAGGGTTTCCTGACACAGTCTGTAGATAGGCCAACAAGAGGCGAGGCCACATTGGATTTGGTACTGGGTAATGAACCAGGCCAGGTGTTAGATTTGGAGGTAGGTGAGCACTTTGGTGATAGTGACCACAATTTGGTTACGTTTACTTTAGCGATGGAAAGGGATAGGTATACACCGCAGGGCTATAGCTGGGGGAAAGGCAAATATGAGGCGATTAGGCAAGATTTAGGATGCATAGGATGGAGAAGGAAACTGCAGGGGCTGGGCACAATTGAAATGTGGAGCTTGTTCAAGGAACAGCTACTGCGTGTCCTTGATAAGTATGTACCTGTCAGGCAGGGAGGAAGTGGTCGAGCAAGGGAACTGTGGTTTACTAAAGAAATTGAATCTCTTGTCAAGAGGAAGAAGGAGGCTTATCTAGAGATGAGGCATGAAGGCTCAGTTAGGGCGCTTGAGAGTTACAAGTTAGCCAGGAAGGACCCAAAGAGAGAGCTAAGAAGAGCCAGGAGGGGACATGAGAAGTCTTTAGCAGGTAGGATCAAGGAAAACCCTAAAGCTTTCTATAGGTATGTCAGGAATAAAAGAATGACTAGACTAAGATTAGGCCCGGTCAAGGACAGTAGTGGGAAGTTGTGCGTGGAGTCCGAAGAGATAGGAGAGGTGCTAAATGAATATTTTTCGTCAGTATTCACACAGGAAAAGGACAATGTTGTCGAGGAGAATACTGAGATACAGTCGATGAGACTAGACAGGATTGAGGTTCATAAGGAGGAGGTGTTAGCAATTCTGGAAGGTGTGAAAATAGATAAGTCCCCTGGGCCGGATGGGATTTCTTCTAGGATTCTCTGGGAAGCTAGAGAGGAGATTGCAGAGCCTTTGGCTTTGTTCTTTATGTCGTCATTGTCTTCATTGTCTTCAGAAATAGTGCCAGAAGACTGGAGACTAGCAAATGTTGTCCCCTTGTTCAAGAAGGGGAGTAGAGACAACCCTGGTAATTATAGACCAGTGAGCCTTACTTCGGTTGTGAGTAAAGTGTTGGAAAGGATTATAAGAGATAGGATTTATAATCATCTAGAAAGGAATAATTTGGTTAGGGATAGTCAACACGGTTTTCTGAAGGGTAGGTCGTACCTCACAAACCTTATTAAGTTCTTTGAGAAAGTGACCAAACAGGTGGATGAGGGTAAAGCGGTTGATGTGTTGGAGATGGATTTCAGTGAAGCGTTTGATAAGGTTCCCCATGGTAGGCTATTGCAGAAAATATGGAGGCATGGGATTGAGGGTGATTTAGTGGTTTGGATCAGAAATTGGCTAGCTGTAAGAAGACAGAGGGTGGTGGTTGATGGGAAATATTCATCCTGGAGTTCAGTTACTAGTGGTGTACCTCAAGGATCTGTTTTGAGGCCACTGCTGTTTGTCATTTTTATAAATGGCCTGGATGAGGGTGTAGAAGGATGGGTTAGTAAATTTGCAGATGACATCAAAGTCGGTGAAGTTGTGGACAGTGCGGAAGGATGTTGCAGGTTGCAGAGGGACATAGATAAGCTGCAGAGCTGGGCTGAGAGGTGGCAAATGGAGTTTAGTGCGGAAAAGTGTGAGGTGATTCACTTTGGAAGGAGTAACAGGAATACAGAGTACTGGGCTAATGGTAAGATTCTTGGTAGTGTGGATGAGCAGAGAGATATCGGTGTCCATGTGCATAGATCACTGAAAGTTGCCACCCAGGTTGATAGCGTTGTTAAGAAAGCGTACCGTATGTTAGGTTTTATTGGTAGAGGGATTGAGTTTCGGAGCCATGAGGTCATGCTGCAGCTGTACAAAACTCTGGTGCGGCCGCACTTGGAGTATTGCATACAGTTCTGGTCACCGCATTATAGGAAGGATGTGGAAGCATTGGAAAGTGTGCAGAGGAGATTTACCAGGATGTTGCCTGGTATGGAGGGAAGGTCTTATGAGGAAAGGCTGAGGGTCTTGAGGCTGTTTTCGTTAGAGAGAAGAAGGTTAAGAGGTGACTTGATAGAGACATACAAGATGATCAGAGGATTAGATAGGGTGGACAGTGGGAGCCTTATTCCTCGGATGGTGATGGCTAGCATGAGGGGACATAGCTTTAAATTGAGGGGTGATAGATATAGGACAGATGTCAGAGGTAGGTTCTTTACTCAGAGAGTAGTAAGGGCGTGGAATTCCCTGCCTGCAAAAGTAGTAGACTCGCCAACTTTAAGGGCATTTAAATGGTCATTGGATAAACATATGGATGATAATGGAATAGTTTAGGTTAGATGGGCTTCAGATTGGTTTCACAGGTCGGCGCAACATCGAGGGCCGAAGGGCCTGTGCTGCGCTGTAATGTTCTATGTTCTATGAAAGAGATGATTGACTGTTTGTGGGTCAGGGAGAAAGAGAGACAGAGTGAGGGTGTGTGTGAATGAAATTGAGAGAGAGAGTGAGAGTTTAAGTTTGTGTGTGTGTGTGTGTTGGAGGGAGAGAGTGTGTGTGAATTTGTGAGGGAGTGAGAGGGTGAAAATGTGTCACTTTGAGGGAGAGAGAAAGTCTATATGTGTCCTTGAGGGAGAGAGACTGCGTGTGTGAGAGAGAGACAGAATGTATGAAAGTGAGAGACTCTCGAAAGAGTTCAGAAAAGGTTTTTCTAGGAGGCTACCTAGGCCGGAATGTTAGAGTTATAAAGAGAGATTGATATTCTAGGACTTTGTCCTCCCTGGAACTTAGAAGACTAGGGGGTGATCTTAGAGAGGTCTATAAAATCATGAGAGGCATAGACGATAGTAGACAAGGTTATCCTATGGTAGGGGAGTCTAAAACTAGAGGGTATAGTTTTAAGGTAAGAAAAGAGAGCTACAAAAATGTCAATGGGGCAATTCCGTTTTTTCCAACACAGAGAGCGGCAAGTGACTGGAATGTCTGCCGGAGGTAGTGGCGGAGGCGAGTACAATTTTGTCATTGAAGAAACATTTTGGAAGTTCAATGGATGGGATAGATATGGAGGAATATGGACCAAACACAGGCAAATGGGGTAAGTTTAATTGTGGAAACGAGGTGTCATGGGTAATTTGGGCTGAAGGAACTGTTTTCATGCTTTGACTTCTCCGACTCTAATCAGAGGTTTTGTTTTTTTTGAAAAATTACAACCAACACATCGACAATCTTTATATCTGCTTCTTTTACGATCCTAGGATGCAAGTTATTTAGGGCCACAGGATCTGTCTTCAGTTCATCTGTTTGTCTAACATGACTTCTCTGGTTTTGATGATGGTATTTAATTCTTGCCCATATTCTTCAACATTAATGGGGTGTTTGAAATATTTCACCTTGTCTGCCAATTTCCGGTCTCCCAGATTCATTATCTAAGGAGGTTATGTTCATTTTGACCTTTCTCATGCCGGTCATGTATTGACATAGATTTTATTGTCAGGTTTTTTTTTATATCCCCCCCTCCATCCCCTGCTCCCAGTTTTCTCTGTTTAATATCTCTTTACTCCTCTTTTGTTGATTTTAAATTTAATCCAGTCTTCGGTGCTATCACTGACGTTTGCAATGCTATTTGTTTTTTTCCTCTCCATAATTATACTTTCCTTGATTTCCTTAATGAACCATGTTTGGTTCATCCCTGTCTTAGAATCTTCCTTCTTTACAGGTGTACGTTTTTGCTGAGAGTCATGAGTTACATATTTACATGCTTGCCACTGCCAGCGTGTTGTATTTCGTGATAACCTATCTGATCTATCCACTTGGGTTTACTCCACCCTCATTTCATTGTAATTCCAGTTGTTTATATTTTGCGTTTCTCACACGTAAATAGAATATTAAATTCTGCAATGTCATGGTGAACACAGTTTCTTAGGAAAATACCATTAATTCCTGGAACAAACTCACTTACTCTCTTTTGCATCAAGCTGCACTGATTGCATTTCACTTCTGTCAGTCAGTAAATACTATTTTATCCAGTCGCAGGTTTCCACTGTGACAGTAAACCTTGTGCAGCAAGCTGTTAAATTTTACAATCCTTCATCACGGCATCCCAATCCCTTCAGTCACTGCATCACACTGCCCTCAGTCACGACCTCACACTTCCCTCAGTTGTTAACCTCTGTACCTCACGATTGAGACCTCTCACTCACCCCAGTCAAAATCTCCCTTTGGTCACACCCTCCCATGACAGTCGGTCACTTCATTTCACTCAATCATTATCTGCATGCAACTGCTTCAGTCGTCAGTACAACCCGTTCCATCATTCACAACAACCAAATCTCCCTTGTTATCCAACTCCCATCGATCAATTTATGCAACGTTCCTTCCGACTGCCTGAAGTCACGACATCACACATCTCTCAGTCAAAACATTCATCTCCAATAATCCAGTGCACCCAAGCGTCCTTTTTCACATTAATTCCACAGTCCTCAAGCACAATTCTCTCTGTTAGCATCTCCCTCTTCCATGTCCCATGTAATTGGTCCATCACAGCGTCTCACAATCCACACCCAGCTCATAACCTTGTTCTAATCTGAACTCAACCAGTTCAGCCAGTCATTGCTGACTTTGCAGTCATTGCACCCCACTGCAAACCATGCATGCGCCCACTCCCCTCAGTCACAACAGCGATCTCCCAGTCACAGCAACACACTGCCCTCATTTAACAGACTATGATTCCACTCAGTCACAACCTCCTAATTTGCTCATCACTTCGCCGCCCTCCCCTCATTCACAACATCCCACCGCCAGCAGCAACTCTCTCTCGCATGTTCAGTCAACTGAATTCTACTACCAACAAAAACAACAACGCCCCTGCCCTCCGCCTCAGCCATGCAATGTACCCAGTCATTTCACTGCATTCCAACGGTCACAAAAATCTACTTACTGAATCAATACATCTCTCACAGCAGACACTACCTTCTACTGACCTCAGTCACTACGCCCCAAGCAACCCTGCAACATGTTCCCACGATAGTTGCTAACTGTGGCCATCTCCCCTCACCAACTGCAGCACTCAACAACACCTCAACCACAAACCTCTCTTAACTGCATTTGTCTCAGCTGAATCACAACATCAAACGCCCCCCCACAACAACCTGGTCTGTTCAATCACTATCATCCACTCCCTTCAGTGATTGCATCACACTGTCCTCAATCGCAACAACTTTCTCTCCTCAGTCAATGGCTCTCACCGTAGTCTATTTTCATTTTGTTGTTTTTCCACTGGTCATTGGGCAAAAAGTTATCTTCCAATAATGCACAAAACAGCTGGGACGTGCAGTTACAGACAATGATTCAAAAGATGATGAACTTTCTGCCAAATCTCAAGTCGATTTTCATCATTTTCCTCACGTTGGTACTCTTCGGAGCTAAAAGAAATGAAGAGCTCACAGTGGTTTGTAGCCAATGATCTGTTTTATTGCAGATTCCAAATAATACCAGAGCAAGGTCAACGTCTGTGACAGGGAAACATGTTTACAAGTTATTATGAAAGAGGGATAACACAGTGTGCAGCTGGAGGAACAGCAGGCCAGGCAGCATCAGATGATCAGGAATGTTGATGTTTCAGGTCGGGACTCTTCTTCTGAAATGGGGGAGAGGGAAGGTGGCTCAGAAATAAGTAGAGAGGAGGAGTGGGGCTTGGGAAGGTAGATGGGAGGAGCGGATAGATGGGACAGAAGATGGACAACGTGTGTCAGGTCAAGGAGGTGGGGATGAGAGGGAGCATTGGACATGGGATGAGGCCGGGGAGGGGAGATTTTGAAACTGGTAATATCCACATTTAGGCCATTGGGCTGTAGGTTTTTAAGATAGAATATGAGGTAGCAAAACAGAAATTGCTGGAAAAGATCAGCAGGTCTGGCAGCATCTGTGAAGGAAAAACAGAGTTAACGTTTCGGGTCCGGTGACCCTTCCTCAGAACTGATGGTGGCTGGGAAAACGTCAGTCTATATGCGGAAAAAGTGGTGTGGGGAGGTGGCGAGGGGGTGAGGAATATAGTAAGGAGTAAATGATAGGATAGAGGCTAAAGAGAGAGAAGAGCAGTTGGACAGACAAAGGAGTTGATAATGATCAGGCTGGGAGGGTGAATAGTTTTTAATGGGGACTATTAGTGACTAATAACAGGTAGTGTGTAAAGGCCGGCTATGTGGTAACAGGGCCTGGTGTGTGAGGCTGGGGGCTGGGACATGGGAGAGTTTAGGTCCTAAAATTATTGAACTCAATGTTGCGTCCAGACGGCTGCAGTGTCCCCAAGCAGAAAATGGGGTGTTGTTCTTCTAGCTTCACTAAAACAATGCAGCAAACCAGAGTCAAAGATGTTGGTCAGGGAGAAAGGTGGCGCATTAAATTGGCAGGCAATGGGTAGTTCAGGGTCTTTTTTGTGAGCAGAACATAGATGTTCTGCGAAGCGGTCACCTAGTCTACGCTTCACTTCCCCAATGTAAAGGAGACCGTATTGTGAACAGCGAATGCAATAGACTAGATTCTGGGAAGTGCAGGTCAAGTGTTGCTTCACCTGGAAGGTATGTTTCGGCCCTTGGATACTGGGGAGGGAGAAGGAAAATGGGCAGATGTTGCACCTTCGCCGGTTACAGGGGAAGGTGCCATTGGGCTGTTGGGGGAGTGTTGCGGGTGAAGGAAGTGTGGACCAGGGTGTCCCGGACAGAATGGTCCCTGCGGAAGGCAAACAAGGGAACGGAGGGGAATATGTGTCTGGTGGTGGTATCTTGCTGGAGGTGGCAGAAATGGCACCTGATGATCTTCTGGATGTGTATGTTGGTGGGATGATAGGTAAGGACAAGGGGAACCCTATTGCTGTTGCGGGAGGGGACAGAAGGGGTGAGGGCGGAAGTGCAGATGGATCGGGCCTGGTTGAGGGCCCTGTCGGCCACGGAGCTGGGGAATGCTCGTTTGAAGAAGAAGGTGGACATTTTGGAGGCTCCCTTGTCGAAGTTGGACTCTTCTGAACATATACGATGGAGACGCAGGAACTGAGAGAATGGGATGGAGTCTCTACAGGAAGTGAGATGTGGGGATTTATAGTACAAGTAGCTGTGGGAGTCAGTGGGTTTGTAGTAGATATTAGTGGCCAGTCTATCCCCGGAAATGGGAACAGAAATGTCGAGAAAGGGGAAGAGTCAGAGATAGACCAGGTGAAAGTGAGGACAGGGTGGAAATTGGAGGCGAAATTGATGAAGTTTTCCAATTCCAGACGAGGCAGAGAAGCAGCAATGATGATATCATCGATGTATCAGAGAAAGAGTTGTGGGTGGGCGCCGGAATAGGAATGGAACAAGGAATGTTCCACATATCCTATGAAGAGACAGGAATAACTGGGCCCATGCGGGTACAGCATTGATTTACAGCATCCACAGTTCTTTTGTTTTATATCCTTAATATGAGGTGCTGCTCCTCCAGTTTCTCAGTGGTGTGATTGTGGCACTGGAGGAGGCCAGGATGGACACGTCACCCAGAGAGTGGGCGGGGGATTTGAAATGTTTCGCGACAAGAAGGTGCTGTCGTTTTTTTCGTGAACAGAGCGCAGGTTCTCTACAAAGCAGTCTCCAAGCCTCCGCTTGGTCTCACCAATTTAGAGGAGGCCACATCGGGAGCAGCAGATGCAGATGAGTGCACAGTAATCAGCCAGAGCCAACACGTTCAGGTCACTAGGTGAGAAAATATATCACTGTTCAGCTGAATGGGTGACCAAATCGGTGCAGGTTAGAGTGAGTAGCAAAGTAGCAGAGAAGATAAAAATGCGTGTCGGTGAGTGCGTGAGTGAGTGAATTTGAAAGTGACTGAATGAATCTCTGGGTAACTAACTCAGTGGATGAGTGGTTGAGTTATGAATGAGAGTTGCATAGAGGGACTTGTACCTGTGTGGGTGAGAGAATTGGTGAGCGTGACTGCGTGGGAGGATGGCTAAGTTTTTGACTTTTTTTAGCTGCTGGTAGGTGTGCAAATGAATAAGTGTGCAGGTATGTATGTGAGGTTGCCTTGGTCTACTCCCTTCATCTAACACACTTGGTGACTGCTTGCATATTTTTGTTAGTCATTTCACACTATTCCACTTGTTCACTCTGCTCCATTCTTATCAGTCAGTAATTTTCTCATAGTTTCGCACTTCACTCCAATATCCAATTTAGCTTTCAGAATGACAATCTCATTGTCAGGTAGAAGAGGCTGTCTACGCCTTTAAAAGCGTTGGGTCCAAAATTGTTTGGACACTGGGGGAACAAGAAACAACTTAGATACATCTGCTGATAGATACACCTGCTGATAAATCATTCCATAGCTTCCTTTATTTCAGACCAGAACCTAAGCCAGACTCAGGATAACATGGCACGTTCAACTGGACAGTCAGCCCAAAGCTCGTTCTCTGACAAATCAGTGCCAGCAGCCATGGGTATGAACGTGCGTGCATGATTGAGAGCATAAGTCTTCACCCAATATAATCCAGATATATTTATCTAGTTCAAATTAAGCATGGGGGAGGCAGTGACTGAGTTTGGTAAGGTATACTAACTGGCTACGTTAATGTGGATATCTATTTCTCTGCTTCAGAACCAGAACGGCATTCTCCAATTGACAATTCCCACATCGACAAATAATAGTATCTATGGAAACTTAATTTCATGTCTCAAAACCACTAATCATTGCGTTGTTTATTGTACATAGAGGGACTTTTAAATTTCTTCAGTTTTTATTTTCATGGAACATCTAATTGACTGAAAGATACGACTAATTAACTAACCTAGCAAAGATAAAACTAATTAAATGACATAGAATAGGGGACTGTGTTTGAGTTTATGCAGCATTTGAAACAAAACAGATGAAATTACATCACAAATTGTGATGCAAATTTACGATTAAGATCTGAATATTGATGGGAATGTCGCATTGAGGTCTGACAGGGAGCTAAGAAAGCGTGTTGGAGTGGCTCTGTTATACAAAAAGGCAATTAGGGACTGGTAACTTAATTCAGGCAACATGATATAGAAGCAGCCTGTATTGAGAAGACTAATCATAAAGTCAAGAGTATCCATGCAGTCAGTATATGTAGTCCCCTACTGTATGAGAGATTTTTGAAGAGCTTGTGCTAAGAAAAGAAGGAACCAGTAGATGTATTTAACTAAGATTTACAGAATACATTCAATTAATTGGCTAATTGAATGTTTTCGTTTAAAGAAAGGGTTAAATTTCAGAAGGCAGTGTATTGTATTGAATAGATGATATTCTGGCTATCAGGAATTATTTGTCAGGCTGTCAAGAACTTACGAATCGTGTCACAAGGATTGTTGCTGGAGTCACAAATATTTTCAAGTGAAATGAATGATTTTGAAGAAAGGGCAGAAATTAAGTTAGCTTAGTTTGCTGCTG
The DNA here is from genome assembly GCF_021869965.1 of Rhincodon typus. Taxonomy (NCBI): domain Eukaryota; kingdom Metazoa; phylum Chordata; class Chondrichthyes; order Orectolobiformes; family Rhincodontidae; genus Rhincodon; species Rhincodon typus. Next base: position 1,092,330 of record NC_063380.1, on the reverse strand, counting down.
TCTCAAAAATAGGTAGGTAAGCGAATTGTGAAGAGGGCATGAGGACCTACAAACTGACATAGCTTTCTTTTGAACGTAGGAAACAAGTTGAATTGTTTGTTTTTGCAGGACTAAAATGTACAAAGAAAGAAGTACGGTATCGCAATGTTGGGGATTCGCAATTTTCTTTCATGCAGAGGGATCTGGGTGTCCTAGTGCATCGTTCACATGAAGGTTAGTTCATAGGTACTGCAAGTAAAGAGGAAAACAATGGAAGGTTATAGTGGATTTGAATGCCAGAGTAGGGAGGTCATTTTCACCTTCCGCTGTGTGCTGTTAGTAGACTGCATCGGATTGTACCGGGAAATACATGTCAATATACATACAGAAGGATCCCAACGCTTTGTAATCAGTTCTGAAATGTTTGGTGGATTAATCCTTTGACTGAGCAAATTTCCTTCTGAGGGAAGGCTGATGTGTATCCCCTGGAACTCAAAAAGAAACAACCATGAATCTGTTGAAGTATAAATGATTTTGAGTGGACTTCATTATGCAGAATCCGAAATGTTTCCTCTTGTCAGAGAATTTAGAACTCGGGGTTATCAGTTAAAACAAAGCTCAAAGCATTCAGGCATAGAATAAGACTGAGGAGTTACACATTTAAGATTGAGATGAGAAAACTTATTGGAGGGCTGAGAGCCTTTAGTATTCCCTTATCCAAAAGTCAATTAATGCAGAATATTTAATTATACTTAAAGCTAAACTAAAAAAAAAATTCGTGGATATCACAAGTGGATGTAAGGTTATTGCAGATATAAGGCAATGGCGAGCTGAGGTTGAAATCAGGTCAGAAATGATCTCCCCCAAACACTCCTTGGAGATGAAGTATTGAACGGCTTGTAGTTGTTTAAAATGCTCTGCCCTATGAAATCATTGTGTTTTCATTTTTTTTCAAAACAAGACAAACCACACATTGGATGACCATTTGCAAAACACCTGCAGGGGGTCTGTCATTGTAACTCCAAGCTATGTTGCCTTCGACGATTTTGCAGATATTTTGCACTGTTACTAACCAAACACATCCCTTTAAATGACTTGTTTCCTGAACAAAATTTCAAAAATAGACTGTATACAGTACCTGTTAAATCTGTACAATCCGTGGTTAAGATCATTGTTGCATTGTGCCAGACCAGTGTGCACTGAGTCTGAATGCTATCCGTGTAGCTCCAGTGCTGGTCCAGACAAGGGTCATTCACAGCTGAGTCTCTGACTGGATGTCAAAAATGTTGCCAGTGACTAGTCATATTCGTCTTGATCTCTCAGTGCCCTGTAGAAACTCATTCATGACGGATTAAGAAAAGTGATCGCTTTTTGAAACTGCTGATTGATAGTGACTCCCATTACTGATCGCCGAAATATTAATATATTAGCCCAGATGTTTTGGTCAGCATGGATATTTGGCTTGCGGTTCTGTCCTTCATCTGTAATGAATAATACCCCCGAATTTCAATCTGTACTTCTGTTCCTTAGTTAAACCAGTAAAGTGTCGGTGTCGTCACATCTTGGGAAGAACGTTCAATGGAAGAGTAGATAATGATAAAAAGCATACCAACTTTTCTGTATATTTCTCTCTACATCTGAGTACGGATTTAATTACCGTGTTTTTTTTTAATACTTTGAGTTAGTAAGACTACGAAGGAATGAGTGAGTGATTGGATTGTCGAGTGAGTTGCTGAAACTTTGGATGAGTGAAAAAGTGACTAGGATGCTGGGTGTTTGAGTAGTCAAGGGTGTAGGCCAGTGAATGAGAGAGTTGCCGATTGTGTGCCTGATTTAATGATGGGAGTATGGGTGCTTGGGTGGTTAAGTGTGCAATGAAACGAGAATGAGCACATGGGTCATTGGCTGAGTAGGCAAGTCGGTGCTTGGGCACATGGTCCAGAGAGTGAGTGCGTGCATTTTAGCAGAGAGACTAAGCGGGTGAGTGCAGAATGCATTTAAATTAATTTTCAGATGAGTGAGTAAGCCATTGTTTTGTTGATTTACAGGATGTGGGCTTTGATGGCTAGGTAGTATTAATTGCTCATCCCGAGTTGCCCAGAGGGCAGTAAAGTGTCAAGCACAATGCTCTGGGTCTGGAGTCACATGGAAACCAGACAGGTAAGCATGACAGTTTTCCTCCTCGAAATGCATGAGTGAACCAAATGGGTTTTTTTCTAATAATCGACAATAGAATTAGAACAATCATTAGACTTTTTAAACATTGAATTCAAATTCCTCAATTTGCTATGGTGGGATTTGAGTCTAGGTCCCCAGAACATTACTTATATCCCTGGATTGACAGTCCAGGGATAATACCACTGGGCCATCGCCTTCTCTGCCATTGTGTTGGACACAATTGTGAGAGTAGACGAGTGAATGGCCCTGTAGGTATTTGCCTGCCAGAATGGGTGAGCAAAGTGCTGGCTAGGAGCAAAGGCGGGAGATTTGGTGATTTGCTGTTTGAGAGTGCCACAGTGGGTAAGAGAATCGAGTAGAGGGTGTAAGGTTGTGTGTTGTCACCAGGACAGTTCCCTCAGCCAATTCAGCCCAAGGTATCAGACAGAATATCTGGTTCTGCACCCTATTTTCTCTCTCCAGACAGTCAAAGTGCCAATGCATCACACTCCTCGCAGTCAAAAATAGAGAATGCTGGGAAAGCTCCGTGGATTTGGCAGCATCAGTGGCGGAAAATCTGAGTTAAAGCTTCTGGATGAGTGACCCTTCCTCAGAACTGGTCATTAATTTCCATTAAACACAGTCACTGAATCCCAATGGCCCCAGTCCATTGTACTATGCGATGTCACTGCAACCTGGTCACCTCGGTCATCATTTCCCTTTCCACTCAGCCACTGCAACCCAATCCCCTCAGTCACTGCTTCTTACTACTCTCAGTCACTCCACCACACATCGCATCCCTCTATAACACATTCCTACATCCCATTCACCGTAAGCACCATGTCTCAATCTCCTCAGTCAATGCCATTTTGATATGACATGGCTCTTCCACCAATCACTAAATCACATTTATTTGAGTCACTACATCCCAAATGCTTTGCAACTGAATTCTACTACCCTCTGTCACAGCACTGTACTCTGCTCAGTCATAGAACCCCTACAGTGGGGAAGTAGGCCATTTGGCCCATGGAGTGCACCCTGCCATTCCAGACGGCATCCCATCCGCTAACTTACACTACATTTCGAAGACAAAACAACACAGCTTACACATTTCTGGACGCTTCGGACAATTTAGCATGGCCAATCCAACTAACCTGTGGAGGGAAACTCGTGCAGATACAGGGAGAACGTGCAAACTCCACAAAGACAATCACCTGAGGCTAGAATCGAACCAGGTTCCCTCGTATTGTGAGGCAGCAGTGCTAACCCCTGACCCACATGCCGCCCGATAGCCCATTACATCGTAAGTACGTCGCCCTTTGCTCAGTCATTACATCCAACTGTGTTGAGTTATTACATCAATCGTGCCTCTATTTCCATCTCAGTCACTGAATCTGGTTTACCTCTGCCACTGCATTCCTCTCCTCTCGGTCGCTACATGCCACTCCCTCATTCATTACATCCTTTCTTCATGATATCCAACTTTCCCCCTGTGCCAGTGTCACGCTGTATTTTGTTCCAAAATCGCAATATCCTTAGTCACTAAATCTGATTATGTTGATTCACTTACTCCCGTTCCTTTCAATCGTTGAATGCCACGCCTCTCAAACACTGCAGCCTGCTGGCATTTGTGACTAGATCGCGTTTCACTCAAGTCGATTCATCCCATTCCATTTAATCACTGCAACCAACTCATCTCAGTCAACGCATTGCATTCCTTTCTGTTACTGCACTCAACTCCCAACAGTCACAGCATTCCATTCAGTCACAGCACGATGCTCATGTCATTCCCTGCAACTTGGTCTCTTCATTCATTTCATCCAATTTCCCTCAGCAAAAAATCCAATTCCTCTCAGTAACTGACTCCCATACTCCTCAGTCAATGCATGCCCTCTCCTCCATCACTGCATTTCAATTTTCTTAGTCACTATGTTCCAATCACTTAAGTCACGAAATACCACTTCATTCAGTCACTACATCCCACTCCTCTCAGTCACTACATCCAAATTCCCTTTTACACAGCATGCATTCCCTTCAGTCATGTCATTTCATAACTTCTACTGCTCCTTGACAGGAGTGCCTACACAGTCAAGGTCCACAAATTTGACTATTTCTTGATCGACGGTTTACACAGAAAAAGGAATGTAAAAGAGGAATATATGAGTCTGATATACCTCCCCATGATTTGGTGAAACATTCACTTTGTGTTTTAACCTGGTTTTATTTTGGTGATAACACCCTTGGGCGACTGTGTGTGTACGCACTTTGCACGTTCTTCCCGTGTCTCCCACAGTCCAAAGATGCACAGGTTTGGTGAATTAGCCATGATAAATTGCCCATAGTCGCCAGGTATGCATAGGCTCGGTGGGTTAGCTATAGAAAATGTAGTGTTACAGGGATAGGGGAGGATGTGGATCTGGGTTGGGTTTTGTTCAGAGGGTAATTGTGGACTCAATGGGCCGAAAGAACCTATTCCACACTGTAGGGATTCTACAGCCACGTTCCGTTTCAGCTATAAGCAGCTACTCCCTGCGCAATAAGCAGTGCAACAGCCCAGTGTTGGTTTCAATTCGCACACAAAATAATTGGCACAGTTTTTAGTCTTAATTATTCATAACCAGAGGCAAAGATTTCTATCCCTGTTAAAACAAATGGTCCGAGCCATCCCCACTGCTGACCACCATCCGCCCTCCCACCCTGTCACATGGTGGGATGAGAAACTGAGATGCGATTTGTCAGTATTGAACAGAGCAATGTGAACAGTTCTGTGCAGCGAATGTCAATCGGGTATAGTCTGAAATTGCCTTTCAAATCAACCTGTGGCATTTGTAGAGAAGCGAGATGTTGGGAAAAAGTCTCCGGAATCTTGCATCCACCAGAACTGAAACAACAATAACAGATTCAGCTCCTTAAACAATTATACTTAGTGGTATATATAACGACTGGTCCAAGCAGGGGTGACCAGCTATTATGCTCCAATTATATAGTCACCTGCCAAATTGGACTTCATCCTCTATCCCACTTCCTCTATTCTGCAACATTACTAGACCTCTGGCCAGATACAGTCGATTTGGCCAATAGATGCAATCCATTCAGTCAACGATTCAACTCAATTTCACTCCCTGTGAGTATGAGTCCAATGTTCTACACACTCTTGGAGTGATAAACGTATCTCCTTAATACTGCATTTGATGTAATTCCATATTTTGCAACATCGAGATAAGAGAGGCGCACAAACATCAAGCCGAGCTGGAAATATTGGTTATACAGAACACAACTCTGGAACTGGTCAATATTATTCATTATTATTCATTCATGGAATATGGGTATCATTGGATGGTCCAATTCTTATTTAACGTCTCTGTGGCCATTCAGACTGTGGTTGTGAAATGTCTTCTTAAAGAGCTACAGTCCATTTTGTGTTGCTGAGCTCATAAAATGGTTAGAGAAGCCGTTCCCGGATTTTGACACAGCAACGCGAAAGGAACATAGAACATAGAATAATACAGTACAGGCCCTTCGGACCACGATGTTGTGCCCTAATCCTAAAGTCTATCTAACCTCCACCCCTACCTTATACTATCATCCATATGTCTATCTAATAGTTGCTTAAATGCCCCTAATGAGGCCAATTCCACTACCCTCTCTGGCAATGCATTCCACGCCCCGACCACTCTCTGAGTAAAGAACCTTCCTCTGACGTCTCCCCTATATCTACGTCCACTCACTTTAAAACTATGCCCCCTCGTAATAGCTACATCCATCCTTGAAAAAAGTCTCTGGCTGTCCACTCTATCTATACCTCTGATCATTTTGTACACCTCAATCAAGTTACCTCTCATCCTTCGTCGCTCCAAAGAGAAAAGCCCTAGCTCTCTGAACCTTTCCTCGTAAGACCTTCCCTCCATTCCAGGCAACATCCTGGTAAATCTCCTCTACATCTTTTCCAACGCTTCCACATCTTTCCTGTAATGAGGTGACCAGAACTGGACACAATACGCCAGGTGTAGCTGAACCAGGCTTTTGTATAGCTGGAGCATAACTTCATGGCTCTTGAACTCAATCCCACCATTAATGAAAGCTAACACACCATACCCCTTCTTGACAGCGCTATCCACCTGGGTGGCAGGTTTCAGGGAACTGTGGACATGAACCCCAAGATCCCTCTGCTCCTCCACACTGCCAAGAATCTTTCCATTAGCCCTATATTCTGCTTTCAAGGTTGTCCTTCCAAAATGAATCACTTCACACTTTTCAGGGTTAAACTCCATCTGCCACTTCTCAGCCCAGCTCTGCATCCTATCGATGTCCCTTTGTAACCGAGAACAGCCCCCCGCACTGTCCACAACGCGACCCACTTTCGTATCGTCCACGCACTTGCTAATCCACCCTTCCACTCCTTCCTCCAAGTCATTTACAAAAATCACAAATAGAAGAGGACCCAGGACAGATCCTTGTGGTACACCACTCATAACTGAGCACCATGTTGAATATTTTCCGTCCACTACCACCCTTTGTCTTCTAAGGGTCAGCCAATTGTGAATCCAATCTGCCACATATCCCCCTTTCCCATGCCTCCTCTCCTTCTGCATGAGCCTACCGTGGGGGAACCTTATCAAACGCCTTACTTATATCTATGTATACCACATTCACTGCTCTACCTTCATTCACGTGTTTGGTCACCTCTTCAAAGAATTCAATAAGGTTTGTGAGACATGATCTACCCCTCAGAAACCCATGCTGACTATCACTAATCAAACTGTGCCTTTCCAACTGATCATAAGTCCGATCTCTCAGAGCCATTTCCAATAATTTGCCCACCACTGACGTAAGACTAACTGCCCTGTAATTTCCGGGCTTATCCCTATTCCCTTTCTTGAACAACGGAATGACGTTTGTCTCTCTCTAATCTTCTGTCACTATACCCGTGGACAGTGAGGACGAAAAGGCCCTGCAATCTCTTCCCTCGCTTCCCATAGAATCCTTGTATAAATCCCATCATGCCTGGGGGACTAACCTATCTTCAAGCTCCTCAAAATTCCTAGTACATCTTCCTTACTAACATTGACCTTCTCTAGCCTACCAGCCTGTTTCACACTGTCCCCCTCTACAGCTAGGTCCCTCTCAGCTGTGAATACCGAAGAAAATTATTCATTAAGGACCTCTCCTATCTCTTTAGGCTCCGTGCACAAATTCCATTTACAATCCTTGATTGGCCCTACCCTTTCTCTGGTCATTCTCTTATTCCTCACGTACGTGTAGAAAGCCTTGGAGTTTTCCTTGATGCTATCTGCCAAGGTTTTCTCATGCCTCCTCATACTTCTCCTAAGCCCTTTCTTCAGCTCCTTTCTGGATAACTTACATCCCTCTAAAGCCTTTTCCGTTCCTTGTTTCCTTAACCTTATATAAGCATCCTTCTTCCTCTTAACCAGTCGTTTGACCTCTCGAGAACCAAGGCTCCCTCACTCGACCACATCTTCCCTGCCTGCTAGGGACAATTTCGAGCACACGCAGTATGCATTCCTTAAACAATCTCCACATTTGAATAGTTCTCATCCTTGACAGCATCTGTTCCCATTTTATGTTACCCAGTTCTTGCCTAACAGAATTGTAATTACCCTTCTCCCAATTATAAACTTTACCCTGCTGTATGTACCTATCCTTTTCCATGACTATTATAAAAGTAACAGAGTTATGATCGCTACCGCCAAAATGCTCTTCTACCAACAGTTTTAACACTTGGCATGGTTCATTGCCAAGCACCGAATCCAAAATGGCCTCTCCTCGTGTTGGCCTATCTTCATACTGTGTCAGGAATCCTTCCTGAATGCACTGGATAAAATCTGTTCCATCTAAGCTATTACAACTAAAATGTTTCCAATCAATATTTGGAAAGTTGAAGTCACCCATGACTACAACCCTGTGAATTCTGAACTTTTCCAGTATCTGCCTTCCAATACACTCCTCCACTTCTCTGCAGCTACTGGCGGATGAACTTAGCGCATGGGTCAGTACTTGGAACTACGATATTGTGGCCAATACAGAAACTTGGGTAACTCAGGGACAGGAATGGTTGTTGGAAGTTCCGGGATTTAGATGCTTTAAAAGAAATAGGGAGTGTGGAAAAAGAGGCAGGGGAGTGGCATTGCTAGTCAGGGATAGTATAGCAGCTACTGAAAGGCAGATCAAGAATGATATATCTGCAGAGTCAGTTTCGGTTGAGGTCAGGAACAAGAAAGGAGCAGTCACTTTGTTGTACCGATGTGTACCATGACTGTTGGTTGCTCACCCTCCCCCTTAAGGATCTTTAAGACAGATCTGAGACATCACGGACCCTGGCACCCAGGAGTGCTATATACCACTTGTTCGTCTCGTTCGCGTTCACAGAACCGCCTGTCTGTGTCTCTAACTATTGAATCCCCACTACAATTGCTCTTTTATTCACCCCTCTTCCCTTCTGTGCCACAGGGCCAGGCTCAGTGCCAGAGACCTGTCCGCTATGGCCTTCCCCTGGTAGGTCGTCCCCACCAACAGCATCCAAAATGGTGTACTTATTGTTGAGGGGAACGGCCTCAGGGGATCCCTGCACTGTCTGTCTATTCCCTTTCCCCTTCCTGACAGTCACCCAGCTAACTTTGTCGTGTATTTTGGGTGTGACCAACTCCTTATAACTCCCCTCTATCACCCCCTCAGCCTCCCAAATGATCTGGAGTTCATCCAGCTCCAGCTCTAGTTCCCTAACGCGGTTGTGAGGGGCTGGAGTTGGGTGCACTTCTCGCAGGTGAAGTCAGAGGAGACACCAGCAGTGACCCCTACCTCCCACATCCTGCAAGAGGAGCATGCAACTGCCCTAGCTTCCATTCATTCTACTTTAGATTTCCAGAAAAATAAAAAAAAAGGCCTTACCTTACCGGCCCTCCACACAGTCTTTTTTTTGGTTAGAGGAGGAGGATGGGTGGAAGACACTACACGTGTAGTGTTTCGGGTTTAGCCAATGCCTGAATATATTAGTTCCTTCCTGGCTCGCGTTCTCTCCACACACCCGCTGCTCCAAACAAGAAGGCCGTTTCTGCACGAGGTAAGCTTTTATACAGGGGGGGAAAAAAGCCTTACTTTCCCGTTGGCACGCTGGCTCGCACTCCTGCTGCTCCAAACAAGGAAGTATATCATTTATTTCCAAATTATATAGTGACCTGTTTTGAGGAGAATTTGCAAATTGTTGTGTTCCCACATATCTCGTGGTATGTAAGCACCAGATCTGTGCACAATTTTCTAGGTCTTGTCTGCCAAATAGATATGAGATGAGATAATCAATATTTTGAGTCCTGCAGTGTAGCCTGACTCAGGCATGTGGAAAACAGAAAGCTCACGGTGGCCTAACTGTGTCTAAATTAGGGGCTTTGCAGATACTGTTATGCATTGTGGTCCCATATCTTGTGTAATGAGTGAATGTGCATCGAAACTGTCTACAATTGGAGGAATTGTCAAAGCAAGGACCCAAAGGAGTGAATACTGCACAATGTTATAATTGTTGCTTTATTAAAGATTACACAAAATTGATCAATGTATATTTTTTGGGGTGAGGGCTAATCCAGTGATGAAGAGATCAGACCTGTGCACAGTTCTCTGCTCACATGTAATTCAGGACTATGGAAGCCAAAATGATGCACAGTGGTCTAGCTGTACAAATAAGTGATATGAAGTCCTTATCTGTGTGAATTGTTAGAAGTGTAGTCTAACTAAAGGATATGGAGAAGTGAATTGCGAATAATATTGTAGCTGTTAGGTCATCCATACATATAGATATTACACTGTACATAGTACGACAAGTATGAGTTCCTAATAAATATGGAAACCAAAACACTGCACAATGACCTAAGTGTGATAATATTAGTGATGTGGAAAGCAGTTTGGTTCGGGCGTTTTAAAACCAAGCTTTCTTACATGCTAAACTGAATTACTCCATTTTTTTCATTGAATAACTATTTTCATTCCATCAAGGTTATCAATGAACCAGTTGGAACTTTACAAAAACGGTTTTCTGAGCATTTACCATCATTCGTTTCACCAGCTTATTAATTGAATTGAAATTCCACGAATTCTCCACAGAAAGTAATCCAGGATCAGTGACATTACCAATGTACAATCACTTTTTCTTTACTGTGAAATTATAACTTTGTTTACGTGCCTCTTGAAGTTTCCTTTTAAATCTGTACCATTTATTTTATCCATATTTTTCACACTTCCACTGGCCAGAGCACTGAGTCTGAGTACAATCGATGCTCCTCGAGAACTTGTCCAGGATAGTGCGGTTGACACACGGATCAGTAAGTGCTGTCCTTGCTACTAAATGACAGGAAGCATTTTAATGTTGATATAAACCTTGCACATTTCGAAGCAGTCAGGTGAAATTCATTATTTTTCCTCACACAGCAGTTACACTATGAAATTCTCTGTGAAAGACGGTGATGTGCGTGCTTTAGGAAGAGGCATTAAAAATGGAATTGGTTTGTTCTTGGAACAGAATGATGCTGCACTTTTATGTTAAAAATAAAGAAGGCGGTCATTGTTTAATGACTTACTTCTCTGCTTCAGACATGTTGCAATTCGGCCATAATCTGCACATGGAACACTCAAATCTATTTGGAATTCCATTCACTAAAAAAAGGACATTATTCAGTGATATTTTTGAGAAGAAAATACATCAATTCACAATTGGTAAGAAGAAAGTCAACTACTACAGTACTAGCCATTTACTTAAGTGCACAAATTCCCTTTTTAATATTACATTTCTTGTTCAATGTCAACAATGTCATCTTGTCTCCTTGAAACAGTGAGTATTTCCGGTTCAAAGTCACAAATAGAAGGCACTATATATGCACAACGCCAGATTTATCTTAAACAAGGGATGCAGTTTCAATAAAATGCAAATGTCTTACTCGGGAAACAGAATATCAGCAGCTGAGTACCCATCCGACTTTGTGATTGCCTGCAAAGTGAAATATCGAAATACAATTCGATAAAGTTGCTGCAAGAGGAAATGTTTGAATTTTTTTTAGGGGAAGGGATGATCTGTGAGAATCTAAATTTAGAGTGGATTAACACTGCATCACTAAGACACCAGATAGGAGGTAAGTGGATAGAACGAGCGCTACCTCCTCAGTTAATTGAACCACAACAGGACGAGTGAACTTCTCCAATCACCTTCACTGCCTGTCCAGCCGATAGAAGTAAACCCGCCTTGTACACATAAAAGTGAGCTTTTACCACAGCCTCCCTCCCACAGCTACATTGGCACATCGTAGTTCTGAGGGAGGATCACCAGACCCGAAACGTTAACTCTGATTTTTAATTCACAGATGCTGCCACACCTACTGATCTTTTCCAGGAACTGTTGTTTTTGTTCCTGATTTACAGCATCACTAGTCATTTCGGTTTTTATTTAGTATTTAACTCACTGCCACATCTCTTCTAGGCATGCCCACCTTGAAGAAGTTCTGCTCCTCTCTCCAACGGAATTTCCATTCCAATCTTTCTTCTTGCCCGCTGACATTAATTTCACTGTTATTGCTGGTGTTTGACCAAATATTTGCTAAAACTCGTTTCCACAGCCATATTACATTCCTCAGTGACTGCCTCCAGCTCAGACTCAGCCCTCATGGATTCCAACTGAAATTTCATCTCTCATGTTTCTCATGTGATGTTCAACATTCTACGGACAGCTGTTCTCGCCGCATCCTGAGATCCAGACTCAGTGTTATGCAGTGTCACATGCACACTCGATCTTTGTCTCCAACAGCATCGCAACACACTGGCTCAGGGTTGCACCACTCCACAGTTCCACTTCGTCCTCTGGCTCATTCGTCGTGCTCACCAGAAACCTTTTTTTTTCCTTCCAGGCATAAAGGCCCACAAGATGCAACAACTCAAAGATACCCATGACCCTCTGGAAACTTCCTCTCCTCCCTATCCCTCTGACTCCATCCCCTCCCCCAACCCCACCTCCTGTCGGGTAATCACCATCCCTCCTAATCTTACACTCTCCGATGCTGAACGCTCTGTACTCAGCAAAGGCCTCAGTTTTATTCTTCTGCGTCCCCACCTTAACGAATTTCGGGCACGACTAGACGTCGAAGTCTTCTTCTGCCATCTTTGCCTCCGTGCTCATTTCTTTGTACAAGAGTCCTCTCACCATCCCACACTTCTGAGAAATGGTCACCGGACCCGAAAAGTTAACTCTGATTCTTTTTTATAGATGCTGCTAGACCTGCTGAGCTTTTCTGTTCTTGTACGTTGGCACATGTCCTGATACACTTGCTCACACATCATTGCATCCACATGACAAATATTCAAATCTTGTCTCAGATGATTGTTTTCACACGGATCAGCTAAAAAAAAACAATAATTTTAATCTTATGTATTTGTGACGTACTGTGTCTCTTTTCCAGGTGCTCCTCTAACGCTGCAGTATCAGCACAATGTCAGTACTTCAATCTAGGCTCATTTCCTGAAGGCTGAATGAGGGCAACTGGAGCAGTCAACGCACTGCCACGCCAACATGAAGTAATTTACACAGTTGGGACTTTGTTTTAAAATCCTATTTAAATAGCTCAGCTGACCAAATTCTCTGAAGTGGGTCTTGCTGCTTCATTTTCAGTTCCAAGCACGATCTGCTGTGAGTGCTTTCAGTCTCAGAATAAGGTTCCCCGCACCGCTCAAGAATTTGGAGTCACATGACGCTCACAGTGGTGCTGGTTGGCTGAAACATCATCAAAAGTTAATGATGCTCATTTCGACCAAGACGTGGAGGTGCCGATGTTGGACTGGGTGGACAAGATCAGAAGTCACACGACACCAGGTTATAGTCCAACAGGTTTATTTGGAAACACAAGATTTTGGAGTCTTATTCCTTTTGAGGTATTAGTGAGAGAGGTAGTATCAGACACAGAATTTATAAGTAAAAGATCAAAATGTCCCCAAATTCATGAGGATGTACTAAACAAACGTAGATTGCTGTTAAATCTTTAATCAGTTACAAGGTTTTAATTGATGAATATGTATATGTAAATCCCTGAATTCCTTTCAAGTCACTGTCCTGAGTGAATTAAACGTTTTATCAGCGTAAAGAAGAGTGACATTTTAGATCAGACAATGCATGTTAGGTGTGAGGCCTTGTTTAGAATCTGTTTGTGCTTTGGTTTAGAGACAGATTGATTTTATTTCTAAAGTAGGAATTTTAAAAATGCTACATTGAATGACTGTCTATAAACTGCGTGCTTTTTGAACAAAATAGCATGCATCTGCAAATACAAATTCACCCCATAGATTCACGTGTGTGTTTGTGTGTCTGTGTGTGTGCATTTGTGTGTGAGCAAGAGTTAGTGTGTATGTGTGTGTGTGAGGGACACTGAGTATGTGTGTATATGAGGGAGCATGAGTGCGTGTGTGTGTGTGAGCTCATGAGTGTATGTGTGTGTCAGGGAGAGTGAGCGTGTGTGTATGTGAGGGGGAGTGAGCACGTGCGTATGTGAGGGAGGGAGAGAGCGTGTGTGTGTATATGTGGGAGAGAGAGCGCGTGTGTATGTGTGCGTGAGAGAGAGCGTGTGTGTGTGTGTGAGAGAGAGAGAGCGTGTGTGAGAAAGAGCGTGTGTGTGAGAGAGAGAGCGAGTGTGCGCATGAGGAAGGATCTGTGTGAGAGACAGAGCGTGCATGAAGAAGGATCTGTGTGAGAGACAGAGCGTGCATGAGGAAGGATCTGTGTGAGAGACAGAGCCAGCGTGAGATAGAGAGAGAGTTGGTCTATGCAAGAGGATCTATGAGAGAGCATGTGTGCGTGTATATGTGAGTATGTGTGTGTATGTATGCGTGTGTGTGTGAGAGTGTGTAGTGTGGTGGGGTCACCTATAGTGCGATATGAACCCAGGATCCCAGTTGATGCTGTTCTCATGGGTAGTGAACTTGGCTATCAGCCTCTGCTCGATGACTCTGTGTTGTGCGTATTGGGAAATCGACCTTGGAGGACATTTACCCGAAGATCCGAGGCTGAATATCCCCGAAGTGTTCCCCCACTGGGACGGAACATCCTTGTCTGGCGATTATTGCGCGGTGTCCATTCATCCATTGTCATATTGTTCGCATGGTTTCACCAATATACCATACCTTGGGGCAGCCTTATCTGCAGTGTTTGAAATCGAAAACATTGGCTGAATCACATGAGTATCTGCCATGCATGTGGTGGGTGGTGTTCCCACATGTGATGGTCGTGTCCATTTCGATGATCTAACATGTCATGCAGGGGTTGCCATGACAGGGTTGTACAGTGTTATGGTCGATGTTATCCTGAAGTCTGGGTAGTTTGCTGTGAACAATGGTCTGTTTAAGGCTTGGCGGTTGTTTGAAGGCGAGAATTGGATGCTTAGGGAAGATCTTGGAAATGTGCTTATCCTCATCGATAATGTCTTGAAGGCTGTGAAGAACATGACGTAGTTTCTCTGCTCCCGGCAAGTACTGGACGATGAAGGGCAGCTTATCAGACGTATCCCGTGTCGGTCTTCTGAGGAGGTCATTATGGTTTTCCGTTGTGGCATGTCAGAACTTGTGATCGATGAGGTGAGCATTGTATCCTGTTCCTATGAGGGTGTCCTTCAAAGCTTCAGGTGTCTGTCTCATTCCTACTCATCCAAACAGAACCTGTGTATGTGTAGGTCTTGTCTGTAGGGGATGGCTGTTTTACTATGTTTAGGGTGGAAGCTAGAGAAATGCAGCATCATGATGTTATCCATGGGCTTATGGTAGAGTGAGGTACAAAGGTGTCTGTCCTTGATGGAGTTGTGGGCGTCCAAGAATGAGACTGATTCTAAAGAGGAGTCCATGGTAAGCTTGATGGTGGGATGAAACTTGTTGATGTTGCTATGTAGCTATTTCAGTGATTCATCACCATGAGTCCAAAGGAAGAGAATGGCATCAATGTATCTGGTGTATAGCATTGGTCGGAGATTCTGTGCAGCAAAGAAGTCTTGTTCAAATTTTGCATGAAAATTTCATCATATTGGGGAGCAAATCTGTTCCCCATGGCTCTTTCATGTGTCTGGATGAAGAATTGGTTGTCCAAGGTGACGACATTTCTGTAAGAAATCCGTACTGCCACGAGAGAAGCTGAGGGTTCCCTGTACAGTGTGTCTCAAGATGCCCTCGACATAGCCAAAGAGATTCTCACACTGCATCCCATTGCCTGATATGATGGGACATCCGGATACGTTGGCTTTGTGTATCTTTGTAAGCCAATAGAAATCCCCTATGTGGAAAGTGCGCGGGATGAGAGTGCATAGGGTACTTTGAAGGACTCGGTCAACAGTCTTGACCAGACTGTTGAGTTGACAGGTGTGTTTTTTGGTCAGATCGGCAGGTAGTCGTCTGTAAAGTTCCTGGTTGTTCAGCTGTCAGTCCGCTTCCTTGCAGTAGTCCGTTCTGTTCTTTATGATGATGCCTCCTCCCTTGTCTGCCGGTTTGATGGAAACATTGTGATTGTGATTGGTCTTGAGAGCACAGATAGCATTGCGTTGTGCTTGGGTGACATTGTGCACTACCTTGTGAGTGCAGCTGACGAATCTCACACACACATTCTTTTCGCTCTCCCCATGCACACAATATTTCCTGATTCACCAACTTTCCAAAGCTTACTTTCTATTCATGTAATAGTTTAATTTGTGCTTTTTTTTGTCATTACTATTACAGCATACACGTTAGAGCACAGAACATAGAACAATACATCACAGGAATGGGCTCTTCGGCCAAATTAAATTAATCTCTTCTGCCTGCCCTTTCTCGATATCACTCCATTGCTTGCAAATGATGTGCTTTTCTAAAAGTCCCTTAAACGTCCCTATTATATCTGCCTCCACCACCAGCCCCAGCAGTGCATTCCAAGCTCCTACCACTCTCTTTAAAAAAAAATACTAGCTGCTCACATCTCGTTTAAACTACCCCCTTATCTTAAATGCATGGCCCTAGTATTAGACAATTCAACTCTGCAAAAAGGATTCTGACCGTCAACATCTATCAAGCCTCACCTCAGCCTCCGCTGCTCCAGAGAAAACAATACAAGCTTTTCCTAACTTGTCTTTATAGTGCATGCCATCTAATCTAGACAGTATCCTGGTAAACCTCTTCTGCACCCTCTCCAAACCTTCCACATCCTTTCTATAATATGGCAACCAGAATTGAATGCAAAACTCTAACTATGGCCTAAAATCGCATCATTATATCCTGACTCTTGAACTCAATTTCCCAAACAAAAAAAGGCAAGCAAGCCTCACACCTTCTTTACCACCCAATCTCATTTTGCTGCCGTTTTCAGGGAGCTATAGACTTGATACCTAAGATCTCCCTGTTTCTATATGCTGTTTAAGAGTCCTCCTATTAACTGTATACATTTCCTGAATATTTGATCTCCCAAACTGCAACATCACTCACTTACTCAGATTAGACTTCTTCTTCCATTTCTCCATACATATCTGCAACTGTTCTATATCCCACTGTATCCATTCATAACTTTCTACACTATTCACAAATCCACAGAACTTTATGTCGTTTGCAAACTTCCTAACGCACCCATCTACATTTTCATCCGAGTCATTTATATAAATCACAAGCAGCACAGGTTTCAATCCAGATCCTTGCAAAACACTACTTGTTACGAACTTCCAACCGAGAAAAGTACCCTTCCACCCACTACCCTTTGCCTTGTCAGGGCAATCTAATTCTGAATCAAAGCAGCCAAGTTACCGTGGATCCCAAGTATCTTAAACTTCCTTGACGGACCCTGTCAAAAGCCTCACTAAAATCCACCTTCAGCAAATCGTCAAAAAATTCAATCAAGCTCGTATGAAATGACCTGCCCCACACAAATCCATGGCTACTGTCACTAATTAGGTCATGCTTTACCAGATGCATGTAAATTCTATACCTAAGAATTCTCTCCAAAGGTTTCCCAATCACTGATGCAAGAGTCGCCAGTCTATAGTTTCCTGGATTATCCCTAGAGTCATAGCGTCTTTTTTTAAAAAATATAGGATCCCTACAATGTGGAAACAGGCCCTTCGGCCCATCGTGTCCACACCGACTCTCAGACAATCCCACCCAGACCCCTCCCCCTAATCTACATATCCCTGAACACTAGTATCAATTTAGCATGGCCAATCCAACTAGCCTGCATATCTTTGGACTGTGGGAGGAAACCAGAGCACCCGGAGGAAACCCACGCAGACACGGGAAGAATGTGCAAACTCCACACAGACAATCGCCCAAGATGGAATCGAACGTGGCTCCTTGATAGTGTGAGGTAACAGTGCTAACCACTGAGCCACCATGCTTCACCGAGCCCTACAGTACGGAGACAGGGCCTTTGGCCCAAATGGGTCCATGCCAAATTTTCCATCCACTCTAATCCCATTTCCCTGCACTTGGCCCATATCCTTCTAAACCTTTCCTATCCATGTATTCGTCCAAATGCCTTTTAAATATTGTTAATGTTCCCGCCTCAACCACTTCCGCTGGCAGCTCATTCCATATGCATACCACCCTCTGTTTAATAAAGTTTCCCCTCATTGTTCCGTGTATTCATTCCCCTCTTACCTTAAACTAATGCCCCATAGTCCTCGATTCCCCAACCCTGGGCAAAAGGCTGAGTGCATTCACCCTCTCCAATCCTTTCATGTTCTTGAATACATTCCCCCTCCCCCCGCCATGTCTCCTACGCTTTAAAGAAAAGAGTCCAACATGTCCAACTTCTCCCTATAACTCAGTCCCTTGAGTCCTGGCAACATCTTTGTAAATTTCTTCTGCGCTCTTTCCAGTTTCATAAAACACTTCCTATAACAAGGTGACCAAAACTGAACACAATACTCCAAGTGCAGCCTCGCCAATGTCCTGTACAACTGCAACATAACTTCCCAACTTCTGTACTCAGTGCCCCGACCGACGAAGGCCAGTGTGCCAAATACCTTCTTCCCTCTCATATCTATCTGTGACTCCACTTTCAGAAAACCGTGCACCTGCACTCCAAGTCCTTCTGCTCCACTACACTCCTTGAGGCCCTACCGTTCTTCATGAAATTCCTATTTTGATTTGACTATCCAAAATACAAAACTTCACACTTATCTATATTAAAGTTCATTTGTCATTTCTCGACCCACTTCCCCAGCTAATCAAGACCCTGCTGCAATTTCTGATAACCTTCCTTGCTGTACGTGATACAGCTTATTTTAGTGTCATTCCATGATGCCACGTACTTTAGTGTCACATTTGTTATTTCCCTTCTTGAACAGAGAACAACATTACCTACTCTCCAGTCGTCCAGGGCCTCTCCAGGGGCTAGCGAGGGTGCAAGACCTTGGTCAAGGTACCGGAATTCTCCTGTCTTGACTCTCTCAAAACTTACTGGGATAGATACCATTTGGCCCTGCGGGCTTATCAACCCTAATGCACTTCAAGAGACTAAAGACTTCAAGAGAACACCACTTCTTAGTTGATTTCAAAATGTCCTAGCAGATGAGCATGCTGGCCGTTAATCTCACTGGCCTCCATATCCTTCTCCTTGGTGAATAATGATGTAAAGTACTCATTCAAGATTCTCCCTGTATCTTATACACACACAAGTTCCGGTCTTTAACTTTGATTGATCCTACCTCCTCCTTCATTATGCTCTTGTTTTTAATGTATGTATAGAATACCTTGGGATTCTATTTAAACCTAATTGCCAATTTCACAGACTTTTCTCACTCTCCAAATTCCCTGATTGAGTTCTTTCTTGCTTTCACTATATTCCTTACGTGCCCTGCCCAATTTCAGCTTCATAAACCTTGCATATGTATTTTCCCCTTCTGGCTAAAGTCACAAACTCTCTCTAAACCAACTGTTCCTTAATCTTGTCATTCGTTTCCTTCCCCCATCTGAACATGCCAGTCTTGAACTCTGATCAATAGGTCTTCAAACAACTGTCACATGTCAAATGTGGACTTACCTGTTAGAAGCTCCACCCAATTAACACTCTCTAACTCCTGCCTAAATACTGATATCATTTGCCTTCCCCCAAATTAGTGCCGTCTGACAAGCTCCTGACTTATCCTTATTCATGGCTTTCTTAACACTTAAGGAGTTGTGATCGCTGTTACCAAAATGGTCTTCCACTGAAAGGTCAGTAACCTGATCAGGTTCATTCGCCCTTCAAACATCTTTCATGACGAGTTTGCTGATCGCACTAGTGGTGAAGGAAGTACTGCTGGGCAAACCATTTAGAAATCCAGATGGACATTGTCAGACTTAAGAAAATAAGTCAGTAGCGGTTGTCTTTTTACTCGAGACTGGATAGAATGTATGCAGCAGGCGTATAAGAATGAAGAACAGAGGCAGCAGGAGCACAAGCAATCTGGAGTAGAGGGACGGGTTAGTAGAGGAAAACAAAAGCTCCTTGAGGAACACAGCAGACCAGACAACATCAGAGGAACTGGAATGTTAACGTTTCGGTTTGTGACCCTTTTTACGATCCGAAACGTCAACTTTCCTGCTCCTCTGATACTGCCTGGCCCGCTGTGTTTCTCCAACTCCACATTACATTTTCTCTGGCTCCAGCAGTTCTTATTATCTCTGAGTGGCTCCTTGAGGAAGTGGTTATTCACAATGAGAACGTTATTTATTTACAGGGACAGAAGACCGTGGATTTGTACATGACAATCAATATCAGTTGCTTTGTGAAAAGCTGGTTAAAGAGAAAGGTAAGCGAGAGGAGGAGGCCTTTACAATCAATTATGTGGTGCAGGAATGAAAGAAAAAAATGCAATGATTTGAAAACTAGTATGAACGTGATACAGAGAGCAGCACAGGAAAAGAAAAGTAACACAGGAAATGATACAAAGTATCCAAAGCAGATAGAAACGTTACAAAGCAAGCTCCCTGCTCAGAGAGGAATAATATGTGCATTTGGACCTGAAATAGGGAGGGAAGATAGTGATGGAGGTATAAATTGAGGTTATGTAGTCAGTACAGTAGCCAGATACGTTCACGAAAACGACGGGGAACCTCGACCAACATATGGCCAGAAGGAGCTGATAAAACTAGTGTTACCAATTTCAACACCGCGCCCCCCCACAACCCCTGACCCACAAGATAGTACCAGAGAGTGGGGTTCCGGGGCAGGATATCTAAACCATATGAAGTACACTACCCGCTTCGGGGTAAAGCAATTGTGAAATATTGCCAAGGATATAGGAACATGTGTGCCCTAGCTTAATGCGAGGGAACTGTTCCAGGCAACTAATCAGCAGAGAATAGATATAGTTTAGCTGATGCCTAAGAAAGGAAACTGATTAGAATGTGCCGGTATCCACACATACACTTGACTTTGCCTGATGTGCAACGGCAGAGGGGGAAACAAATAAACAATTAAAGACTGTGACATTGACTGTTATTGATATTCACAACGGCGACCTGGTAGATGTGCTGACCAAATATTAACAAAGGCAATCACCCAACAGTGTTTGTACCGGCTTCTGGGTGGTGTTCCAAAGGGTTTATGAAATAACGTTAGATCGGGGTATTAAGACCCTGGGACACACCAATAGATGGTTAAGAAAGTTGGTGTCTGACGGTACCGACCATTCTAGAAAAGCGTTGGAATAGTTTGATTCCAATGATCCCACACGTGCTGAGGCATGGACACTTAGGAAAATGGCGAAAGTATGGGGGAAGGAAACAGTGAGACCACTTAAAACCTCCGGTGGCAAGGTGTTGCTTATTAAAGTTCCAGCAACAGCTTGGAAAAACGAGGTGTGGAGACCCTCTGAAGGCCTTCCTGCCACCCTATTAAGCTGCAGGAGAAGGAAGAGGTAGAGGAAAGCAACGGTGCTGGGAACGGAGAGAACTAAAGGTGGAATATCGAAATGTTATAACAGTGGCCAAAAGGGGCATTTTACAAGGGAAATCCCAAACCTGTGACGAGAGAACAGGACAAGCAGAAAGTCAGATTCCAAATAAGTCGAATCCGCAAACATAGAGTCAAATGTTCATAGAGTAATACAGCATGGAAATAAGCCCTTTGGCCCCAAACTAGTCCATAGTGCCCAATCAGCTAGTTCCAATTGCCTGCATTTGGTCCATATCTCTCTAAATCCTTGCTATCCATGTACGTATCCATTTTTTTTTTTAATGTTGCTATTGTACCTGCCTTAACCACTTTCTCTGTCATCACGTTGCATTTATGCACCACTCTCTGCGTGAATAAGTTGCCCCTGAAGTCCTTCTTAAATCTTTCCCCTCTCACCTTAAACCTATGCACTCTAGTTTTCAATTCCCCATCCCTGGGAAAAAGACTATATGCATTTACAGAAGTTGCTAGAAAAGCTCAGCAGGTCTGGTAGCATCTGTGAAGAAAAAAATAGATTTAGCGTTTCAGGTCAGGGGACCCTTCCTCAGAACTGATGGTAGCTGGGAAAACATTGGTTTATATGCAGAAAATAGGGAGGGGTTTGGGTAGGGAGTAAATGATAGGATAGAGCCTAAAGAGAGAGAAAAACATTTGGACAGACAAAGGAGTTGAGAACGATCTGGCTGGGAAGGTGAAGAGTTGTTAATGGGGACTGTGACCCCCCAAGATGCAACAGGCCATTTTAACTACATTGTACTACTAACTGATCTCATTTCATCCGGTGATCTCCCCCCGACTGCTTCCAAGCTGATAGTCCCCCAAATCAATACAACTCGTTTCTACCTCCTTCCAAAAATCCACGAACAAGACTGTCCGGGCACACCCATTGTTTCAGCCTGTTCCTGTCCCACAGAACTCATCTCTTCCTACCTTGACTCTGTCTTCTCTCCCTGGTTCTATCTCTGGCCACGTACATACGTAATTCTCCTGAGGCCTTACGCCAGTTACAAAACTCACAGTTTGCAGGATCCAGCGCCTAGCTCTTTACCATGGACGTGCAATCCCTTTACATGTGTTTGTGAGGGGTAGATCATGCTTCACAAACCTTATTGAATTCTTTGAAGAGGTGACCAAACACGTGGATGAATGTAGAGCAGTCGATGTGGTATACATGGATTTAAGTAAGGTGTTTGATAAGATTCTTCATGGTAGGCTCATACAGAAGGAAAGGAGTCATGGGATCGGGGGAAATGTGGCAGATTGGATTCACAATTGGCTGACCCTTAGAAGACAAAGGGTGTAGTGGACGGGAAATATTCAACATGGTGCTCAGTTACGAGTGGTGTACCACAAGGATCTGTTCTGGGTCCTCTTCTATTTGTGATTTTTGTAAATGATTTGGATGAAGGAGTGGAAGGGTGGATTAGCAAGTTCGTTGATGACACGAAGGTGGGTCGCGTTGTGGACAGTGCGGACGGCAGTTCTAGGTTACAAAGGGAGATTGATAGGATGCAGAGCTGGGCTGAGAAGTGGCAGATGGAGTTTAATCCCGAAAAGTGTGAGGTGATTCATTTTGGAAGGACAAACTTGAAAGCAGAATACAGGAAGATTCTTGGCAGTATGGAGGAGCAGAGGAATCGTGGGGTTCATGTCCACAGTTCTCTGAAAGCTGCCACCCAGGTGGATAGATTTGTTAAGAAGGGGTATGTTGTGTTCGCTTTCATTCAAGTTCAAGAGCCATGAAGCTATGCTCCAGCTATATAAAAGCCTGGTTCAGCCACATCTGGAGTATTGTGTCCAGTTCTTGTCACCTCATTACAGGAAAGATGTGGAGGCGTTGGAAAAGGTGCAGAGGAGATTTACCAGGATGTTGCCTGGAATGGAGGGAAGGTCTTACAAGGAAAGGTTGAGAGAGCTAGGGCTTTTCTCTTCAGAACAACGAAGGATGAGACGTGACTTGATAGAGGTATACAAAATGATCAGAGGTATAGATAGAGTAGACAGCCAGAGACTTTATCCTAGGGTGGAGGTAACTATTATGAGTGGCCATAGTTTTAAACTGAGTGGAGATAGATACAGGGGAGACGTCAGAGGGAGGTTCTTTACTCAGAGAGTGGTCGGGGCGTGGAATGCATTGCCAGAAAGGGTAGTGGAGTCGGCCTCATTAGGGGCATTTAAGCGACTATTAGATAGACATATGAATGATAGTATAAGTTGGGGTGGAGGTGAGATAGACTTTAGGATTAGGGTAAAAGTTCAGCACAACATTGTGGGCCGAAGGGCCTGTACTGTGCTGTACTGTCCAAGTTCTATGTTCTATTGTTCTATGTCCATTCCGCACCAGGAATGTCATAGGGCTCTCCATTTCTTCCTGGACAAAAGATTTGAGCCATCCCGACCCACTACCACCCTCCTCCACTTGGCCGAGCTTGTCCTCACCCTCTACAACTTCTCTTTTAACTCCTCTCATTTTCTTCATGTAAAAGGTGTAGCCATAAATATCCGCTTGGACCTTAGTTATGCCTGTCTCTTCTTGGTGTATGTGGAATATTCCTTGTTCCAGTCCCAATCTCGCCCCCACCTTTGCCAATATATTGGTGATATCATCGATGCTGCGTCCTTCTCTCGTCTGCAATTTGAAAATTTCATCAATTTCGCTTCCAATTTCCACTCTGCCGTCATTTTCACCTGGCCTATCTCTGACTCCTCCCTTCCCTTCCTCAACATTTCTGTTTCCTTTTCTGGGGATAGACTGGCCACTAATATCCACTATATCCTCCGTATCCCTCATATATATTCAGATGAGGCCAACTTCGACAAGGGAGCCGCTGAAACGCCCACCTTCTTCATCAACCAAGGGATTCCCTAGTAGCGTTAGTGAACAGGCCCTTCAACCAGGCCCAATGCATCTCCCGCACTTCTGCCCTCGCATTTTCTCTTCCCTGCCACAACAGCAATAGGGTTCCCCTTGTTCTTATCTAACATCCCACCAGCATCCACATCCAGAAGATCATCAGACACCATTTCCACCACCTCCAGCGAGATGCCACCACCAGACACATATTCCCCTCCCATCCCTTGTCCGCCTCCTGCAACTGGCGAAGGTGTTACACCTGCCCATTTACCTCCTCCCTCCCCACTATTCAAGGGCCCAAACATAGCTTTCAGGATTCCTAGAATCTAGTCTACCACATTCGCTGCTTACAATGTGGCATCCTGTATATTGGGGAAACAAATATTGGCTTTGCAGACATCTGTGTTCTGCTTGCAAAAAAGACCCTGTGCTACCTGTTGCCTGCCACTTCAACACACCACCCTGTTTCCTGGGCAAGATCTCAGTCTCTGGATTGCTGTAGTGTTCCAGCAAAGCTCAACGCAAGCTGAAATTACAACACCTCATTTTCCACTTGGGGAACCTGCAGCCCTCCAGACTCAATATTGAGTTCAATAATTTTAGGGCCAAAACTTTCTCATGTCCTCGCCTCCCAACTCACACACCAGGCTTTGTTATCACATAGCCTGCCATTACACACCACCTATTGTTAGCCACTAATAGCCCTTTTTAACAACTATTCACCCTTCAGCCCAATCGTTATCACCTCCATTGTCTGTCCAACAGTTTTTCTCTCTCTTTAGGCTCTATCCTATCCTTTACTCCATGCACCACTCCCCCCCCATTTTCTGAATATAAACTGACATTCTCCCAGCCACCATCATAGTTCTAAGGAAGGGTCCCTGGACCCGAAATGTTAACTCTGATTTTTTTCTTCACAGATGCTGCCAGACTTGCTGAGCTTTTCCAGAAACTTCTGTTTTTGTTCCTAATTTACAGCATCCGCAGTTCTTTCAGTTTTTACTATATGCATTCATCCTATCTATGTTCCTCATGATTTTATACACCTCAATAAGGTCAGCCCTCATTCTCCTCTGGTCCAAGGAATAAAGTCCTATCTCAGCCAGCCTCTCAAGCCTCCGACCCCTGGCAGGATCCTGGTAAATCTTCTTTGCACACTTTCTAATTTAATTATGTCTTTCCTATAATAGGGTGACGAATAATGTACACAATGCTCCAACTGCAGCCTCACCAATGACTTATACAACTGTAACGTAATGTCCCAACTCCTATTCTCAATGCTTTGTCTGATGAAGGCCAGCATGCTAAATGCCTCTTTTACGACCCTGACCACCTATGTCGACGTTTTCGACAAATTATGTACTTGTACTCCTAGGTCCCTCTTTTCCACAGCACTCTGTACGATCTTACCATTTACTGTATAAGTCCTTTCTTGGTTTGAGTTTCCAAAGTGCAATGCCTCGCACTTATCAATACTGAATTGCATTTGCCAGTCCTCAGCCCAATTCCCCACATGATCAACATCCTTCTGTAATTTTTGATATTGTTATCAATGATACTTCCTAATTTGTATCATGCAGAAACATACTTATCATGCCTTGTACATTCACATTCAGACTATTTCTGCAAATAACTAATAACAATGGTCCCAGCACTGACCCCGTGGCACACAGGCCTCCAGTCTGAGAAAAAAAAACTTCAACCATCACCCATCTGCTTCCTACCATCGATCCAATTTTGAATCCAATTAGCTGGCTCTCCCTGGATCACAGGCAACCTAATCACCATGACTAACCTGCTGTGCGGGACCTTGTCAAAGGCCTTACTAAAGTCCATATGGACAACATCCACTGCCCTACCCTCATGTATCCTCCTGGTTACCTCTTTGAAAACTTTAAAAGTTTTGTCAGACATGCACATCCCGTGCACAAATCTGTGCTGACTATTCCTAATCAGACCTTGACTATCCTAATGTTATTTGATCCTGTACCTCAGTATCCTCTCCAACAACGTGCCTACCACTGATGTCAGACTCTCTGGCCTGTAGTTCCCCGCCTTGTCTTTGCTACCTTTCTTAAACAATGAAACAGCATTAGTCATCCTCCAGTCTCCTGGAACTTCACGAGTGGCTAAAGATGAAGTAAAAATCTCTGCAAAGACCTCTGCAATTTCTTTCCTAGCCTCCCACTTGATCAGGCCCTAGGGATTTAATCACCTTAATGCGATCTTAGCTGTAAATACCTCCTTTCTGCTAATATGTATGTGGCCCAAAACATGCCCACTGGTTTCCGTTATTTCCTTAGCATCCACGATTCTGTCCTCAGCAAGCACTGAGGAAAAGTATTCATTAAAAGTGTACCCCCATCTCCCGTGGCACCTCAAATTGACGGCCACGCTCATCTCTAAATTCTGTGTTTAGCCACACTTTTAATCTTAATACAACTATAGAAACTTTTGTGAAATCTTTAATCTTACCTGCCATCTAAGGCTCTCTTTTAGCTCTTCCGATTTCCCTCTTAAGTGTGCTCCTACACCTTTTATAGTCATCTAGGGATTAACTTATGCCTGATAGGTTAAGCCTAATGTATGCCTTCTTCATTTTTCTGACCAGAGCGTCAATATCTCTTGTCAGCCACGGATCTCTAAACCTGCCAGCTTTTCCCTTTACCCTCACATGGACATACTGTCCCAGGACTCTTGATATCATACTTTTCAAACTCCCATACTCCCAATTTCTAGTCACCTTTTCTTTCATACAGACTCACCAATTGACCTCTGCCAGATTCTTCCTAATACCCCCAACTGCTACCCCTGCTGACTTGGGTCTAGACAGAAATAAAATAGAGTTAAAGAGCCCGGACCTGCTCTTCCCTTCCCCCCCGGCTCAGTCTCCTCTCGTTGAAACCTCTCGAGCAACTGCCTCAGCACTTCCACTCTAACACTGTCCCATTGTCTTAAAGGCTGCTCCCTTGTACACCTTTACCTTGCCAGTCGTCCCCCTCACAGAACCCTTTGTTTTTTGTTCGTAGGAGGAGGAAAAGTGGGGAAACACCAAAGTAATGTTTCGAGTTTAACCATACCTTGACACCAGGTTATGTCTGACCTGCTGTACAGTCGTGATGACTCTGGCACTATCTCCCAGAATTCTGCTATGATGACTCTCAGCTGCCCTCTGATTTGCTGCCCTTCTTCGCCATCTCACAGATATGGTCGAGATACCACCACCCATGGGAATGAAATCTCACTGGCAGTCTCAGGCCTCGCCAACATATGACGTGAGCTGGCACGAGATGAGAAGATCTCTCGTGAATGGTAGAGTTGGAACCCACTCTGTTACTTTCTTGTGGGACACCAGCGGATCTCGAACCACTGTCAACACCACTAATGTAAATAAAAACCGAAAGGACTGCGAATGCTGTAAACCAGGAATAAAAATACAAGTTACTGGAAAAGCTCAGCAGGTCTGGCAGCATCTGTGACGAAATAAAAATCAGAGTTAACGATTCAGAAATGGTGACCCTTCCTCAGAATTTCCTGAGCATCGTCCATGGTTATATGATTCTGCTTGTTCAGCAGCCAATCAAAATGTTGTTGTCAATCATTTTCCCATCTTTGTTTTTCATCTCTGTATGTACCTTAACTGCTTCAGAAGAGAACAATCAAAAGTGAGATAATGAGACTTCAGGGATGGCATGGTTCCATTCATATAAAGGGCAAGGCTGTCAGAGGTAGGGTACACAGAATGACAAGAGATATTGAGTCTCTGGTCAAAAATGGAACACATATATCAGGTATAGACAGCTAAGATCAATGAATCCCTTGGTGAGTATAGGGTGTAGGAGTACACGTAAGAGGGAAATTGGGAGGGAGAAAAGAAGACATGAGTCAACTTTTGCAGATAAGGCTCAGGTTAATTCAAAAATTCTACAAGTAAATTTATGGCAAAATTTTAAAGCAGGAGAGAATAGGGCCCAATAAATATCAACAAAGTTATCTATGTGTGGAACTAGAGGAGATGAGTGACATCCTGCACGAATATTTCATGTCAGTATTTACTGCAGAGGAATACATTGAAGGTAGGACACTCGTGAAGGTAGGTGAAGTAAATATTGATGTCTTGAAAAGAGTCCATATTACGGAAGAGAAAGTGCTGGAGGTCTTGAAACACATAAATGTAGATAAATACCAGGGGTTTTTACCACGTTTTTGCCAGGACATTGTGGGAACTGAAGGAAGATATTGCAAGTCCCTACCAGAGATATTTGTATCATGGACAGCCATGGTTGAAAGGCCGGGAGACTGAAATCTAATGGTATGCCATTATTTGAGAAAATCTCGAGAAAGCCAGACCAGTGAGCCAGACATGAGTCTATAAGTTGTTAGAAGGGATTCTGAGAGACAAGATCTAAATGTGTTTGGAATAGTAAGGGGTGCTTCGGGACAGTAAGCATGGCTTTGAACGTGGGAAATCGTATTTCACAAACGTGAGATTCTGTGAAGAGGCGACCAGCAAAATAAATGAAGATAGAGTGGTTGCCTTTGTCTACATGCACTTTATTATGGCCCTCGTCAATGTTCTGCATGATAGACTGCTTAGTGAGTTTCAATCACATGGGATCTAGGGAGAGCCAAGCATTTGGATACAAAATTGGCTTGAGGGTAGGTGACAAAGGTTGATCATAGAGGGTTGTTTTTAAGACCAGAGGTCTCTGATCAGCAGAGCGCCATAATAATCAGTGATGGGTCCACTGTTCTTCAGCATTTGTGTTAACGATCTGGATGAGAATATATGGCAGTTTGGGTGGTTAAAATTGGTTGTATACAGGACAGTGAAGAAGCTTATTTAAGAGTACAGCTGGACCTTCATCAATTGAACCTGTAGGCCAAGGAGTGGCAGGTGGAGTTTAATTTAGATACATGCACACTTTGTTAAGACAAACCAGGGCAAGACTTGCTTAGTTAATGGTAGGGCTCTGGGGAGTGCTGTCGAACAGAAAGACCTAGTGGTGCAGGTACATAGTTCCTTGAAAGTCTTGTGATGGGTAGACAGGGTGGAGAGGAAGGCATTTGACATTCTTGACTTCGTTGATCAGGGCGTTAAGTGCAAGAGTTGTGACGTCATTTTATGGCTGTACAAGATGTTGGTAAGGCGAAATTTCGATTACAATTTACAATTCTCGTCGTCTTGATATAGGAGGGACGTTACTAAACTGGACAAGTTGCAGTTAAAGACTTACAAAACCGTTACTGGGACTGGAAGTTTGAGTTATAAGGAGAGGTTTTCCTGGAGCATAGGAGGCTGAGGGGTGACCTGATCTAGGTTTATAAAATCCTGAGTGGGCATAGTTAAGACCTTTTCCCCAGGGTAGGGGAGTCCAAAACCAGAGGGGACAGATTTAAGGTGAGGGGGTTATGATTTAAAAGGGACCTGATGGACAAATTCTTCATACAGAGGGTGGTGTGTATATAGGATGAGCTTCCAGAGGAAGCGATAGAGGCGAGTGCAATTCCAACATTTAAAAGACGTTGGGACAGGTACATGGGTAGGAAAGAATTGCAGGATATGGGCCATATGCAAGCAAATTGGACTCGTTCAGTTTAAGAACCTGGTTGGCATGGAAAGGTTGGACCGAAAAGTATGTTTCCATGCTATGACTCAACGTCTCTTTGTGAGAGTTTGGAAATGAAGAGTTGAAGAAGTTCAACTGAAAATTGTGAACATCACCACCTATAGACATTCAACAATCTTCTTATACTGAATCCTCCATTATCAACATCCTGGAGAGTTACCATTGACCAGAATCTCAACTGGGGTCGACACATAAACATAATGGCCAAACGAGCAGATCATAGGCTCAGAATACTGCAGTGCGTAACACACTCCCTGACGACTCAAAGCCTGTCAACCATCTGCAAAGCCCAAGTCAAGAGTGTGATGGAATGGTCTGCAGTTGCCTGGATGGGCGCAGCTCAATCAATACTTAAGAAGCTTGATATCACCAAGGACAAGTCAGCCAACTTGATGGACACCATATTCACAAGCATTCTCTCCCTCCACTACCAACGATCAGTAGAAGCATTGTGCTCTGTCTACAAGATGCAATGCAGAAATTCACCAAAGCCCCTTCGGCAGCACTTTCAAACACGCAGCCACTTCCATTCAGTAGGACATGGGCAAGATATACATGGGAACACTACCACCTGCAATTGCCTTTCCAAGTCACTCAATGCCCTGACCTGGAAATATATTGCCGTTCCCTCATATTGCATTTTCGAAATCCTGGAATTCCTTTTCCAAATGCACGCTAGGTCAACCTACAGCAGATGGACTTACACCAGTTCAAGACGACAGCTCGCCATCACCTTCTCAACGGCTTCTTGTGACAGGCAATTAAATCCTGGCAGCCAGAGACGTCGACGGCCCACAAGAGATCGTTTTAAAAATCCAATTGAATGCCAAAGCAGGCAGGAGATGAGCACACTTACGACTTCAGAGAAAAAGAAAAGGAAATAGACTCAGTGGACGAGCTCTGTCTGAAGCGTCCTACTCTACCGCCATATTGTCTTTTCTTAAGCATTTCAGTGCTGTTACATTTATGCCAATTCTTCGTTTATTTTATTGTATTTTAACTGTAGTGAAGGAATAAAGTGTGATTTTTTTTTCCTTGAAGCTTGGTATTTTGACAGATCGTATCACATTTGGGACACAGCACCTCTCAGTTAGCTTTAAATACTTTAATAGTTATGGTCTAGGCTTACCTCGTTGATATAATTTGAGGAGGTTTTGCCTGGTCCATAATACATAGGAAATGAGGATTGAACTGGTGAACACATTTAGGAAGGAACTCTCAGACAACTGAACACAGATGTCTATAAATTGTGAACATTTTATGCATTAAAGAAAACAGACGTGAAGACGTTGAAGTGATTCAGGCATTTTGAGAAGCTGAAACAGATGAAAGGGTCTGGCGGAGGTTAGAGAGAGGGGAAGGTTTGTTTGGCACATTGGAGGAGGTTATGGTGACTGGGAATATTGCTGTGCCCAGAGAACATTTCGTGGATAATAAGGATGCGAGGTCTGAAGGATGATATTAAGATAGTTTGGATGGTAAAGTGTTGTGAAACATACAGAGGCCGTGAGTGTTGTGGAGTCCGCAAAGTATTAGTGAGTTGGTATATTTTGCAAGGTCTATTATAGGCTATGAAGAAAGGAGGGCTGTAGGAACTGGGGAGCTGACAGAGATGGTAAGTATTCTTGCATGTTGTTGGGATAATAGAAAAAGTGAGAGTTGTAGGGCGTGTAAAATGCAACAGAGTTAGAATGCCGTGCAGGGTGCACTGAAGGCCATGATGATAGAGTGCCTTATAGTGTCTGTAGAAAGTTTCAGAGAAGGAGACGAGTGTAGAGGATGATGGTAGATGCAGGGAAACGGAGGAGTGTAGGAGCTGGGGGAGTTTGCAGTGATAGGGAGGGATCAATATTCTGTAGGTTTTACAAGGAAAGAGGGGCTGGAGGAGATTACAGATTTTACGAGGGCAACAGGGGTTGGAAGAGATAGCAAATTGTACAGTAGTTGCATGACGTGACTGATGTCTGCAAACGTTGAAATGTCCATGAAATTCCTTTTACAGACGAAAACAAATGTAAATTTTAGGGTTTCAATATTGTTATTAAGACATAGAATGGTAAAGGGGTTGACTTAGACAGGAATATAGGAAACTTTGCATTGCCTGAAGGAAATTAACAAAACCAAATGTACCGACCCTGGAGAAAGTTATAGAGCCAGTGGAGGTCATACGTGCTGGAGGAAGTTGGAGTCTAATTATGAAATGTCTGTGTTCCAGAAATGGGAAGTCTTGTCGTATCTGAAATATGTTATGAAGATTGGGAGGGTTGCACTTTTGTATATGTTGCACGATTTTGAAAGTTATGGAGAGTAGATGCACTAACGCAAGCATGGAAGTCGAGGAGGTGAAGGCGATGGAGAGGAGAAAAAGTGATCCAGAATGAAGAAAAATGATGCCGTTCTTTAGATTTTCCTGTGGCATTTTGTATCGAGAAGACAAAGGATGAGCAACCAATACATGACACCAGGATGATCGAATTACTGAGCATTAAGTGTAGAGATATTGTGTGTCCTCGAGTTTATAGAAGTTAGAATCTGGCATTTTCCTCACAAATGCTCGTATTCAACTTTCCACTATATCATTGCGCTATTAAGAGCTCTGTCATTGGGATCAACCTTTTGTGTTAATCTCACTTGCGTTGTTCAATGACTAAATGAATAATTGCTGGAAGTAGATGCTTCACCACAACGTTGAGCTGCTCGCTGACCTTGGACTGTGTCATTTCATAAATGACTGTATTTGTGCAACAACATAAGTTTCTCAGCATTGATCCAATTTCTCTAAATGCGTATGATGAACAGTTGTAATTCAAGGGATCAGCTTCTGCAATTCTATAGCGATTGAAATATGTAATTTCAGCTCCGAATCTCTGTATTTTTGTGGTTGCTTCCCTTGCTATGAAGCTTGCGGACTTGGCGAGCACGAAAATTTGCCTGACTTTCACAGCGTTGAGCAACACAATTAGACTGAATGGGAACAATCACGTTAAAACTGTGTCCCAAGGGTGCGAGATCAATATAATTGCTTTGCTGCGTGGTAAAAGGTCAATGCTTATTTCAGCGTCATATGCACACAGCATTTTTTTTTAAACAAAAGCTGGTTGCAGCTACAAACACACCTTCAGGTTTTCTTTTTTTCTCTCTGGTGCAATATTTTGTTATCAAATTCCAGACGTAGTTCACACTAGGCACAGAAGTTATGTTCAGAAAATACACTGAGAAATAATAACTAAATACCTTCAGCATGACCATTCGACCAACCTCTGTCATGGCCATTAGGTAGCATTAGGTAGCGAGACATGCAGCTTTGGGGGCGGTGTGGAGCGGGGGAAGGCGGATTTTCCCTGGGATACGGCCACAATCAGCATGAAATAAACTGAAAGACAGAGATGAAAAAGGAGTCATAAAATTGCATTCAAAACTTTTTTGTGTGTTCAAATATCGACAACAATAATTGGACTTTAAACAAAAAAGAACCTAGTGTGGGTATGAAGACAGATATTAAAAAGATCTCAGCAATGAAGTCGAGCAATTCTGCTTACACATTAGACAGGCAGAGCAGTGCAATGGCAGCATACTCTTCTGAGAATAACCTCGACTGTGTTCTGTTTACAATTCGTACAACTTCCAATTTCACCTGGTTTTCGGAGATAACGTTCTGCAATGCGAATATTCTGCTGTTAGGAATTCACCTCTCTCAACCTATAAGGCACATGGAATGTATCCGGGGGATATACTCTACTTCACTCGATGTGTGTTGTTCCCCCAACACAGACCAATCTCGAAGCAAACTAGGACATAGCATTAGTACACATTCAGTGTCCCATTCATTACATTAAACATCCACTAACTGCCCAACCGAGGCACAGGGGTTGCGATGTGTACCGTTTAGAAGACACACAGTAGCAACTCATCCATGCAGCTGCGACAGAACCTTCCAAATTCGTGACCTCTATCCTCTATAAGAACAAGTGTACTCGAGAACCTCAACACCCGCAAATCCCCCTCCTGCCACAAACATTACCCCGACTTGGGCCCATACCATCTTTACTTCAGGATTGCCGTGAAAAGCTGGAACCTCTTCGAAATAGCATTAGGTCTGGGTCTGCATCACATGGACTGCAGAGGTGCAGGAATGCGACTCGCCACCACCTTCTCAAGGACAATTAGAAATAGGTTGTAATCAGACACCTACCAAGGAACACCTTCTCAAGCAGTTCAGAGATGGCAGAAAGAGAACCATTCAAATTTAGGAGGTTTCATCAGAAGCGTGTAACACAAAAGCTGAACTGTTTTGCTTAGTGATTATTCTGAAAGAAAGAGCTCACATGAGTCATAAAGAAGCAAGAAGAGGCTACGGCGACCATTTGTGTGTAGGATTGATTTAATGAAAAAATAATACTGGGACATAGAAACAGGAATAGCCCATTCATCCCTCCAGTTTGTTCCATCACTCAAAGAGATCATCTGATCTATGACCTAACTCCACGCACCTGCTTTTGTCCCAGATCTCTTAATAATTTTTCTGAACCCAAAGTATCTGTCTCAGATTTCAAGATGAGGGTGCAACGTGAATTGACCTAATATATAAAGCGGAGGTATTTCTAAAGGAGTGTAAATGGAGATGATAAGATAAAGAGGGACAGAACAACTTAGAAAGTCAGTAAATAAGGTATTTCTAGTAGCCAATGCATCATAAGGAGTATTGTCACAATAGTTCCTCGAGGACCAAAGGACTGCTCTCGGATTGTAGAAATACAACTAGTCTTGAGTCTAACCTAAAGGTAAGCCGAGCTGGTAAAGACAGGGCCTTCATTGTAATCTTGCCCAGTCAACCGACAGCCAATGTGGAGTAGGTTGGTTAGAACAGAGGGATTTGGGTATGCCATTTGCCCTAACAACGATCGATGACACCTCTCGCAAAACAGCAACCACAATTCCATCGAATGCATTAACATTAATGCAGCTGCCCCCCACTTACACTAGTGAACAATGGGGAACATGGAATCGTGTGTAATCTTCTGAGATAGCAGGAACTGCCGATGCTGGAGTCTGAGATAACAAGGTGTGGAGGTGGACACAGCAGACTAGGCAGCATCAGAGGAGCAGGAAAGCTGACGTTTCGGATCTGGATCCTTCTTCAGAAATGGTACATACCCGAAACATCGGCTTTCCTGCTCCTCTGATGCTGCCTGGCCTGCTGTGTTCCTCCAGCTTCACACCTTGTGATCTTGTGAAGTATTTTTTGTCGAGTACCTTGGGTGGTTAAGGATTGTTGTGGAAAACATATAGCCTACTCGCATTTACCTTTAATGGTTGCACATGAGAAAAGGTGGAGGATAAAGAATCCAGGTGATGGAGGAGGGCGGGGGGTGATGTGAATAAGGTGCAAAATGGTAATGACAAGTAATTGGAAATCTGTACCTCTAATGCAGGACGAGAAGTAGTTTTAGCAACACAATCAATGAACCGGTGAGGAGGATGGACCATGGGCAACCAAAGACTGGAATCAAAATCAGCTGTGCAAGTTCGTCATTTCAGCGTTTGGTTGGTTGTTTTGTGGGAGGAGAAGGTGGCAAATGCATATAATGCTTGGAGACGCTGTCGAGGAAGACAGAGAGAGAAGCAGAAAGGGTTTTCTGATGGTAGGGTGTGCGGGAGAAAGATGCTGATGTACATTAAGGAGGGTGTTCGTTTTCTCAAATTGATAAACTCAATATTGAGGCCCGAAAGCTGTAAGGCACCTGTTTGAAAAAATGAGGGAGAAAAAAAAGAGACAAGCATTACATCTTCTGGAAGTGCATGGGAAGGTGCCATCATGGGTGTTGGGATGGTGTTGAGCATGTGAGGAGATGTTTAGAGTGAAGGAGGAGTGCACACTCTCCTTCATGTTTGTTCTGCTCCCCCACCCTCATGTCTTGTTTTGCATGAGTTTTCCAGCACAACTAACACTTTATCAAACATTCACGCTTCTCATTCTAACCCCAGAGGTGAATTGCTCATAAATAGTATATAATAGTTAGGTGTTTGTTATTGATGGTGCACCCACGATGGGCCAAATACCCTTTTTTCAGTGCTGTGGATTTCCACGGCTGACTCTGTGACACCGTATCCAACATTTATATTCCCTCTTGGCTTATCAACAGGATTCTTTCATCGCTCCACCCCTCTTTCAACTCCCCAAACTTACACTTAGTTCTCTTAGTTCCAACATTTTGGAAGCTGATTTCATATATTTCAAAGGATGACTGGACTCGAAAATGTTAAATTCAGTTTCCCGATACTGTCAAACCTGCTGAATATTTCCTAAAATTTCAGTTCTTTTGTATTCTGTCAAATTTCCACAGTCCATCGTTATATTGGATTCGAAACACACTGCATTTAAACGTCCAATCGTGCTTAGAATTACTCATTCTTCCGAACCAGACTTTATGAAAAGTGGATCTCAATTGCAAAGTTTATAACTTCATCAAAAACTAACAATTTGTTCTTAATTGTTTAACACTAGTGGAAAACAGATAGATAAGACAACTCATTTAATGTCTGTATTGTATGCCAAGACTTCGTAACCCTAGAATCAGTAAAGGGACGTTATTTTTTTAAAGGGAAATTTTTAAAAAAAATGCTATTTCAGTAACAGATTCAAGAGGAAAGGGCAGGCTTTTACGAAATCCTTGGATGATATGTTGAAAGTCACTTGCGAAGATGTCTTGCTTGAATTTCGAAGTAATTGGCCACTCCAAACAGGTTCTGCAATCTCCTGATTGCTGTCACTTTATTTTTCTTCTTAACCACCTGGGGATCTTTTTGCACACTGCAGAATATGTCAGTAACTAGAGAATAATGAGAAAAGGAAATGTAACTCCTCAGTGTTGCAACTTCTCAAGCAAAACTGCTTTCGACACAACACACAGTCATAGTCAATTCATTGTTTTTCTGTTCAGGTTTCAAAGTTCCCTGTGGTTGCTTGACCAGCACTGGTTGTTCCTTGATTGACCATTTCAAAATCCAAATCCAACTCAGTACCAATAAATGAATATCACAAAATCTCGACGCTGAGACGTCTATAATGTTTCAGTGAATTAATTAACTTATTATATTTCCAGGTCAGTTTGTAACAACAAATGTCAGATTTATGTTGTTTCCTCTTTTATTTAAGAATGAGATGTTGTTCAGAACTGAAAGTTTCCTTTGCGACTATAACTCACCGCTCCGAGCCAAAGAAAAAGGAAAAAAAAAACTGATGATCTGAGCAATACATATAAATCATGATGCTTCTTCACTCAGGCCAAGCATGACAGTTGGATTTTATCAGAATGACTAACAATGAAGACAATGAAGGAGACAGAGTTCAAGAGAAAAACATAAAGAGAATTAGTGATAGATTTATGCAGAGATTGAGATTGGTAGAGAGCTAGAGAGAAAGTGAGACAGGCGAAGAGAGATGGAAGGAGACAGAAGACATATAATGACAAAGAAAAAGTGACAAAGCATTACACAAAGACTGAGACTGAAATAAACAAAAAAAGGAACACACTAAACCAGAGTACACTTCAAGTCATCCTCGCATCCTCCAGGTTTCCCTGAATCTGGCAGTCTTTGCTCGTTACATCATGCTTTGCTCCAATATTTTCTCTGACCTTTTTTTTAATAGCATTCCTCATCTCATGCTTACCTTTGCCTTTTGAGTAAACATCAGAGTAGAACATCAGTCTTCTTTTGTATCTGCTGCATTTGTTCATTCAATACCTTTTTTTCCAGATTCTCTTGTATTATATACGTGAATGTGTAACACCTGACTTATTTCGTAATTCTGGAAATTCAAATACAATTTCGTCCCTCCTGTGAGTGCCTGTGAAGCGTAGCTTTATAATAGCTGCCCAATTTCTCTCTTGCATTCAGTTATTTTTCTTTTTCTCTCTTATGTGCCTCATTTATTTTCAGTTAATGTCTCTTTCCAGCCCTCTCCAGAAATTGCCAATGCAATCGAAACTTCTGGTTTCCCGAAGGGAATAGGAGTTGGGTGGGGTGGGGGTAGTGTAAGAAACTCCACGCGTATTGAAACCTAATCTGAGAGCAATATTTCTTAAAATTTAAACCAAGTACACTTGAACCCATGAAGAATGACAGGATAGAATTCATATGCGTGATTTCGAGGGGTTGTCATCTCGACTATATAATTTGCATAGTCGACCATTTCAGAAAGATTATTATCTTTGTGTAGCAGCAACAATGAAGATATCCTCCCTTTACCTTTATCGTCCTCGTGTGATTCATCTTTCATCTATGAAACACGTTGGACTGACATTTGGCAGACTTGTGAATCCAAGCACTTAACAGAAAAACCGGGCACTGGTTTAATTTGCATATGCTGTTTTGTTGTATAAACTTAATTTACCTTCCCAAACTTCCTGTAAAACGTCTCTCAATAATATATCATCATTTCTGTCAAACTTCTCGACCAGAATAAGATAGCGCTTGCTGTTGAGATCAATATTTTTCACCATTTCTGGAGGAGTTTTAATCAATTGATATGTATAATTTGCTATTAACTCTTCTTTCTGCCCACAATGCTGGTAGACCTGTTGAATTCCTCCAACAATTTCTGTATTCATGCTATTTATATTTCAGAACACTGATAATGCACATATCACTCCAGATAACATGGTGATTTCACTTCCATGGAACATAAAACCAACGAGGCTGACAGCACAGAAAGAAAGAACTGACGCCTATAGACTCTAAAAACTAAATATTCTAATTTCATTTTCCAGCACATAACCTTGTCTGTCTTGATATTTCAAGTGTACATCTAAATAAATCGGCAATGCTACGAGTTTTTCTGCCACCAGCACACTTGTCGGTGATGAATTCCATGTTCCCACCCCTCACTGGGTATTATTTTATCACTTCCTTCCTTAAATGCCTGCCCCTTGATCACTCCACCAAGAGAAAAATCCTTCCTGTCAACCATATCTATCCATTTCATCACTGCATACATCTCAGTCAGGTCTTCCAGCAGTCCCCTCTGCGCTCTTCATCTGTGCTCTTATGAAGCGTGGTGACCCTTAGATTCAAACACAACCATTCAACTCTCTCTTGAGAAAGAAGCTCTGTGGTCTGGTAGGACTGTGATGGCCTCATATTTTACCTTGTCGTAGTATACACCGCTTCCGTCATTTTATTTTAAATTAAATGTTTCGATTGTAAAAGGTTCATCAAAATATACATAAAAGATACCGTCTCCCATTTGCAACGTAATTCCTGAAAATTCGCAGTCATTTGATGGATAATGACAAAAATGAGAGCAACTTTGAACTTGAGCCAGATATTGTGTTAAAACAAAATAGAAACATATAACTATAGAAGATAGGAGCAGGAAGAGACCATTCGACACTTCGAGCCTGCTCCACCATTCTTCACGAACATGGCTGATCATCCAACTCAATAGCCTAATCCTGCTCTCTCTCCATAAACTTTGATCCCAGTCACCCCAAGTGCTATATCTAGTTGTCTCTTGAATGCATTCAATGTTTTGGCATCAATCCTCCCTCCATCATAAGGTCAGAAGTGGGGATGTTCGCCGATGATTGCAGAATGCTCAGCATCATTCTTGACTTCTCAGATACTGAAGCAGTCCATGTGCAAAAAGTAACAAAATCAGGACAGTATCCAGGCTTGGGCTGACAAGTGGCAAGTGATTTTAGCGCCAAACAAACGCCAGGCTGTGGCCATTACCAATAAGAGACAATCTAATCACCATCCCTTGACATTCGCTGGTGTCACCATCACTGAATCGCCCATTATCAACATCCTGGGGGTTATCATTGATCAGAGACTCAACTGGACTTGCCACATAAATACAGTGGCTACAAGAGCAAGCCAGAAGCTAGGAATACTGCGGCGAGCAACTCACTTCCTGATCCCTCAAAGCCTGTGCACCATCCACAAGGCACAAGCCCAGAGTGTGATGGAATGCTCCCCACTTGCCTGGATGAGTGCAGCTCTCGCAACACTCAAGAAGCTTGACACCATCCAGGACAAAGCAGCCTGCTTGATTGTCACCTCATCCACAAGCATCCACTCCTCCACTACTCACGCCCAGTAGCAACAGTGTGTACTATCTACAAGATGCACTGCAGAACTTCACAAAAGATCCTCAGACAGCATCTTCCAAACCCACGACCGCTTCCATCTAGAAGGACAAGGGCAGCAGACACATGGGAATAACGCCACCTCCAAATTCCCCTCCAAGCCATTCAGCATCCTGGCTTGGAAATATATCCCCGTTCCTTCACTATCTCTGCGTCAAAATTGTGGAATTCCCTCCCTAATAGCATTGTGGGTCAACCTACAGCACGAGAACTGCAACGGCTCAAGAAGGCAGTCACCATCACCTTCTCAAGGGCAACTAGGGATGGGCAGGAAAGGCTGGTCAGCTAGTGACGCCCACATCCCACAAATGAGTAGGTAAAAGAAACTACTTCCTGTGGTTATGAAGTCCACTGTCTCACCACTCTCTGGGTGAAGAAATGTCTCCTCATCTCCGTCTTAAATCGTCTACCCCAAATCCTCATACCGTGACCCGTGGTTCTGGCCACATCTACCATCGGGAGCATCCTCCTTGCATTTACCCTATCAAGTCCTGTTAGAATTTCATAAGTCTATATGAAATACCCACTCATTCATCTGAACTCCAGTGAAAACAATCCCAGTCAAGTCAATTTCCCCTCTGCATTAGACCCGCCATCCCGGTAAACCTTCACTACACTTCCTCGAGAACAAAAGCATCCTTCCTCAGAAAAGGAGACCAAAACTACACATAATATTCCAGGTGTGGTCTCATCAAGGCCCTGTACAACTGCGACAACACATCCCTGCGCCTGTTTTGGAAATGTTTCACAATGAAGGCTAACATATAATTTAACTTTTTTACTGCCTGCTGCACCTGCATGCTTACCTTCAACCACTGGTGCACAAGGATACCCAGTTCCCGCTGCACACTCCCCTCTTTACAGCCATTCAGGTACTAATCTGCCTTCTTGGTTTTTCTTCCAAAGTGAATAACCTCACATTTACTCTGTGATGATTCATTCTGACTTAGTGGTCTCTGTTTTACAAATATATAATCAATGAAAGAACTTAATTTTCTCAAGTATCCTTAACATGTTATTTGCTTCCTCAAATGATGCTGAAACTCACAGGCGCAGAAAATTATTAAAATGTGTTCCAAATAGTTACTTAAGCCACAAATCACCCTGATCTCATTTAATGATAGAGCGGGACCAAGGGGGTGAATGGTGCACTCCTGCTCATGTGTTGATCTTTCCTAATGGCTCATTTTGTGTTGTGCGAACACTACCGTTTCAGGGAGAATGCTGATATTTATTTCACGTTTTAATTATTGTGATTCTAACTGAACAATTTAATTTCAATGGTAAACATAAGTTATCACATCAGGGAATTTACTTGTTGTCATAGTCTGTGACTCAGCTTTGATTTCATGAATGAAAATTGTTTTGAACAATACTGTAACCTTCATAATCCCCAAGGTAATATCACAGGGCATAAATGCAAGATTTCAAGAAATCACCACCTCAGGTTTTGATACAAGGAGTTAGTGTACAACAGAAAGATACTCCTGAACAAACGGTGAAAATGCATCTTCCAATTCAACAGGTGGTGAAGATATTTTACATGATTCTTGCTGTCACTGGTGTTCTTGGTAAGTGATTGTAAGCACTGAATTTAGGTGACCATGTGCATAAACTGCTCTCTGGGTTCATTCTGTGATGATTCATTCGGGCAAAGTGGTCACTATTTTACAAATACATGATCAATAAAAGAACTTAATTTTCTCAAGTATCCTTAGCAAGTTATTTGGTTCCTCAAATGGTACTGAAACTCACAGGCAAGCAAAATTATTAAGGTTATACACCTAGTGGAAAATTGTGTGAAAGTGCCTCAGAGAAGGCAAATTCACTGAAGGAAATATTGAGAGACAGTGAGGGGGAAATCACGTTAAGAATTCGTCCCTCAATAGTTTTAAAATTTCTTGTTCATTTGTCATGGATATGTTACAATAATTCAGAGACAACATGATTGATTGACATTTCTAAAACAAAAGCCTGTCGATAATCTAGCAATTGTCAACAACTTGGCCAGTTTCTGCTAATCAGCCATCCATTTCGAAGCAATTGCAGCTCTTCTTTCAAATGATTGGTTTCCCGTACATTGGTTACTTATGTGGTTGGCCTTTTGAGAAGAAGACAAATTGTCTTAAAAAAAAACAAATTGACTCTTTTCACACCAATCTCTCGTTGTGTTCAGGCGGAAAAAAAGGCTGCCTGCAATGAAACAAGGTTATTCTCCTTTACTTTGTTATACGTCTTTCTTTATCAAGTGCAATAAATTGATAAAAAGAGAGTTGTTGCATTCAAATGTTCAGCAAAGACGATGTAAAAAGAAATATCTTGATATTTTTCTCATTTCTATCTAACATAAACAGATGTTAACATAAACAAATCTACTCTAAAACCTTAAAGATGTTAGAGACAAAAAATGCAGATGCTGGAATCCAAGGTAGACAAACAGAAGGCTGAGAGAACACAGCAAGCCAGGCAGCAACTGGAGGAAAGGAGAAGTCAACATTTCGGGTATTACTCTTCTTCAGGGTTGAATGTGG
Organism: Rhincodon typus; assembly: GCF_021869965.1. Classification (NCBI taxonomy): domain Eukaryota; kingdom Metazoa; phylum Chordata; class Chondrichthyes; order Orectolobiformes; family Rhincodontidae; genus Rhincodon; species Rhincodon typus. The sequence continues at coordinate 1,050,109 of NC_063380.1, read as the reverse complement.
GGGTAGGGGGAGTTTCAGATAAAGAGAGGGGGAGAGCGGGAGGTGGAATGGTTGTGAAAGGTGGACAGTTGTAGTAGGTACGACCTGGTTGGTAGATGGGAGGGATGAATCCGTTTGGTAGCTGTAAGGGAGAGTCAGCAGGTAGAATGGAAGGGAGGAGGTGGGGCTGGAAATGGAGCCGTGGGATAGGTGGGAAGGTTATTTGAAATTGGAGAGAAGAGTAGAGGTCCTCCACAAGTTTGGAAAGGGAAGCCTTGATCTGGGGGAGGGATGAGGAGAGAGGGTGGAGGTGCTGGCACATTACAGAGAGTGGTGAGCGGTGAATCCAGAAAGAGAATTGTTTATGGAGATGTAGAAGATGTTGTAAATATGGAACATCGAAGGTGGGTTCAATTTTGAAGGGTTTGGTATGTACCTGTAGGCCTTGAAGGATGAGATGATTGCGAAGACAGGAGCTGAAGAAGGTCACGTGGCTGTAGCAGTGGTTTTTTTTTTGGTGGTGTAGTCGAAGAGCTGAAATATTGAAGAGGTCACAGCAGTGTGGCAGTGAGAAAGTTACTCGCTGAATTCAGGTCTGCGGGAGGCATTAACTCCACCGTGGTCATCTGATGTTGCAATGATGACCAGAACGTAGTTATTCTCACTATGATATTTAGATACTCTTATGTAATGCAATCAAAACAACTGTCCTCGTTCACCTTATCAAATGCCTGGCCCTTTTCAGCATTTGGTGCGAATATAATAACCATTACTGTCCAGTTATTTCCTCCCATCAGTGTGCTGTTTCCCCTTTCTAGTTTCATCCGTTCATTCCTTCCTCCCTGACACCCACAAAAACTACGAGTGAAAGAGTCGTGTAGATCTGCAGTAAAGAAAGAGGCAGCTCCGCTCACCACCTGGCTCCTTAAATGTTCTAATCATATTTCCAGCATTTGGTCCACAGCGGGCATGGTTTGGCATTGCAAGTGCACATGTTTGGACTACATATTAGGGTTTCCTACCTGAACAACTTTAAAAGAGCAGGGAGTTCCAGATTACCAACAACTTCGAGGTGAAAAAGGATCCTTGTATTTCCTCTAAACATTCTGCTCCTTACCGTAAATCTTTGTCCCTAATCAATAATTGTTGCATCGGGGGAGCAGTAACTTCCTGTCAACTTCCTGCCCTCATAATTCTATACTTCTTAATCATGTCTACGCCAAGTCTCCTCTGTTCCAAAGAAAACGACTCTAGTCTGTTCAGTTTCACTCCATATCTGAAACTCTTAATTCCAGGAAACGTCATTGCAAATCTCTTGCGAGCCTGCTTCAGAGCAATCATAGCCTATTTCTGAAATCAGGACCACCCTTCAGAATTCAATTTCCGTGTCAAAGTAAACCTGCTCCTCCCTGCAACAAATTCCATTAAATGCGAGCTCTCCTAAAAAAAAGGACAGATACTGCTGCACTGTCCATTGGCCATTTTCCTTCTACTGTTCAGGAGTAGAGACTTTGCGAGGGCCTTATTTGGAATTTATTTGTTTGTTTTTCTACAGTCTCCATTCCCGCAGATATTTTAATCTTCACAAAAGGCCGTACCTTGGGAATGAGAACAGTTTCAATTTCCTGGTCCTGGACTCCTACACATATGGCCTATTCACATGCAAAGGTGTGCGGAGCTCTGCTGTAACTTTTGGGACATTGGAAGTCATGTGCTGACCTTGTGGGCATCTGTACTGTTCTAACTGTGCTGTCCATGCTCAGTAATACATGGGTCGTTCTCTTTTCCAATTTTATTCGGCCCCCTACATCTCAAACCTCTTTGCCAATTCGATCATTGTGTTTATGCCAATTGATACTTTTACTTTGAATTTGTCAATCCGTTCAGTTTGCCATTAATAACCATCATCATATGACACATTTCCTTTCTTCAAATTCTCCATCTGAATTTCAGGATAGAAAATCATTCTCCATCAATTAATTATACATCTTTGCTACTGACATCCTGGAAAGTCTGTTTTTGAAAAGAACTTGTTTTAAGAATCTCTACAGTGTGGGAACAGGCCCTTCGGCCCAACAAATCCCCACTGACCCTTAGAGTATCCCACCCAGACCCATCCCACTATAACGCACCTAATCTACACATCCCTGAACACTATGGGCAATTTAGCATGGCAAATCCACCTAGACTGCACGTGTTTAGACTGTGGGAGGAAATCCACGCAGACACAGGGAGAATGTGCAAAATCCACACAAACAGTGGCCCGAGGGTAGAATCGAATGCGGGTCCTTATCATTGCTAGCAATGAGCAACCGTGTTATGGTTCTCATTTTCCTCATCGCGTTTCCATCTATTTTGATGATGTAAGATTCACAATCAATATGGAAATTAAAAGTTTTGTGTTATAAAAAGGGGAACAAATTTTTGTCACGAATTCCGTTGATAATGAATGACTGTCCCATATTCATTGTTACGCAGAAAGGTCTCTGGTCAATCTCTTGCATTTTGCTATAATAATTTGGATCTATGTAATAATTTTCATCTCCTTTGGAGAGATTATCTCACCCCACAGCCAGAAACTGTGCTGTTTTTTTTCTCTGAAGTAAGTTTGAGCAGATATACCAGCGTCAGAAGGATTCAAGATTGTGTGCACATTTATGTGAATGAGTAAGGAGCGGGATGTGGGTGGGTGGGTGGTTCATGATCTCAGGAGTAGCTACTAATAGGGCCATTGGCCCTGATGCTCTGAATTAGGGAGAATCTGTCACATTAGGGACACAATTGTCAGGGGCAAACTATGAATTTGCCGCGCTGTTTGGTTCAAGCACATAGAATCCTCAGACTAAGTTTTGGTTTTTGAGTAGAAGTCTAATCCTTAGAGATGTCAAATCCTGAGATCGTACAGATACTGTAGGCTATCTGATGGTCAAAGAATTATCAGAGAAATCTGCTCCTGAGATTATTTACATCCTGGTGAGTGTACAATTATGAGCGTTCTGATCGTCAGACTGCCCTGATTCTGATAGGACTGATCATTGGAGGGATCCGAATGTGAGAGGTCATCTGACCAATAGGATTTCACAGTTTGAAATGTCTTTAATCGTTTATGTTATCTAATGCTGAGAGACGTCTGGTCAAGAGAGTTGTATGATAAGGAAAAAAAATGTTTTCGCCTAAAATGCGTTTAATCCCGAGGGATGTTCCATTTTAGGATGTCTCGTCTTTGATTCAATCATAAAATGTATGTGCCACCCTCGAGGATAAGATTTAACTTCCGCTTTTACACTGTCCATAGATATTAGGAGTAATCCACATTGCTGTGGGTCTTGCTTCAAATATACGCCGGTTCAGGTAAGAGCAGCATATTTTCCTTCTAAAGGACATTAGTAACCACATTGGGTTTTCAGAAAAATCGACAATGGTTCCATGTTTACCATTGCATCAGCTTTTTTTTCAAATTTCACAACTGTCATGTTTTGATTTGAACATATGTCCCTGAACTTTAGCCTATGTTTCTCGACTACTACGCCAGTGACATTAACAGCATCACCATCGCAAACACCAGCACTAACAATGCCATCTCAAGCATCACAGACATCAGCATCACAGCCACGACCGCCACTGACGCCACTGAACCTCCAATTGACGAAAACCACCAAGATCATTAGTAACACGACTAGAAAGACCAAACAACAAAACCACCATCACCACTACCAGCACCATGACCAACAACACTACCATCACCACCACAATTATAACAACTGCCACCAACACAACAAGCATCACCAGCAACACAACCAACACCATCAAGATCACCAGCACCACCAACGCAAACACAATCACCAAAACAACACATTACAAACCAGCACGGCCATCACCATCAACACCACTATCCACCACAAATATGACCACAAACAGCAACACTATCACCATCAATCTATCTTGACCGCCTGAAACCCGACCAAAACCAGCACCATTACCAGCATCAATACAACTGCTTAGATCAACATCATGACAACCACCAACTCCAATACCGACACCATCACTGCCAAACTAACACCACCAACACCATCACCAACAAAATGAACTCTTTCACTAACAAAACACCAACACTATCACCACCACTATCTCCACCGTCATCAGCCTAAAAATGCATATCTCCTATCACCACCAATATCACCATCAGCCTAAGACCACCTAATGTCCACAAACACCAACAAAACCGAGAACACCACAGCGAATGACACCAAAACCGTCACAAGTTCCACAGCTACTACAGCCATCAGTACCAATAAAACCATCAACACCAACAGCAACATCAACAGCACCAGCAAGACAAATAACGCCAAAATCAACAACACCAGCAGCACCAGTACGAGAAAAGCATAAACATCAGTACCACCATTAACAGCACGAGCGTTAACAACACCACCCAAGCTAGACAGAACATAATAGTGATGAATTTGCACAGCTATCGGTGGTACAATGCTGACAGAGTTTGTGTGAGTGGACAATTTCTGAATCAGGTGATGTGACAAAATTTGGAAAATCCTCGACTAGTGTTAGGTTTCGTTAGGTTATCGAGTGAGAAGCCAAGTCTGATCGAGCATTAATTGTCAAATATTTTGGTAAAATAGTATTGAACATTCTTCAACTGGCCTGTCTCATAGGCTCAGTTGGACAGAAAACTCAGATCAGTTTTCTGTTTTTTTTTAATGGATGCACAGGCTGACGGAGTAATACTTATAAACATCTCTCACTTATTCATTTGGTGGCAGTTTTTAACATCTGCTTAATGAAAACTAATAGGTTTTTAGTTTTAATTCTTCTAGTGGTTATAATTGGTGAACAAAGAGAGTTCCTGAGATTACGGAGATCCATTTGCTTCTGATTACTTCTGTCACAATCGTAGGCTGCAAGGGAGCATGAAAGTAATCGTGTACATTTTGGCGAGAGATGTGATGGCTGAATAGTTTCTTCTGTCTTTAACGATTCTACTATTCTGTGATCAATTAGCTATTATTTAACAGCAGAAGCCCCACTTAAAAAGGCACAGATCTGGCAAAATGTTCCTCTGTGCATAGTTTGTTGAGCAAACAGCTGAGAAGAATACACTTACAAAAGTGTGCCATTTACATGCTTTTAAATAACGAATCCTTCACAATCGTTGGTGGTTGAAAACTGTTATTTTTTCATGTCAGTCCACAATCAAGTATGCAATAAAGCTTAAGGAAAACACTGTATCACCCTGGGAAATTTATGATGCTTGAGATGGTCTGAGGCTGAGAGGCTGTACATCTGGGATATTCCTCAATATGGGGGCCATATAAATTCGGCTGAGTTCAACCCCTGCTCGGTTCCAAAGTGCCTGATAAAACTCCTAACACTATTTTCAAACTTTCTGAGTTCTAACGAATACTCATACAGTATAAAAACGTTAACTGTGTTTCTCCCTCCACAGCTGCCGCCAGACCTGCTGAGATGTTTCAGTAAATATTGCATTTATTTCAGATTGCTAGTATCTGCAGGCCTTTGATTCTATTTCATTCGACTGTTTTAGTGTCCCGACTCTTCCAAATCGGAATTTAGTGTGTTGCACGTGGGTCGGGATTGGGATTGATTTTCTTTTTAACAGTCCTCTTCCCTTTGAACATTCCCTCCCCCAAAATGCACACATAATAGTTTTGCTGCTATAATTTTAGACTTACTGCCGAGTACATAAAAGAGCAAACCTAGTTTGGTAAATTCATTTTCCCTTCTCTCCTTCACAGTGAGTTTGCTGGGAATTGTGATACTGCGCCGCGGGAATTGTGGCCTTTCTGCATGCACCACCCGCTATCTCGTGGCCATGGCAATTTCGGATTGACTTGTCATTGTTACTGATGTTATATTGAGCCAAATCAGTAATTATTATTTCCGCTGGTCTTTCCTGGACTTCATACTTGTGTGTAGCTTTATTGCTGTTCTAATGTCTGCAGCAACAGACTGTTCTGTTTGGTTCACTGTCACATTCACCTTTGATCGATTTATTGCTATTTGTTGCCAGCAGATGAAAGCAAAATATTGTACCACAAAAACGGCAACTGTTGTTCTATCAACAGCTTGCATTCTGCTTAATTCGAAAAAACGTGCCTTTGTACTTTATACATGAATCCGTGGTGATAATCAATAATGTTCCCTGGTTCTGCTCTGCGAAACCAAGCTACTTTGCGGATCTTGGATGGGTATGTTTTGACTGGATTGACAAGGCTTTAACGCCAATGCTGCCATTCGCTTTGATTCTCTTTGTCAATTCCCTGACGGTCAGACATATTTTAGTGGCAAGTAGAGTCCGAAAAAGACTGCGAGGACATTGCAAAGGAGAGAACTGCAGTGACCCTGAGGTGGACAGCAGAAGGAGGTCTGTGATTTTACTTTTCACGATATCTGGCAGCTTCATACTCTTATGGTCGGTATATGTGATAGAAGTCATGTATTACAACATCACAGGGACAGTTACCACGGATTATGCGCAATCTGAAATTACCTTTCAACAAGTCGGAGGTATGCTGCAGAATTTAAATTGCTGTACAAATACCTTTATTTATGCAATGACGCAGTCCAAGTTCAGAGAGCTGCTCAGTATGCTGGTGAAAGGTCCTCTTGTATCCGTTATTCCATTAGCAAAGAAATATAAGAACTGAAACTTCCCTCGAGACCTGAAGACGATCAGCAAACTTGACTGCCACCTCCAGCAACGAAGTATCTTGAATTGAACTGAATTGATGTGGAGATGCCGGTGTTGGACTGGTGTGGACAAAGTCAGAAGTCACATGACACCAGGTTATGGTCCAACAGGTCGACTTGAAATCACAAGCTTACTAAGCGCTGCTCCTTCATCAGGTGAAGTGATGAAGGGGCAGCTCTTTGAAAGCTTGTGATTTCAAATAAACCTGTTGAACTATAAGATGGCGTCTTGTGCCTTCTGAATTATGTTGAATTAGCTTAATTGTCACATGTACTTAAGTTAGTAAAGTGAAAAGATTATATATCGACTATTACAGCGCTACGTACGTACTCGGGTGTATTCTTTAGCTACAGAATAGAGAGATGAAGAAGAAAATGCAACATTACGGCTCTGCACAGTGTAACTATAGGCCTGAAAAACAAGAAGCAAAATTGAAAAGACAAGTATAACAGTCTCTCTCCTAGGGTTATCTGCAGCAGGCTAGCACTAGCTTCCCAGCTCTGACCACTGGTCACTGGCGTCCACTCGGGCCGCTGGCGCTGGTGTCCCCGCTAGGAGCCATTAACTGCCAACCCAATTCGGAGGCCGGGTGCGGGGCCAGGTGTCTGAGACCAAGATAAGAGAGGGAGACAAGAAAGTAAAAGCAATAACAGAATGGGTGGAGTGGAGGAGCTCCAGTGTGAGCATACTACTCCATTGCTCTTTTACTGGAAACACCAGTATCTTCTCCCACTGACGAATAGACGACTCAGACAACAAAGTATCCAGGTCAAACCACGTTGTCTATTGGCCAAACATTTCAGTCGAGCTGTGCTTTAAAAAGTGTAAAGTGGAGAACTTGTGACTCTATTTTTCTGTTTCTATCTGCCTTATGCAACTCTCTAACTGAAGCCCCGAACACGTCCTGGAATAAATAAAATAAGTATCATTTTCTGACTCATGGATGATCATGTGAACAAATTCAACAAAGTCTATCACCATTCAAGTTGTAGACAGCTCATTCAAGCATTTGGTATGAACCTTTGCAGGTTATTGATAAATTGTATACTTGACCTGGTTTATCTGTGCATTTGCTTGCATGTGTCAGTGTGTGTTTGTGTGTGTGTGTGTGTGAGAGAGAGAGAGAGAGAGAGAGAGTCTGGGTGAGAGAAACAGAGAAAGCAACACGAGGATGTGCTGTTGTCAGAACAAAAAAGAACTGAACTAACTCAAGTGGTGGAGGGTCTATCTAATTGAACTGTGCATCTCTCTACTGCTGACACAAACATGATCGCGTCGACGAGCAGTTGATGAAGATAAGAGTAAGTCACGTCAGTCTATCCTTTTACTTTGCACTGTTGACAAGACTTTGTGTTTGTTGCAGTTTACTCATCAACTGCTGGAGATTGAGCACAGGTTTTGGGATTTTTTATTCGATCAACCCAAGAAGAGATAGTTCTCAAGTTATTAGACTGAAGCAATGTTCGAAACCTCTCAGAAGAGTTAAAAAAATATCTTTCTAAACTTAGCATCATATTATCCACATTCCAATCTTCCTCCACCGATAGCAAATACAACAGACGTTCCTTCAATGTCATATCTTAATGTGTCAACATCTTCACCCAGTTAGGGAGTAATCAATCATGCATCCAGATGTTACAGAAATTACTAGAGAAATTCACAATACCTGCAGTATCTGCAGACAGAAAATAGAGTTAACGTTTCTTTGGACATGCTCTGATGAAGTGTCCCTGTTTGGAACCTCTTCCTGTCCATTTTTTGTACCGCAGAATCTGTCAGACCTGCTGAATTTCTCGACCAATTTCTATTTTTGTTTCAGATCTTCAGCATTTCCTGTTCATAGACTTATTTTTATTATTCAGTGTGGATGTTACTGGATCTTCCATTATCAGTGTCTGACATTTGACATACACAGTCCTTTGAATCCATTCACATTTTTGTTTTTGTTCATGATCTCTGTCTCCTGCTTACACGGATATCTTCAGGAATTCTCCTGACACGAGGATCAAAACTGCATCAGGCATACTCCATAGAATGTTTAAAACTGCGTGATACTTAGAGTATGGAATTGTCATTTAACACAGAGCCTAAAATCTACATTTCAGCGAGCATTGAGATGTAGAGTCACGGAATAAGATGGAACAAAAGAGATTTTGGTCCATTGAGTCTACGCCATCAGTATAGTACTACGACCAACATTAGTCCTGTTTCCCAACAGGCTGATAGCCTTGAACGTTATGGCATTTCAAAATATATATCCCAAATCCCTTATTTTTAGGTTGTACTGTTTCCCACCTCAAAGACCCGCCCAGCTACTGCGTTCCAGCTTCCCACACATTCTTGGTAAAAAAATAAGATGGCTCAAATCCTTCATATTGTCTGCCTTTCATTTTGAAATAATGTCCCCTTGTTATTGTCACATTGCCGAAATCGACTGCCGCTTTCTATTCGGCCTGTCCATGCCCCACACCTTGTACATCTCTAATGCATCCCGCTGAATATTCTCTGTTCCACATAAAACAACCCAACCTCGCCCAACCTCGTCCAACCTCTCCAGAGCTCCATCTCAGCTAAATCTTGTTGAATATCCTTTTCAAAGCGTCCAATGCAATCATGTCCTTCCAGGTGTGTTGTCACAACATTGAAAAGGCATCTGGATGCATACATGAATAGGAAAGATTTGAGAGGGACATACACCAAATGCTGGCAAATGAGACTGGATCAGTTTAGGATATCGAGTCGGCACGGACGAGTTAGACTTAAGGATTTGTTTCTGTGACTCTTTGATTAATCTGCGCAATCATTCCACCATTCCATATTTCCTCCCACCAAGCGGTAGTATCTATAAGTTCAATGTCACTGGGAAAAATGTAATACTGTGAATGGCACTTGTCAAGTGTTTTATGCACCCTCTCATCCTCATACCAATCAGGGTGTGGTGTACAGAAACAAAAAAAGAACAGCTTAAGGCATTGCATCAGGGTGATTTTCATGCTTTCTGCAGCCTGCAGTAACTGCCTCCATTTTATACATTTCAACCAGATCAGTGTTTGGCAGGCTTACCAGCTCTGTCAGCCCCTGTAGGTGGAAGTAAACGTAGTTGTGAAAAATGGGGCCATGAAAAAGCAAACCTGAACAACTGCAGATCCTCAAAATCAGAAGCAAAAAGCAGAAATTGCTGAAAAAAACTCAGCAGGACTGGAAGCATCTGTAGAGAGAGATCAAAGTTTTTTTTTGGACCCAGTGACCTTTCTTCAGAATGTATTGCTGCTGTGATTGATTGCTCCTATATCAGAACTCCCACTGCCATGTTATACAACAATATCACTCAGTAGCCACGGCACCAACACGTGTTGGCTCTTTTGCAGTCCATATTGTCCCCATTGTACATTTATCTGAGTTACTGCGAAAGCACATTGCCTTTCATTTGCCTATATTGGATGAGGACCTACAATTGGTTTACTATGTCACTTGAGTGTAGTGGCAACCATACTAATGCTCCTACTGCATTATATGATGATAACTGACATAATTATTGCCGTTATCACATCTATGTTTAAATTTCATAAGATTATCAATTAGATGTCACTTCAGATACGATACATATGAAGAAGAAAATGCTTATGATCTGATATGATTAGCAACAATCCAAAATTGTGCAGATTAGGATGATTAACTATGAGAATTGCAGGGTTACAGGGATAAGGTGAGGTTGAGTCAGTGTGGATGTGTTTGGCCAAATAGCCTGTTTCAACAGTGTAGGGATTCTATGGATTATATGAACAATTCAGCATTACTTGTACAAATCATTAAAATAGCAACCTTCTAAACCTTGTCTGTGTGGTACAATGTCAAAGCAATGTACGTTAGATCTTCATAAAGGAAGCTTATCCTTATAAGGCATTTAAAAGGCATTTGTGCGAATACATGGATAGGAAAGGTTTCGAAGGACATGAGCCAAGTGCTGCAAAATGGAGTTAGCATGGATGGACATTCTGGTCAGCATGGACCAGTTTGGGCTGAAGGGCCTGTCTCCGTGCTGTAGAACTCTATGACACTTACAAAGTTTGCCAATTGTTTTAATTGTTTTTTTTTTCATGTACCCATAATCCACAGGGCGCATAAACATTATCCTTTATGGATCAGGCGAAATCCGTACCCCCTCAATCAGTACATCAGGAGTGCCCACTTGTATCATCCAATGTCATCTTTAAGTACCTATATAGTCATCTCAGTAATGAGTCTGCTAGCAAATGGATGTCTCCAGCCTATCACCCTCTACAATTTTTTTTAAGCTGTGAACTTCCAGAGTGGACCTTTCAGGTGACAGTTACTAAACCAATGTAATTAACTAATAATGGTCCTGTATTGAATATGTTAACAGGTTTATTTATCAGGTAAGGCACAAATCTGCTCTTGTTCTCGGATTGCTGGAGAATTGGCCATGTGGAACCATTCAGCTAAGCTGATTCTATCGTTCACCAACGCCTTAAGGTGGTATACGCAGATGGAGTGGTGGTTGAACACGATTGGGCAGAGTTATGTGGGGCAGATTTATGAACCTTGGATACCAGCTCATGCTGTACGTTAACATACAAGATCATAGAATTCAACAAGCACATAGAATTAGACCCTATTATGTACACCACTGTGAAGGAAAACCAGAAATGAGGTAATCAAATCCAATGGAGCCCAGAGTTTAAATAACAGGTGAGAAAACACAACAGCGCTTCTTCGGAGGCTACACTGATGATGTTACCCAGCAGAGTAATGAAACATCTGCAGAACAATGAACCAGCTCAGCAAGCCAACCAACCACAGCATGGTCTCTGATAATTGTACTTCAACTTCCTGATCTTTGTTCTTTGATTTCTCTTCCTGCTTCATCTTGTGGCTTTGTGACTTTGGTTATCACACAGTCAGGAAATATCTCAGGAAATATTTCCTATAATGGCTCAGTTGATTGATTTTTCATTGACTTTTCAATGATGTGTAGGCATCACTCTTGCCTGTGATCCAGGTATAGAATTAAGGACAAATTGTAATCATGGAGCTCCAGTACTCCAATAGCACATCTCCATTTTTCACCGGACTCACCTACTTCACTTTATATAATGGATTACCTCTCGTCTCACTATGAATTCCACATATTACCACATTTTCTGCCAATACACCTTCTGAATTACATGTCTCTTCATCTTTCACCATCAATGATTTACATGCTCCCCGATCTCTTAAAATTGTATCTTATTTACCTGCTTCTCCTGCCAAATACAAGTAAACCTTACCCTCGCAAGTCAATGGTTTAAGCAGATCTGGAACTTTCTTCTCAACTATCCCCTGGTCAAGTTGTACATTGGTCCTGACCCAAAACGTCAACTTTCCTATTTCTCTGATGCTACCTGGCCTGCTGTGTTCCTCCAGCTCCACACTGTACTATCTCTGACTCCAGCATCGGCGGTTCTTACTACCTCTGTACTTTGTGGTAAACGTTTTCAGTTTCTACTGTGCTTTCCTTCATCACTTCAACAAAATTCACTCGATCGTCCTGTTTTTCTCACATTTATTTTCCTTGTGTTTTTTTTTTCAAAACCACAAACACTCATCTTCATGTGGCCTACTTAATTGCAGTGAAAACATCTGTGCTTTTATACTTCTCTTACTCTGTCATTTGTATCCTTTTTTTAATCCCATAGTAAACTACATTTATTATCTTCAATGATATCTCTTTTTTTTCCTCATCACGTGAAAATTTCTTTTTTACCCTGTTGCCATCCCTCTCATCTTGAGGATATAGTAGGAACTGCAGATGCTGGAGAATCTGAGATAACAAGGTGTAGAGATGGATGAACACAGCAGGCCAAGCAACATCAGAGGAAACAGGAAAGCTGACGTTTCGGGTCTAGACCCTTCTTCAGAAATGGGGGAGGGGAAGGGG